>NC_044031.1:286127051-286437540 GCF_901765095.1 Microcaecilia unicolor | reverse complement strand
TGGTGGTACAGCAGGGTCATTGGGGGCAAGAAAGCAACCCCCTCACTCCTGTCCCTTGCATGTGATTTGCAACGCATCTTAGAGGCAGTGTCTTTAAATGAGCGATATTTGTGCAGTTATTTATTGTCATTACACAGGATTAGACCATTGTGTAATTTTGTGGTATTGACTCTTGAGGCAGGCCTTACAGCCAAAACATGGCTTATGTTAAGTCATTGATCATCAAGCGTGTGATTTGTTTTGTCAGTTTCTCAGTAAATTATGGAACAACACTATCTGGTGTGAGGTGGTCTTTATATTACTACTGCTACTATTTATCTTTTCTAAAATGCTACTAGAAGCATGCAGTTCTGTACATATACACAAAAGGGACAGTCCCTGCTTTGTGGAGCTTCTGATCTATTCAAGACAGAACAAACAAGAAAGTTAGGGTGTTTCATTTATTGTGGGAGCGGTTAAAAACAACTTGGGTATGAATAGGAGAACAAGGGGTTAAGATTTAAAGACAACTTCAAAAAAAGGTGGGCTTTTAGGCTGGCTATGAACAGGGCCAGAGAGGAAGCAAGAGGAATCCGATCAGGAAGTTTACTCCAAGTACATGCCATAGGAACATGGAAAGAATGGAGTCTGAAGTTGATGGTGGAGAAAAACGGCACAGGTAAGAGTGACTTCCCAAGGAGGTGTGTAGGGGGAGATAAGGTAGGAGAGGTAATGAGGAACTGTGAACCTTGTGTGGAAACAGGGAGCCAATGAGTAATTTGAGTGTAATGACACTGGCAGAATATAAGTCATGCAGCTGAGTTTTGAAATGTGTTGGAGAGACATGTCTCGGTAGGGGACCTGTGAGGAACAGATTGCACTAGACTAAGCAGAAGATGAGAGTGTGGATAAGGATTATGGTAGTCTGCTCAGAAAGGAAGGCAAAAATTATGTAATTGAGAAAGAAATGACAAATTATAGCAGTGTGCAAAGAAATAGGATTCAAATATGACCCCAGGGTTATGAGCTAAAGCGACTAGAATAACAGTGTTGTCCACAGAAAAAAAGGGGGAGGGGGATGTGGGTTTAGGGAGAAAGAAGGGATCTGAAGAGGATTCCTAGATACATGGCTGTGCCCTATTGTTTTGTCAGTCACAAAAGAGAGGGACAACAGCATACAAGTACAACAAAGCAAACAAAAAAGAAGCAAAAACTGGGCCTTCAGGATTGAGAAAAAATGCAGTCCTTTATTATCATAAATACCCGACACGGGCCGTGTTTCGGCGTACAAACGCCTGCATCAGGGGTCAATAGACTCCTATCGGTCAGCTTGCAAACTGAAGCACAAAAGGTAAGTAAACCAATCGGGGTAAGAATCCCGTTGTTCGAACCGCTCGTCTCTATTCAGAAAAACGCCTTCAAACCTGGCAACCTGTTTTGTATCACAAGGAGGTTACACATATAATTCAGTTTCAACTTCAGTGCAGTAGGCATGACCTTCATTTTCTCTTTTCCAGTATGCAGAGTGATTCTCATGAAGTCACCAACATCTGGATTGGCTGAAGGAAATCAACATGAGCATGCCTCTGCCATGAAGTCACCTTGACCTGAGAATGGAAAGTCAAAAATGCTTGCTTGCACTTCAGTCACCACAATAGCTTATTTAGATATGCTCACATTTGATCAACCTACTTCATAGGGAGCAATAAAGCAAAGGAAAAATAAAACACAAGAAATCTATGAAAGAAAAAAAACTGCCACATCTAGAAGGATGTCAAAGGAGTCAGGAGGCTCATGTGTGAAAAATCAAAGTACAAAATAAAATGTTTATCCCATTTGCACTTTGCTTTTCTCTCTTGGCTTCAGCAAATAGCCTGTTGACAAATTTGTTTAAAATCTGAAGCTTTATAGTCTCTACCCTTTTTTCAGGGTAGACAGTGTTGATTTTTTGCTGGGTCACCAACGTGAAAGCTTTTTGTCCTGCAGAATACATGACTTTCATGATTATGATACCTTCCACATACTATGGAAATGCTTTAAGACACAACTTCCCAAACTGTGGGTGTGGACTCCAAATGGGGTCACAAGCCAGGTGGGCTCTCTATAGGTCAATCATTATTCTGCATCTCCAGGGGCTCACATAATTTTATTTGGCCACAATTATGGGGTCACAGGCACAAAAAGATTGGGGAATACTGCTTTAGGACATGGGAGAGATGTAAACAAATGCAGTGAGGTTCCACTAAGAGACCTTGAGGGGGTCAGAACATCAGTAGGTTAGTGTGTGTGGACTAGAGTACGGTGGGTTGTTGGATGGGGTTTCAGGTGAGGTAGATTAGTAAGTGTGTTAATCTGAAAATAAACAAAATGTTTCCCAGTGAAATGTCTCCAATTTATTAGAATATCCAGGAAAGCGATAGAAAGAAACTACAGTGATAAGTCCAGGCAAAAGGCTCTCCATTGGGAAACTGAACCCAAGTTTCCCACATGACAGTGGCGATACTCACCACAACTGGAGGCTAAAATAATGAGCTCGGCAGGTGGGTGAGGAATTTAGAAGGTAGGGCTTCAGGGGAGGTCGGTTAGTAAGTGGAGGCTAAAGTGGTGGGCTGAATTGGTGGGTGAGGGATAACAGGTGGGGGACTTTAGTACAAGGATTTACTGGGTGAAGTGAGTTGGTGAATTCCCAAGGGAGCATGGCCATGGGAGGGGCGTGGGTGGGTCAGATGTATGCCCAGCATTTAGGTGGTTTTATAGAATATTTGCATTTACGCACCTAAATGCCAGTAGATGGGCACAAGCATTTACACTAGCCTTTGGCAGGTGTAAATGCCCATGTCTCCAGTTAGTGGCAAGAATGCAGACTTAAGCTAGTATTCTATAATGGGAGATCCACATGGAGCCATCATTATAGAATTCACACTTAGCGCCTTCTATCTTGGTGCCTATCTTTAGGCACCATTTACTGAATCTACCCCTGACTTCTTAATGTCAATAATACTAATAATAAAGATATAGGCCCCGATATTCAGACTGTGGGAGATAGCCAGGCTGTGTCCCGCGATCAACGCTGAACCCGGATATTCTTAAATTTGACCAATTCCACTTAACCGGCCAAGCCGATTTTCAGCACTAGCCAGTCAAGTTGGAGCCAGCCAAAGTTATTCACCTATTGTGGCAGCTTTAAACCTATCCGGTTCCGTGGGGAAAATTGCTGAATAGCAGGTTATATCGGGCAATATAATCGGCTATCTTTAAGCCGCTATCCAGCGACATTCAGTGCCAGATAGCCAGCTATCTGGCACTGAATATCACCCGATAGCCGGTTAAGTGCCGTTTCGGCTGTCAAACCATTTTAAATATCAGGCAAATAGAGAATAGCATTAAAACTTCTTGTTCTTTGTTCCTACAGGTCTCAGGTTGTCAAGGGCACAAGTAACAGTAAATATCCACTAGAGATGTGCAAGGACACAACTTAAAAAAAAACAAACCCAGTTCATTTTCTCTCAGTTTTCAAGTGTTTCTTTCCATAGGGGGATTTTGGATTTAGCTCATGCCATTTCAGTAGTAGCTCAAGGTGAGTTACATTCAGGTGCAGTGGACATTTTCGTGTCCCCAGAGGGCTTACAGTCTAAACTTGTTGTATCTGAGGCAATGGAGGCCAGGGGCGTAGCCACGGGTGGGCCTGGACGGGCCCAGACCCACCCACTTTCCCTCCAGGCCCACCCAACATCCATCGCATGTGTGGCGCGCTGCAACGAAAATGCTTGTCCTCCCCGCCAGCGCTGCCTCGGCCCCTGCACGCTACCCTGCCTCTGTCCCTGCCTGCATTCTTTTCTTCAATCGTCGCGTCGCCGGCAGCGCTGCCATTCACTCAGGCAGCTCCGCTCCCCTCTGCCGCATTCATCTGGCCCTACGTAAACAGGAAGTGTGTCAGAAAGAGCCGGATGGATGCGGCAGAGGGGAGCGGAGCTGCCTGAGTGAATGGCAGCACTGCCGGCGACGCGACGATTGAAGAAAAGAATGCAGGCAGGGACAGAGGCAGGGTAGCGTGCAGGGACCGAGGCAGCGCCGGCGGGGAGGACAAGCATTTCCGTTGCAGGCGCGGTGGGACACAGGGGTGGAGAGAGAGGCAAAGAAGGGCACGAAAGCTGCCTTGCAGCAATTCCTCAAGGCCGCCACACTACAGCAGTGGCCATGAGGAGAAACTAGTGGTTGGGCATCAGTGTCCTTGCCCTGGGCCTGCCCGTGAGAGGGGGTGGGGTGGAGAGAGTGAGTGAGTGAGACGGTGGGGTGGAGAGATAATTGTTTGACATGGGGGAAGGGAGAGATGCAGGAGGAAAAGAGAGGGAGAATTGTTTGATATGGCTATGGTGGGGAGAGGAAGGGAAAGGCTGCAGAGGAGTGGCAAAGGACGATAGAGGAAAAAGGATGAGAGAGGGAAATATTGAACATGGCTGGAGGGGAGAGAAAAAGATGTTAGACCAGGGGCTCAAGGCAGGGAGAGAGAGAGAGAGAAGAAGAAAGAAGAGATAGTGGACAATATGGGAGAGATGTTGGACATAGAGGTGGAGCAAAGGGAAGGAGAGGTGCTGCACAAGAGAGGGGAAAGAGGGAGATATTGGATCCAGGGGCAGAAGGGAGATATGCTGGACAATGGGTAAGAGAGAGAAATGCAGGACCGTGGAGGGAGGGGGTAAAAGGGAGATGTCAGGCTATGAGAGTGAAGAGAGGATAAAGAGAGAGGGGAGATGGTAATAAAATGAATGAAAGGATAGTGATTACAGGTGGTAGAAATATGGTAATGGTGCATAGATTGAGGATGGAAGGGAATGGAAGGCTGGGAAGGAATGAGTTTGGATATGGGTGAGGTAGTGGGTGAAAGGAGAAGAAAATTTGATAGATATCTGAAAAGTAAAAAGGAGGAAAAAGTTTAGAAAGAGGGTTAAATTTGAGTAGACAGAGGCAGAAAAGAACAAAATACAGAAAGGAAAGAGCTAAAATGGAAAGATCAATATTTCAGAAGCAGTTGTAGTGAGGAAATGGAACGAGAGGAGAGAAAAGACAAATGGACAACAGTTGCTTGAAGAATTAGCAGAAGACGACGGGAAAGTGGGAAGGAGAAACTGAAACCAACATGATAGAAAATAAAATGTCCAGACAACAAAAGGTAGAAAAATAATTTTATTTTGAATGTTTTAAATGGAATATGTTCAGTTTTATTGTGTTCAGTAGAAAAGGAAATGCATTTTTGTTTTTATTTCTCCAGTGTTGCACTAAATGTTGAGGTTCTCAGTTCAATTTTTGTCTACATATTTTTATTTCTAATTTGTAATCCCTTGTTCTGCATTTGGTGATGGTCTGTCAGTGTGAGACTGTAAGGGCAGATGTGGAGATTAAAGAGGAGAGGGCTTCTTTATTTTCTTCCCTGGGCACCAGCATGGCTAACCGCAGTCCTGACCCTTGCTGTAGCTGGTGGGGATCCCCAAGCCCTGCTAGCTGAGGACCTCCACTGAAGGTGGCCAGAAATCCCTTCTGCTGAGCTTGGCAGATGGGGGCAGCATCCTTGAGCCACTGACAACTAAGCATGCATTGGGTGCCGCTGTCGGTGGCTCAAGGAGTTGTTGCTTCCGACCAAGCTTGGTAAAAGTAAATTCTGGCCATCTTTGTTGGAAGTTTTCAGATGACAGAGCTTGGGGATCTTCATCAGCTAAAGTATTTATCTTTTGAGTTGGGAAATGCTGGGAGAGGGGGTTAGAGAGAAAATTTTGTGCCCGCCCACTTTGGGTTCAGGCCCACCCAAAATTGGCTGTCTGGCTACGCCACTGATGGAGGCTTATGTGACTTACTGTGGATCACAAGAAGCAGCAGTGGGATTTGGAGCTCACTCAATGCACAGTTAAGTTCTGCAACTCGTTGCCAGAGGATATGGTATAAACAGTTAATGTGGCTGTGTTTATAAAAGGTTTGAACAAATTTCTAGACATAAAGGCCATAAACCAGAAAAGCTACTGGAGGTAAGTAGCATTGCTACTTTTTGGGATTCTCCTGCCTGGTACTTGTGACTCTAAATTGGCCACTGTTAGAAACAGGATGCTAGGCTACATGGATCTTTGGTCTAACTCAGTATAACCCTGGGGGTTAAATTAATTAATTAATTAAAAAAAGAATACATGGCCGTGCCGGGACCAAAGGCATTCCAGGTTGTGAGTCATGGCATGTCATGCAGTGGATCCGGGTCATGGCAGAAGGAGTCAAGAGGCAGTGTTGCCATGGATGCTGGGGCTCTAGGCCTGTGGGAAAGAGAAAGTGCTGTGGAAGGCTGTGGCCTGGAACCTGTTTGCGCATGTGCAGCTTTTCACGCATGCGTGGTATGTTCCAGACTTCAGGAAAGGCCGGGTTGTGTCAAGCCAGTTCAGGTCTTTACTGAGCATGCATGGTTTCCCATGCGTGCACTGGAGAGCCTTGAATTGGGCCTGAGCAAAGCCGGTCCAACAGGGATCTGGGCTGATTCTGGTGTTGGGGTTGGGCCCACGAAGATGCCAGCCATGTCGAGGAAAGCTCTGGAAAGTTTTCCCTAAAGGTTTGTTTGGGTCAGGCAGGAGCGGCCCAGGATTGTTGTGTGCGCATGCGCACCAGAACGCAGCATCGGGCACAAGTGGCTGCCAACTCGTGGGCAGAGCCATGCAGCAGAAGGTGAACTAGTGCATGGAGAAGACGGAAAGTGAAGCAGAAGAAGACCCTGGCAAGGTAAGGAAAAGGGTGTTTGTTTTTTTGTGCTTGCCAGGAATATCAGGTGCAGGGCAAGTGAGGGCAGGGATGAAACTTGTTGTTGCTGCAGCTGACTGTAGCTTATGCTGCTGAGAACTGACAGAACTCCAGGGCAGGATTCTAAACTGCAGTTTCAGGCAGATGGATGGGTAACATAGGAAGAGAAGGGTGTTTGAGTGTTTTCTGTGTATGTGAGAGTGGTTTTAAACCAATTTAAGGAGGATTGGGGTTATTTAAGGAGGACAGTGGTTGAGGATTAGCTGAATTATTTAAATTGTGGAGTCCGTGAGTTTTTTTTTACTCCAGGTAATGGTGTGACTGTTTTGCGAGAGTTGGTGTGAAACATTAATGAGAGAGTTTTTACTTATACTTTTATTTAAAAATATATATACATTCAGTTCTTCAGTGAAAAATGCATTTGCTCAGGGAAGAGCTTCATTTGATGGTGAACCTTATTAAGAATGTCAGAAAGTAATGAGTCTGACAGTGTGGGAGGTTAGCTTGCTTTACCTGAGCATAAATTATTATGCTTGAGTTTAAATTGAGTTTCTCTTGAAGCTGCCATTAAAGAAAGATAGAAGAAATTAATTTCTAACCAGTTACGCTTGGCTACTTCAATAAAGGTGTCAAGGTGAATTTTGGGGTTCCTATTCTAACCATTGTCAAGTTGAGAGAGCTACCAAACTGAGAGCTAAAGAATTTCCCAAATTTAGGTGAGCAGCCATTCCATAACTTGTTCATCAGGCCACCAAGGATAAAAAAAACCTGCTTCTGGAAAATCAGGAATCCCATCACTGAAATCTGATTTGTACGATTTGACCAAAAGAGAAAGTAGCTGGTGGTTACAGATCTCTAATTGCCTTGTGTGAATGCACAGAGAAAGAAAGAGAGAGGGAGAACTTTGGGGAAGAAAGAGGATTTAGCAGGGACTTCAATTATCTTTTACTTTTATTAGAAAGTAAGGGATTTGGGGCCATTAGTCCTACCTGCTTGCCATCCAGCAATGATCCTACACCAACCACCTAGTGGCGCTTTTAACTGGGGATATGCAGGCTTAGTACAAAGACCTTTCAGAGTGCTAATCATTTCATTCAGAACAGCCTGAACAGTAAACAAGACTGCATATCATCTGATCAGTACGTCACAGGAATGCATGCGTTAGATTTCCCAGTTTAAAATGTTATTCTCAAAATACTTTCATCCATAAAGATTTTAAAAGTCAGGCCAATGTTCGGTGTCAGCATCAATTTTTATACATTTCCCAGCAGAAATTTTCAGAGCTGTTGTTTTAAATTAAATTCTCTCTAAGTATATACAAAACCTCTATGAGCACTTTCCTTCCCTTCCAGAGAGAGATTAGAGAGACAGCATTTATAGGATTCGTGTTTTTACTAATTTGTGGTTCACAGCAGTTGAACATGAAAAGTGCCCCACTGGGCTAGCTGGAGTTTATGTAATCATCCTGTTATTTGGCATTAATGTTAAATACCCATTGGACCCCAGTCGCTGAGATTTTTTTCACTATTGTCTAGGATGAAAACCAAAGCCGCAGTTAATAACAGGACAAGGGAATGTAGAGGTGAGCTCAAAGTGGCCCAGAGAACGGTTCTATTCATAGTTACAGTGACTTTCTTTTAATCCTAGGAAACAAATAGGCAGACGATCCATAATATTCAGACCGGAACAGATCACAAGGGTGAAATCCACAATGTCCAATTTATTCACCACACATACAAATATCAAATCATAAAATGAAAACCCGACAAGATCTTGTTTCGCCCTCACCAAGGCTACGTCAGGGGCTTCAAAAACAAAACCTGAAGGTGGTTCCACAAAATACCAGCTATAGGTAAAAACAGCTTCCACTGACTGTTAACAGTACTTGATAAGGCCTTGATAAATGGCATGTGAATGCCACCAGCAAACTTACAAACCAAAGGTAAAACGTGTGGCAAAGTGCTGACGTGTAAACACTGTAGAATGGTTTACCTTTGGTTTGTAAGTTTGCCAGTGGCATTCACACACCATTTATCAAGGACATATCGAGTTCACTGACTCATTAGCAATTATTGTCCTGTGAGGAAAGCTTGCAGTACCCTTAACATCCAGTAGAAGCTGCTGTTACCTAAAGGTGATATTCTGTGGATCCAAGACTCTGATATAGCCCTGATGAGGGCAAAACAAGATCTTGCTGGGCTTCCATGTTATGATTGGATATTTATATGTGTGGTGAATAAGTTGGACATTTTGGATTTCAACCTTGTGATCGGTTTCTTTTAATCCTTCCAGGAAAGTTGTTGATTTTGTCATTGAACTTAGCTTTGAAGACTGACATTGCAGGTATCTTTGGCAAAGAACAAATGATAACTGTAAGGCTATGGAAAGATGCAAACTTTTTGTGTACCACATGCATCCAAGGAAATTATATCTGTATTCAACTTAAAACAGACATATCTGCTTAAAGAATGAATAGATTTTTAAAAATTGTCTGCATAATTTTCTTTGTGAGCATCCACTGGGGGGAATTTGTATGTGTAAACTTCAACACTATGTTCACATCGAGCTCCTACAATCCAGGACAAATAATACTCTATTTGCTTATCTACTGCTCAGAGTTTACTTACTTTTCCTCAGTCTATGTTGGGGGACCATTCCTGAGTGTTATTTTTACTTTGAGTTTCCTTTCTTCACTTAGTTAATTTCATTTGTTTTGTTTGGATAAATACACTTTTTGCATCCCTGCATTTTTCTTACAAGCACACTCTCTCTTTGTTTGTGAAATAAACTGGAACTACAATTGAAAACCCTCCAGAGATCTGCATCAATTGGAACAAAGGACACCAGGAGCAGGAACTGCTAACTGGAACCACAACTACAACTTATGAGTTAAAGTTCATATCTATAACTTATATTATCTCTAAATCTCTGATATCTTGCTGAAGCTTCCTCAGCTTTAAAACTTCCAAATAATTTCACAGGCGTGAAACACAGCCATCTGATGCATATCACTAATGAACAGAGGTGCTTGTTAAATATTAGATACTATACTTTATAAACCAAATTACCTTACTTCAAGTTTTAAAAGTACAAAATGTAGGTAGAATTAGCTGACTGACTTCATATCTCATTCCAAATAAAAAATCTTTATTGAAGCAACAACAAAGCTCAGCTTCCTTGGAAGCTGATACTTCAAAAGATCTCAGACCCTCAGCAAGCACTGTCTACATAATTAACACTCCATTGTTAACTGCTCCCAAAGAAAAAACATCTTTATCTAAACTCTGAAAGGATATGTTTACATGCAGTGAATTCCTAACCAAGAAAAACAATATTTCTGACTTAAATGAGACTGCTTAAAGTGAATTTAGTTATTAGCTACCAATCATTTCTATAGCGTTACTAGATGTACACAGCGCTGTACAAATTATATGCAGGTACTTTGTTCCTAGAGAGCTCACAATCTAAGCATTTTTGTACCTGGGGCAATGGAGGATTAAGTGACTTGCCCAAGGTCACAAGGAGCTGCAGTGGGAACTGAGCCCAGGTTTCTAGGATCAAAACCCGCTGACCTAACAATTAGGCTAATCCTCAAGAGTTAAGCAATAAATTGACTCAACATTTTGTACTGAATAAAGATAACCAAGGGTAATCATCAAGACCCAAGTTTTGTGGAGATTTAAAAACAGTACTCTATTAGTATTTCCTCTGGCTACATTCTAAGGTATGCTTAAGGTCAATGATGCCCCTTTGTCTTACAAATACCTGAACTGCTCAGATCACCCCCTTGCCCCCCCCCCCCCCCCCCCCCATTGCCTGCAGTAATTCCAATCCTGCAACTTGAATAAGAGAATTATCTGGATTTTTAAACATGAGAGCTACACAGTGCATGATTGACTACGGAAGAACATAAGCCTGGTAGAGGAACCCAAGGCTTGCTTAAGGTCAATTCTCTCCAATGACTTACAAATACCTATCCTGCTCAGCTCTGTACTTATAACCATACCTCAAACAGCAAATAAGAGAAATTAACACTGTGGCCTCTTGCCCAATCTAAACTCCCCCTACTGCTGCACAACTGACTATGGAAGAACGGCAGCTTAAATTAGGAACCCTACCTAATTATAGTGAGTATTAGCATCATTTTGAAGGCTGCCACATCGGAACATCCATACATCCCCACCTTATGAGTACCTGAGACACTATGATCTCTCCTCACCATCGGTGGCATCTACCTTCAAGGAGGTCTCCATTCTGAAGTCTATAACAGCTCACATCTAGGACTGATAAAGAGTGCCAAACCTGATTGACTTAAACTAGCTCCAAAAGCTATCACCATGGAGTGGATCACATGGATTTGCAAGCCCTTTTGAGCACGTCGGAAGGCAACCTACCAGATAACTTAGTGTTAATCCTATCCCCATAATCTATAACCCATCTATAAAACCCTGTACTAAGAAACACTCTAGTTGTAATGTCAGATATCTGCTAGACAATGCCAATATATATTGTCAGAACACTTCTATGGTCACAGACCAGAACCAAATGCCTAACATTTGATGGTCTAAAAAACATTGCTACCTTTTGCAATTATCCAAACAATTCTCCCCTTTGGAAGACAAGTCTCAACTCACTCCTGTCCCCACCATTTATATTAACTCCAGGTCTTTGGGGAATAAGACTCTTACTCGGGGATCTGCTAGAATCTTTAGATCTGGGCTTTCTGTTTATCTCAGAAACATGGTTCACAGAAGTTGATATTCTGATACTGCCCCACATCTATCCACCCAGTTATGGTATTCTTCATTCTCTAAGACAGGGTAAAAAAGCAGGCAGACTTACTCTTACCTTTAAGAGTTTTTCCATGTGTCTTTAGTTAGTTCTGGGGTTTTCCCTGAACTGGAATACATGCTGTGCAAATTCTGCAATGATTCAAAAGAGGCAAATCAAATCACCTTACTTCTCATTTATTGTCCTCCAGGAGCATGGTCCAAGGCAGAACCTCTACTTGAAAAGATTACGTCCTCTGAAATGTCACAATGTTCAAGGATTATTTTCCTGGGAGATTTAAGCCTATACTTGGAAAATGATGAAGACACCAATGTCCACAACTTCAAATCATTCCTGAAGGCCTGCGAACTAGTACATTCTCCGAAGGTGCAACTCATGAAAAAGGCCATATGTTAGACTTCATGACTTCCTATCCTAATAGCTTGATTAGTTCATTCAAATGGAAGCCAATTCCATAGTATGACCACTTTCAACTGGATTTCACCATTGATATCTGTATGTCAAGCTTAACCAGACACAAGTCATCCAAACTCATCTCCACCAAAGGTAAAATCAACAAGGACACTTTGTGGTCTGAGCTAACAGATTCCCTCACCACAACATCTCCTAAACATGGTTCAGTCAAATCCTGCTGGGACATCAAGGTAAAAGCCATACTAGACAAAATTGCTCCATTTACCACTAAAAAGGTCAAGACATCCAGAAATTCACCATAGTTTATGGAGGAACTATCCATCCTAAAAAAGGAATATCAACACCTTGAAAAGCAATGGAGAAAGAACAAAGATACTACTGATAAATCCAAATGGAAGTCAGCCTTTTGAAGCTATAAAAAGAAGATAGTGGACTGAAAATGCCAATACTATAGCAGCCTAATAGGTCAAGATGATCTTGACAACAAAAAACTTTTCTCCTTAGTTAAAACACTAGCTTTCACTAATAAGGATGAACACTCATAGAAAACATGTCCAAAGACATAGCTGATCATTTCACCAACAAGATCCTCCAAATTAGGTCCAAACTATCTAAAGCTGCACCAACAGAGGAAAATAGTCCAATCCATAGCTCAGCCTTAATCACCGGAGATCCTACAGCCCAAGGCCTCAAAACTGACCAAAACTGGGAATCTTTTCAACCACTAACAGTTGAAGATGTAAGATCAATGCTGTTGAAATGCTCCCAAGCCAACTGCTCCCTAGATCAATGCCCAAGACACCTACTCAAATCCATCTCTATGGAAGCAGTAAACTGGTTACTCTATAATCTCAATGAGCTGTTAAAAACTGTTTCTCTTCCTCCTAAGGAGATCTTGGCTAGACGTAACATCACCTGTAAACTACCATCCAGTGGCAGGCATACTTCTTTTTACTAAAGTGTTAGAAACCTAATTAGTAAACATCTCTCTTTATATCTGGAAAAATTCTCTATTTTACACTGGTCACAATTTGGCTTCAGATCATCACTTAGTACGGAAACATTGCTGCTAGTTCTAACTAAATATGTCAAACACTTATGCAAAGGCGACCAAGTAATTCTTCTCCAATTCGATATATCGAGAGCATTCGATGTGGTTGATCACACATTACTACCCAAACACCTAGATCAGATGGGCTGTGGAGAGGGAAAGAGGAGAAGAGAAAAAGATGGAGGTAAACTTTTGGGGATGAGTTGCAGTTGGGGTGGAAGAGAGACTGATAAGACTTTAAGTGTTTCCCCAGGTTTTCTTTTACCCATGAGCCCTCTTCATGTGTGCACTACCTGTATTGCCAGTCAGTTGATCGTCTGTGCCATCCTGCACAGTTTGGTTTAGGCTGCTGATGAAGGCATGCCTGCGAAATACGGCCATGTTGAGTCCTTTGACTGTACATTTGCAGTACTTTGGAAACAATAAATAGGATGTTTTACATCATTAAGCTTTGGCTTCCTCAGTTTTCGTTTCCTCACTCCTTTTTGTTGGTTTTTACGTGTTCATGAGGACTGGAGTTTCTCCTTCTTTTGCCTTGCCAAATTCTGCCTTTCAGCATTGTCATGTCCCCTACCTCAACGCAAGCGGCGTCCTCAGGCTGCGCGGGGTCACATCGACACGCACACTTGACTGGCACTGCCTGAGCCCTGTGTGTGTAGTCCTCTCTGGGTTTGTTCAGAGAGCAGTGGTTGCAGGCTCCTTAATTGCTTTGCTTCCATACACCTGTTTCTGCTCTCTCTCTCTCTCTCTCTCTCTCTCTGCCTGGCTTCCAGGCTCCTTGGTTGCTTTGCTTCCACCCACCTGGGTCTGCTTTTCCTCTGCCTGGCTTCCCTTGCTTCTCTCCTATTGGTCTTCCAGTTCCTCCTTCCCCATGCTCTTGTCCTATGGCTATGCCCCTTCTCCCTGCTGATGTCAGACGCCAGCACTTTATCAGCTGAGCTCTCCCTGGACTCCATGCTTCGGCTTCTACTTTGGTAAGCGTTTCTAACTCTGCAGTCTGCTTCTCTTCTGCTGGTCCCTCATTGCTGACTTTGCCTGTACCTGGATTACCCTTCTGCCTGCCGCCTGCCTACTGACTTGCCTGTACCTGGGTTACTCTCTTGCCTGCCGCCTGCCTACTGACTTTTGCCTGCATCTGGATTACTCTCTTGCCTGCCGCCTGCCTACTGACTTTCGCCCATACCTGGATTACTGTCTTGCCTGCCTACTGACTTGCCTATACCTGGATTACTCTCTTGCCTGCCACCTGCCTACTGACTGCCACTTGTACCTGGATTACTCTCTTGACCTGCTGCCTGCCTGGCCGATACATTCATCACCCCACTTCCAGCTCCATCCCATAAGTCCTGCAGGCTGCCTGCACCTAGGGGCTCAACCTCTGGGGAACGGCGGTCAGCGCAGGTAAAACCCGGGGTTGTCCAGCCGCCAAGCAGAACCTGGTCCGAGTACCAGGCTCAGCAGTGCTCTACTTGATACAAGAACTCACAAGTCTGACAAGCGTAGAGCAATTCACACTCCTTTCCCTACCAACAAAAGTCCAATAAAGATACCAGAAAACTTTACTTAATGGAGCAATTTAAAATCTGGGTTCTGCATTTGGTTATATAAACTCTTTAAATGTGAAACAGCTGTGCTGTACATCTGTTTCATTTCTGGAAGCCACAACATATGTGTGTCTGTTTGTTCATGCACAGTTCATAAAAGATTTTTTTTAATTTCCTTTGTGTATAACGTTATGCCAACTCCCATAAGATAGCTGCTTTTCCTACTAAGTTTCAATCAGTTGATCAGACGATAGATTTGTGGAATGGTGATATAGAGAAAGCTATTGATTCTTTTGCCAACCTTAGAACAAGTTTTAAAATAGGAGGTGGAGAGGCTATTTGGTTTACTTCTGTACTAACATTGAAAAAGAAAAGGTGAATGGAAATGGAAAAAAATCATTAGCCCCGGAGGATAAGGAAGAATGTAGACAACTGTGAAACTCTTACAATGCCAAGATTGTTATGGTAAAGAATGCGCATTTCTCTTTCACTTTAGCTTGAAAAATAAGAAACTAAAGGAGTTGTTTAAAATCACCTCTGCTTTATTGTCTTCGTAGTCAAGTGAGAAGGCAACAGTGCTGACTCAGTTGGATTATAGTAAGTTTGCTAAGTATTTTTCCTATAAACTTAATAAAATCAGAGGGGGGGGGAGAGGGGGGAATTATGCTTCTCCTTGTTTCCTTGCTTTACCTTATTAACAGCTACAGTTACTAACATGCACTAACACCATCAACATGCATTTTTTTTTACCGCAGGTCCCATTTTACACAATGGGACCTAGTGGTTAATAACCCACAGTTAAGAGTGTAAGTGTGTGCTAATAAAGAAAGACACATTAGACACTGTAGCCTTAAGTTGGAAATCAATGATACAGATTGTATGGCAGGTTAGACCAGCACTGTGTGAGTTAGATCTGTGTCCAACATAACTGGTTAAAGCCATGGAAGCAGATTGTATATCTGTTATACAACTGATTATTAAGAAATCTACAGAATGCTACCTTCTTGAGATTTTGAACAGAGCAGTGACTTAAAAAGCCATCTTTAAATGAAGATTCTCCTTCTAACATAGTTACATAGTAAATGATGGCAGATTAAAACCCATATGGTCCATCCAGTCTGCCCAAGATGGACAGAGTTGTGTGTGCTGCTCCATGCAACTTACACCCTTCTATGCCCTGTTTAAAGCATAAAGGCCATTTAATTTTGCTTTTGATTTCAAGCCCTTTCTATATAGGGAGCTGGTGTGTTTATCCCATGTGTTTTTGAATTCACTGTGTTTGTCCCCACCATCATCCCCAGGAAGGAATTTCAGGCATCGACCCCCCTCTCCATAAAAATAAATTTCCTGATCTTACACCTACACCTACCACCCTGCAACTTCAATTCATGTCCTCTAGTTCTACCATTTCTCCATCTCTGAAAAAGATTTGCTTATATATTAATTCCCTTCAAGTATTTATACGTATGTATCATATCTCCCCTGTCCCTCCTTTCTTCTACGGTATATATATTCAGGTCTTCAATTCTCTTCTGAGATGTCCAAGGTGCAAATCCCATACCATTTATGTTGCCTTCCTCTGAACCACTTCGTCTTTATATGTTCTTAGTGAAATACAGTTTTCAAAACTGAATGCAATACTCCAAGTGGGGTATTATCTGCTGTTTATGCCTCTCTCTGTGCAGCCCAGCATCCGTCTACCTTTGGCCACTACCTTGTTACATTATTTCACCACCTTGAGGTCCTCAGACTCTATCACTCAAGCCTTGACAATTTTTCTCAGGATCTGGGAGCCAACCCAAAAATCTAGGAGCCAGACTTAAAAACCTGGAATTTTTATTTATCCACATTTATGAATCACATATTCATAATGCCCAACATCCTTGTCGGTAGGGGAATAGGAATCAGTTTTCCAGAGTATGGCAGATCTGATAGTTCATTTTACCAGCATTATTATTTTGGGGAATTTTAATATGTATATGGATGAGCCTTCCTGTCAACCCTCCTGTTGCTTCTTGGAATTTATGGCTGATTCCAGATTGAATCACATATAGGGGATTCTCACAAATAAACAATCTGCAACGAGTGTGTAGTTATAACAAAGAAACTATCAAACACATCACTCCAATATAGTGTCACACTGGGGATTCAGATCTGAAGGATAAAATATATTAAATTTTAAAAAATAGCCTCAGTGTAACAGGGAGCCTGACTTTTATGCTCCACTGTAAATATTACCATCACAGGCTTCCACCACCTTCCGAAAATAAACACAGAGAAAAACTCCCAGAATATTTCAAAAATTCTAAAGAAATGGGAGAAAAGTCTGTGTTTAAAAAACAGCTGTCATCCGCGACGATTAAAGAAAGCTATTCCCATTGGGCAGTTCCTACGTATTAGGAGAATCTGCAGTACCCTGAAAGAATTCAGGAAACAGGCTCAAATTTTAACTAAATGTTTTTTGGAAAAAGGCTACCCTCCCTGAATAGTTAAACAGGCGTATTATCGGGCACGCTATGCTAATCCAGAACTGTTGTTACAATACACTCATAAAGAACTGTCAGACAAACAAATATGTATTCTATCTCATTCAGACAAATCGGCAAAAATAGCGCAAAGCATCCACACACATCGGCATGTGTTACAATTATATAGTAACATAGTAGATGACGGCAGAAAAAGACCTGCACGGTCCACCCAGTCTGCCCAACAAGATAAACTCACATGTGCCATTTTTTGTGCATACCTTACCTTGATTTATACCTGTCTTTTTCAGGACACAGACCGTATAAGTCTGCCCAGCACTATCCCCGCCTCCCAACCACCAGCCCCGCCTTCCACCACCGGCTCTGGCACAGACCGTATAAGTCTGCCCAGCACTATCCCCACCTCCCAACCACCAGCCCTGCCTCCCACCACCAGCTAAGCTTCTGGGGATCCCTTCCTTCTGAGCAGGATTCCTTTATGTTTATCCCACGCATGTTTGAATTCCGTTACCGTTTTCCTCTCCACCACCTCCCGCGGGAGGGCATTCCAAGCATCCACCACTCTCTCCGTGAAAAAATACTTCCTGACATTTTTTTTGAGTCTGCCCCCCTTCAATCTCATTTCATGTCCTCTCGTTCTACCGCCTTTCCCTCTCCGGAAAAGGTTTGTTTGCGGATTAATACCTTTCAAATATTTGAACGTCTGTATCATATCACCCCTGTTTCTCCTTTCCTCCAGGGTATACATGTTCAGGTCAACAAGTCTCTCCTCATACGTCTTGTAACACAAATCGCATACCATTCTCGTAGCTTTTCTTTGCACCGCTTCCATTTTTTTAACATCCTTCGCAAGATACGGCCTCCAAAACTGAACACAATACCCCAGGTGGGGCCTCACCAACGTCTTATACAGGGGAATTAAAACCTCTTTTTTTTCTGCTGGTCACACCTCTCTCTATACAGCCTAGCAATCTTCTAGCTACGGCCACCGCCTTGTCACACTGTTTCGTCGCCTTCAGGTCCTCAGATACTGTCACCCCAAGATCCCTCTCACCGTCCTTACCTATTAGACTCTCCCCGCCTAACACATATGTCTCCCATGGATTTCTACTCCCTAAGTGCATCACTTTGCATTTCTTCGCATTGAACTTTAATTGCCAAACGTTAGACCATTCTTCTAGCTTCCGCAGATCTTTTTTCATGCTTTCCACTCCTTCCGGGGTGTCCACTCTGTTGCAAATCTTGGTATCATCCGCAAAAAGGCAAACTTTACCTTGTAAGCCTTCGGCTATATTACTCACAAATATATTGAATAGAATCGGCCCCAGCGCCAATCCCTGAGGCACTCCACTACTCACCTTTCCCTCCTCCAAGCAAACTCCATTTACCACCACCCTCTGGTGTCTGCCCGTCAACCAGTTCCTAATCCAGTTCACCACTTCGGGTCCTATCTTCAGCCTGTCTAGTTTATTCAAGAGCTTCCTGTGGGGAACCGTGTCAAAAGCTTTGCTGAAATCTAAGTAGATTATGTCCATAGCACGCCCTTGATTTAATTCTCCGGTCACCCAGTCAAAGAATTCAATGAGATTCATTTGGCACGATTTCCCTTTGGTAAAACCATGTTGTCTCGGATCTTGCAACTTATTTGCTTCTAGGAAATTCACTATCCTTTCCTTCAGCATCGCTTCCATTACTTTTCCAATAATTGAAGTGAGGCTTACCGGCCTGTAGTTTCCAGTTTCTTCCCTATCACCACTTTTGTGAACTTGAAGAGGGACCACCTCCACCGTTCTCCAATCCCACGGAACCTCTCCCGTCTCCAAGGATTTATTAAACAAATCTTTAAGAGGACCCGCCAGAACCTCTCTGAGCTCCCTCAATATCCTGGGGTGGATCCCATCCGGTCCCACTGCTTTGTCCACCTTTAGATTTTTAAGTTGTTCACACACACTCTCTTCCGTGAACGGTGCTATATCCACTCCATTCTCACATGTACTTTTGCCAGTCAGTTGCGGTCCAGCTCAAGGATTTTCTTATGTGAAAACAGAACAAAAGTATCTATTTAGCAAATTTGCTTTTTCTTCATCATTATCTATATAGCAGTTCTCAGCATCTTTCAGTCTCACAATTCCCTTTTTAGTCTTCCTCCTTTCACTAATATACCTAAAGAAAGTTTTATCACCCCTCCTTACATTTCTAGCCATTTGTTCTTCCTCTTGCGCTTTTGCCAGGTGTATCTCTCTCCTGGTTTCTTTCAGTTTCATCCGGTATTCCTCCCCGTGTTCCTCTTCTTGAGTCTTTCTGTATTTCAGGAACGCCAACTCTTTAGCCTTTATTTTCTCAGCCACTTGTTTGGAGAACCATATCGGTTTCCTTTTTCTCTTGCTTTTATTTACTCTCTTTACATAAAGGTTTGTGGCCCTATTTATAGCTTCTTTCAGGTTGGACCACTGTCCTTCCACTTCTCGTTCATCCTCCCATCCCATCAGTTCCTTCCTCAGGTATTTCCCCATTTTACTAAAGTCCGCATGCTTGAAATCCAGGACTTCAATTTTTGAGTGGCCGCCCTCCACTTCAGCCATCGTTTGATGGTCACTGCCGCCCAGGTGGGCACCCACTCGGACATTTGACACACTATCCCCATTTGTGAGCACCAGATCCAGCGTTGCTCCCTCCCTCATGGGTTCCATCACCATTTGTCTGAGCAGAACACTTTGAAAAACATCTACGATCTCTCTACTTCTTTCTGATTCCACAGACGGAACTTTCCAATCTACATCCAGCAGATTGAAATCTCCCAGCAACAGCACCTCTCTCTTCTTTCCCAACTTATGGATATCTGTGACCAGATCTTTATCTAGATCCTCCAATTGTGTCGGAGGTCTGTAGACAACACCCACGTGTATAGAGGTTTTATCATCTCTTTTAAGGTGATCCATATCGCTTCTTCCTTTCCCCAGGTCCCTGACATTTCAGTTGCCTCGATGTCATTTCTCACATACAGAGCTACTCCTCCACCTTTTCGACCCTCTCTATCCTTCCTAAATAGATTATAGCCCGGTATGTTTGCATCCCATTCATGGGACCCATTTAGCCAAGTCTCCGTGATTGCAACAATGTCTAAGTCTGCCTCCAACATCACAGCTTGAAGGTCATGAACTTTATTGCTTAGACTGTGAGCATTTGTGGTCATCGCTTTCCATCTACATTTTCTGGTATGTGTTTCAACATTTGTGATTTGGGGTTGTTTTTTTGTCTTTGGGTACAAGGTGTTTCAGTCTCATCCTTGTATAGCCTTTTTGAGAGGAAAAAATCTGTCTAACCACCTGGTATCTTCTACATTTTCTGCCCACTCTCGTCAAGGACCCCATAAGTATGAGGGTCACCAACCCTGTGGACATTGTAAAGCTTGTCCCATGTCCTTGAATCTGCAGACTTGGCAACATCCTAACACTTTGAAAATGTATAGATTGTAATTGTATGTGGACACTAACTGCTCATCTGATAGGGTAGTATATGTGGTTATATGCCCCTGTCCTAAGATCTATGTGGGCCATATGGGAAGACCTATTTGTCAGTGATTGAGTGAACACAGAAGTAGATTAAAGAACAAGGTGTTAATGGCTCCTATGGTGACCCATTGTGCAGAGTACAGTCACACTTTTGAGGATATGAAATGGTTTGTGATTGAACAAATTACTGTTGATTTTCAGGGAGACTGGGAGAACTATTTAACACTATGAGAACAATACTGGATCTACGAGTTAGACGCGGTGATACCGGGTGGATTAAATGACAGTATAGAATGGACTGCCACCTTATGAATAAACGTAGTGGTGTAGGGTTTGCCTGGATGTCTGAGAACCGGAATTAGTTTAACATAATTATTATTGAACAGTACGTGATCATGTAGAGAGCCCTGGACTTCCGATTTAAAGGGCACTTCTGCCACGGGCTGGAAACGTTTTCAAAATGGAGGATGAATACAGAAGCACACTGGCGTGCCTGAAGAAGAGCGTGGTCTTGAAACAGAATGTTCTGTAGGACGTACTGAATCCCTTCGGGGTTCTCTCTAGACATTCTATTTACACCCAACTGTTTTTCAGTTGATTTAGGGATTGATTACATAGAATTAGTTCAATATTCAGTGCCGGCAACTGCATCACTAATCAACTAAAGTTAGGGCAGCCCTTTGTACAGTCCTATTTGGTTGCATAGTTGTGTGGACAGTGTCATCAAATATAGCTGGTGTCTTCATACCTTCTGGCTCCTCCCTGTCCCTGCCCCTGGGACACCCCTACACTACTGAGTTGGACTTTCAGCAGTTAGAGCCAGTATTCAGTGGCACTGCTTAGTTAAATGCCACTGAATTTAGGCAGCCAGCCACTGAGCGTGGTTTAACTAGGCAGGAGCCTCTCCTCCCTACTTAAGTCACTTTCAATTCTGACACCATTGTTTCTAAAAATTAGCACCATGACCAGAGATGGGATGTAGCAAAGTACTTGTACTTTATTACAGTAAGTACAAATGGCAGTACTTTTACTTGTAAAGAGTTACATTTTTTGCCATACTTTTTATTTGCAATGAGTTACATTTAAGCTGTACTTTTGTACTTAGTAACAAAGTATAAATTTGGAAAGTAGTTTTTAAAAAAAGGATTGGGCCCAAACTTCCAGTCCCAAAAACAAGTTTCAAGTTTATTAATAACTTGCTATCCCGCCTATTGGGCATACCAACTAAGCGGCTTACAGGCTAATAAAGAAAGAGAGGTGGAAACAAGAGAAACAACAGAGACTGCACTGATAGAAGGGAAAAACTACAATAGAGGGAAGAACTACAATAGTCTTGATAGGAAAGAGGGGTAGGGGAGCATAATAGGAGGGGGAATGTACTCAGAGCCAAACGATGCCTACACGCATGAGGCAATAGTGATCAATGAAAAGATAGGTATAGAGTTTGAATTTAAACCGAGCCAAAATGGTGTGTGATCTAAGGTGTTCTGGGAGCTGGTTCTAGAGCTCAGAGCTTTGCTCAGAAAAAACAGAGTTTCTAATTTTGGAGTGACCAATTTCTCGATGTGAAGGGACAATCAAGCGGTGCTGAGAGATCGGGCCAGAACATATGGAAATAGCAGACAGGTGGGAAATGAGGGTTCCTCAGAGGAGCATATCTTAAAAACCACCAGTAAACTTTTGTTGGTAATGCAATAAGATAGAGGAAGCCAACGAGAAACATATAATAGTGGCGCGACACGGTCGTATTTGCGTGCACCATGAATAAGTTTAATTGCAATGTTCTGAACCAACTGCAGTCAGTGAAGATCCTTCAGTGTTAGCGATTTATAGAGGGAGTTGCAATAATCAAGTTGGCTAAGGATAAGTGAATGAACCAAGATATTAAGAGCAGATGAGTTTAAGAGTGGTCTAATAGAGCAAATAAGCTTAATTTATAAAATAAGTGAGAGATGAGAGATGCATGTGGTAGGAAAGTTTATTATCCAGAATAACTCCAGGAATACATGTACTAGATACTATAGGAACCGGGTGTGACCGAGCAGCAACGGAGAGCCAAGAAAAACCTCTTTTTCACCAGTGAAAAGAAGAAGATTGCATGTCTTAGGATTGAAAGCCAATTTGTTAGACCAGAGCCAGTCAGCAAGCTGTTTAAGCTTAGAATTAAGGGCAGAGATTTCCTGTAAATTGGTTGGATCTAGGGTACAGAGCAACTGTATACCATCTGCATAGACATATGTGGTGAACCCTAGGGAGTCTATTAAAGTAAGAAATGGTGCTAGGAAGACATTAAACAGGAGAGGGGGCCAAAATTGAACCCTGTGGTACCCCAGAGATGAGAGAAAAAGGAAGAGAATCAGATTTATTGGTCCTAACTATATAGGTATGCTGGTCTAGGTATGAAACTAACCATCTGTAGGCTGTGTCTCGGAGCCCCATCAAATGGAGGCGAGCAAGTAAGATGGAATAGTCAACTAAATTGAAGGCAGCAGTAAGGTCAAGCGAGAGCAACAGAATTGATTAGAACTTATCAAGATGGTGATATAAGTAGATTGTGATGCCTAGCATAGTGAATTCTGTACTGTGATTCAGATGAAAACCAGTTTCGAGTGGATGTAAAATTTGATTCTTAGAGGCCAGATCAGAAATTTGTTAATGGACTGTATATTCTGTGAGTTTGGCCAGGAAAGGAAGATTTGCTATTGGATGGTAGTTTGCAGGGTCATCATGAGGTTACGAGGAATCTTTGGTCTTAGGACATACATAGGCAGTGTTCCAACTAGTGGGAACTAGAGAGTTGCACGGGGACAAAAATCTTACCCATCCCCACCCGTCCCTGCTGGAATCTTATCCATCCCCACTGGAATCTTACCCATTCCCACCCATCCCCGCAAGAATTTAACCTGTCCCCACCCATCCCCGCAAGAATTTAATGGTACATAAAAGAAAATTCCAGTCAGCTCTCATTCTTTCTCTGGATTTGAGCCACAGCACTGCAGGCAAGGAAGAAACAGACTGGTGCTCACATGCAAGATTTGTCTCTGATTCACTGGCACTCTGTGTTAAGAGGTCGCCACATACACGTGCCAGTAGGTCAAGTGACATCTGTTGCTCGTGCCTGTGTCAGAGCTGAGGTCTGTGCATCAGTCCGGGAACAAAGAGGATTAATAATAACATAGTAAGTGACAGCAAATAAAGACCTGTACGGTCCATCCAGTCTGCCCAATAGTCATACTCATTATCAATTCATGATTAAATCAACAATGAACGTGATACTATATACTTGATTATGGTTTTTCTTTGGTATTTCTGGTACATAGACCATAGAAGTCTATCCGGACATCCTTATGTTTCAACTGCTGGTGTTGCCATCGAAGCCCAATCCAGTCTTTTCGTCTTCTCATTTGTGGGACACAGACCATAAAGTCTGTCCAGCACTGTCCTCATGTTCCAGCCACTGAAGTTCCTGTCTAAGCCCTTTCCAGCCCATCCTAAACCAGATTGCCATATATGAGACACAGACCATACAAGTCTGCCTGATATCGGCCCTAGTTCATCACAGCTAGAGTCGCCATCTAAGCATCACTCGACATATCTACACGTATGCAGCCATTTAAGGTTAGGTTTTATATAACGTCCATTTTCTAATTTGAGATCCTCTGTGTTTATCCCATGCCTATTTGAATTTGTACTCATGAGCAACACCAATCCCATGTTGTGTTGTGTTGAGTTGCCTACGCCTTTCTACTAGTGCTGCATGGAGCTAACCTGGTGGCCAGCAGTGTGGAGACAGTCACAAACCCTTTTCTTTCAAAAGCATGGTGATCAGGAGCAGTGCCCAGCTGGAAGGAAGTAAGCTGTGCGGGGCTCTGGAGTGGTGAATATGTGCCAGTCCACTGCTAACTTCTGCTTTTACTTCCGTCCCTCTCTTACAGCCCTGAATTCTTTTGTTACCATTTCAATGGTTTTGAGTAGCTGTTTTACAGAGCACGGGCTGAGCTGAGCACAGCCAGGGTGCTTCGCAAACAGACCAACTCTGAGCTGGCGTAGGGTTTGCAGCGGGAGGAGCACCCTTGTTTGTCATGCTGACCTCTGTGCATTGGGGATGATAGGCGAATCATCCCATTAGCATACATTTGCATGCTCATTGAGCTCAGAGCCATGAGCTCTTTGATTCACACGCTTGCCGGCTCTGAGCATTCAGCATTAGCAAATGTTGGCGCTAATCCAGCGCTAATGGCCTCTAGCATTTGCATTTGCTTCTGAGCATTGGAGCCTGGGTTGTTTATGTGAAACTGATACCTGGGGCAAGGTAAGTTGTTATTCTGCACCTGAAGCCATGGAGTCCTACATCTGTGGATACCACAAAATATGGCCCCTCAGATATGGCAATTCCTATTACTAATCTAATAGCGGTACTTCTGTACCACCTTTTCCCATCGAAGATGGGCCCAAAGCAGTTTACAGAAAAACTACTACTACTACTTAACACTTCTAGAGTGCTACTAGGGGTATGCAGCGCTGTACAGTTTAACAAAGAAGGACCGTCCCTGGTTAAAGGAGCTTACAATCTAAAGGACGAAATGTCAAGTTGGGGTAGTCTAGATTTCCTCCATGGATCAAGACTTTTGTTAAAAACATTTGAAACAGTAAAGTTATCAAATGTTTACAAAATAACACACATGAAGAACATTTCTTTGAAGTAGTAGGAAGATCATTCCATACCTAAATAGCTCTATAAGAAAATGACTTTTTCCAATATACTTTTGTAACAAACCGATTTAAAAGAAAAGAGTAATGGTCTTTCAACCTAACAGTTCTATCTCCATGAGTAAAGGACATTAATGAGTTGAAATTTTCTGGAACCATTAGTTCATGTTTATATACTGCCTTTCTGTGGAACAATCAATAGTTTGCATACTTTATTCAGAATGGCAGCAGTGCTGGCATCCTTTCTTGGACCCTGACTGCATGGCAAGGGGCCCAATGCCAGATAGCCTCACTTTGGTTATGAGGAGCCTGACACCAAGAAGCTGACCTGACCCTACCAACAGAAAATATCTGTGTCCCATTTTGAGTGTGTGTGTGGGGGGGGGGGGGGGGGGGGGACTAATCAAATAAGTCCACACTAGAGGTCTGTTTTATTCCCTTCTTGCAAACGGGTCCAGAACTGACCACAGAACGGAGGAACTCCTGTAAGCTATAATGTCTGGAAATGTGACAGTCAGTTCAAGGTCAAACTAAAGAGAATAAAGGTACAAGCCATGTAGCATTTGAGAAAGCAGAACCATAAATTAGAGAGAGAGCAACTACGCCTTGAAGAAAGTGAGGAGGCAAAAGGGGGGCTGTGGCATTTTTTAAGAACACAAACTCCATAGTCTCATTAGCATGCTATCTTAATTTAATCAGTTTATGCATATGTGCCACAGAATTTTTCTAACCCTTACTACAGAAGCTACATCTGAGCTGCTACAAGAAGTTGGAAAGGCCTTGATTTGAAAATAGACTTCAGCCATGCTATTAATGAGCAGTGTACCAGATCTAATAGATTTGAGTGTGATCTCTATTTTGTCTTTACATTTAAGTATTAATTCCATTTTATTCTGGGCTGTAAAAAAGCTGGTTATATACAAGAGTCACATGTGATTGCAGAGCCTTGGATTGTCAATGACATAAACCAGTCTTTTATTCCTTTTTGGTTCCTGGAGGCACTTTAGGAAAAGAAGTTCACCCAATGTGCTAGCAGGTCATACTTTCCTGAGAAATCTTGTCTCAAATAAAAGAAACATTTAGACATCTGAAGTGATGAAAATGTTAGAGCTCCAGGAAGTACTTTATGAGCCAAAGTTATCTATTGAATGAAATATATTTTTATAACATCACATATTGTTTTTGTACCTAGCATATGGAAGGAGATTTGAAATTATGATACATGTGTATTTTTCCATATAAAAGGCTTAGGGCCCTGTTTACTAATCCGTGTTGTAGGCATGCTAGCATTTTTAGCACATTAAAAATTAGCATGCGCTACCGCTATAGACACCCATATATTCCTATGGGTGTCTCTAGCATTAGCGTGCTCTAAAACGTTAGCGCACCTAAGTAGGGCTCTAAGTTTAGCCTGAGTAAAACTTTGGTTAGAAGTAACTTCACATTGCATGACTTTAGTTCCCATCCTGAGACCTTCAATTGTTACTAATTTTGAAGGTAATTTTAGGAAATTAAAGGCTTGTTTTACAGGCAGAAGAGTATCCAGTGGTATATATGCACATATAAATACGTGCATTGACAAGACAGCATATCTTATTTGTATGTTATGTGTAGATGTTCCTGAAGCATTGTTTGGGTGGAGCAGGAATGGAGGTGCTATATGTCATCTGGTCAGTTGGAGCATTTTTTGGAGGCTTGGTCCTAAAAATAAATGGACCAAGTGAAGCCGGCCAAGTGCTCATCAGAGCTGGCCTTCTTTTTTTCCATTATCGGCCGAAGACGGCTATCTCATAACCACGCCCCTGTCCCACCTTCCATACCCTGCCGAAACGCCCCCTTTAACTGGGCCGGCCCTGCGACGGAAAGCAGTTGAAGCTGGTTAAAATCGGCTTTCGATTATACCGATTTCGCCGGGTTTAGGAGATGGCCGGCCATCTCCCAATTTGTATTGGAAGATGGCCGGCCTTCTCCTTCAAAAATAAGCAGGAAAGTGACTTCCAGGTTTAAAAACTGGTTAAATGGAAGGAGACAGAGGATAGTGGTAAATGAAGCCTGCTCTGAGGAAAAGGATGTTATCAGTGGTGTACCCAGTGCTTAGCAAAACAGCAAAAGTAGAGGCTGACAAATGCGCAAACCAATAGGGAGATAATATCAAAAAACAGTTTATTCAGAATATTCATATCAAGGACCCGACACGGTCCATGTTTCGGCGCCAAAGCGCCTGCCTCAGGGGTCACAAACAACTTTCTACAAAAAACACAGGACAAATTGAAAAAAAACTTTTTTTAACATAATATTAACAGATATCATATAAAATATATCTGCTTTAATTAGTTTACTGCATTAGTTTACTTAGAGGGGCATAATCGAATGGAAACGCCTATCTCCATGGGCGTTTATCTCTGAGAACGGGTCCCTGAAGGGGCGGGCCGAACCGTATTTTCGAAAAAATGGACATTTTTGAGCTGGGCGTTTGTTTTTTTTAGCGATAATGGAAACTAAAAACGCCCAGCTCAAAAACATCCTAATCCGAGCCATTTGGTCATGGGAGGGGCCACGATTCGTAGTACACTCGCCCCCCTGATATGCCAGGACACCAACTGGGCACCCTAGGTCAGTGCGGTGGACTTCAGAAAAAGCTCCCACATGCATAGCTCCCTTACCACGGGTGCTGAGCTCCCAACCCCCTCCCCAAAACCCACTACCCACAAATGTAGAACACTACCATAGCTCTTAGGGGTGAAGGGGGCACCTACATGTGGGTACAGTGGGTTTTGGAGGCCTCCCATTTACCAGCACAAGTGTTACAGGTGGGGGGGTGGGCCTGGGTCCACCTGGCTGAAGTGCACTGCGGTACCCATGGTGCTCCAGGGACCTGCATACACGCAGGCCTTTAGGACTTGTTACTGCTGTATAACATTGGCACACCAGTTTACACCTGAAGACTAATCTCTCCGAAAACGTCCTTTAATGGAATAAGCACGCTTACTCACAGTTAACTGCAGATCAGAGGTTGTGCCCCACCACTGGCAACGAGTCTCCCTGGTAGTGAGATTAGCAGGTCAGAGCTGGCAGAATGCTGTACAATGCCCTCTTTCAGCCACATTCAAGGTAAGAACTAAGTTCTCTAACGTGGCTAACACATGGAAGGGATCTAAAACTGGCTAACAAAAATGGCCACTACCTCATGGACTACCGGAAACACAACAGGGCACACTCTGACCCAGTAGGCAGGGGGGAAAAGCACCATGGGAGAAGAGCCTACCACATCGTGAGACTGTAACACAAGCTAATGAAATCACGGAGCCCAATACCCTACACCCACCACAATGCAATGCTGATGTGACCCTGTAGTGCACCCGAAAGCCACATCTGATCCAGGGAAAGGCTGTGAGAGGATCGAACATATTCTGCTGTCATGGAGGTGGGTACGGCGTTTGAGGGTGGCATGCAGGCTGGAAAAAAAGTTTGTAAAGTGGGTTTTTTTTTGGTGGGAGGGGGTTAGTGACCACTGGGGTAGTCCGGGAAGGTCATCCTCGATTCCCTCCAGTGGTCATCTGGTCAGTTGGGGCACTTTTTGGGACTTGTTCGTGAAAAAAAGGGTCCAAAAAAAGTGACCCAAAATCGCGGTATCAGCTAAAGACGCCCATCTCTCCTTGGCTGCTAACCACGCCCCAGTCCCGCCTCCGACACGCGTCCGTCAACTTTATTCGTTTCCGCGACGGAGTGCAGTTGGAAATGCCCAAAATCGGCTTTCAATTATACCTATTTGGGCGCCTTTGCCAGAAAAAATGCCCATCTCCCGATTGGGTCGCAATATAGGTGTTTTCTCTTTTGATTATAAGCTGGTTAGGCATTTGCCTGATTAGACATAATACATGTTTTACACCTATGTTTTGTATAAAGATGATGATCTATATATTTTTTGTCACATTGTACCCCACACTTCCCACTCATGGCAGGCTCAATGTGGCTTACATGGGCAATGGAGGGTTAAGTGACTTGCCCAGAGTCACAGGGAGCTGCCTGTGCCTGAAGTGGGAATTGACTCAGTTCCTCAGGACCAAAGTCCACCACCCTAACCACTAAGCCACTCCTCCACTCCATATAGAATGGCCTATTTTAACTGATTCACATTTTATGAAAATACAGGAATTTTATCCCTTTGTAGTATCTCAAAAATGTTTTTAATCCTTTTACAGTGGATTAACTTGTTTTTATAACCATGTGCATACATGAATTATTCAAGCCAATCAGCTTCTTCTCAGAGGTTTGACATTATTTCATTGAATTATATTATAATTAATATGTAAATATAATGTAGTTTTAAATGGTGTCAGATCATGATGTTTTGAAGTATTTTACTTGTTCAAGTTGTATAAATGTATTTTTTACCATCAGATCAGGATAAATATATATGTAGATATGTCGATGTTTCATCAGCCTGACCTATGTCTTTCATTTATCAGTCATTATTTTACAGTTATCACTTTTCATTGTTTGGTGTTTCTCTGTCCATAATATCTGCTCACATAATTATAATATATTAAATTTTTTTACATAATTTATCATTATATATTTACAAATGTGTAATACTATTATGAATGTCTATACATGTTTGGCTATATATTTATTAAGGCAGATATATTTTATATGATATCTTTTAATATTATGTTTAAAAAAAATTTTTTTCAATTTGTCCTGTGTTTTTTGTAGAAAGTTGTTTGTGACCCCTGAGGCAGGTGCTTTGGCGCCGAAACATGGACCGTGTCGGGTCCTTGATATGAATATTCTGAATTAACTGTTTTTTGATATTATCTCCCTATTGGTTTGCGCATTTGTCAGCCTCTACTTTTGCTGTTTTGCTTTGACTCTCCGTGGAGGCTCCTCCTGTCTTCTTGGATTGCGCGTACCAGTGCTTAGCCACACTCCTTATACCAGCCATGGCGCATATAAACAGACATCATTGAAAATATTATACTAGTATAGGAGAAAAAAAATAACGTCATTTATTTTCATTATAAATAATTTCTGTAAGCTGTTACAGCTCCAGTATACCCAGTGCAAAATAAGACAGCAGATGTAAATTCTCTAATTGGACATATTCCAATACTAAATGAAAATAAAATAATTTTTCTACCTTTGTTGTCTGGTGACTTTGTTTTTCTATCCATATTGGTCCCAGTCTCTGATTCTGCTGCTCTCTATCTGTTCTCTTAACTCCGTTTCCAGGGCTTCCTTCCATTATTTCTTTACTTTCCTCTTCATTTCTTGCCCTACATCCATAAGTAAAAGCTGGGTCCTCCTCTGTGGAATTGACTGGAGGAGGTATAACGTGGATCCAGCTTTTGCCTATTTTCTTTATCCATGTGCAGTTTTTCTCCTCACTTCCCTTTCCCTCATCTCCATCCATGTGCATCTTCTACTTTTTTCTTTCCTCCCCTCCATTCATTTCCAGCACTTCTCCTCTCTCCTCCCCTCCATCCATGTCCAGCATTTCTCCTCTCTCTTCCCTCCCCTGTATCCATATAAAGCAATAATTCTCTCTCCCCTCTCCCCCATCCAAGCCAGCATTTCTCCTCTCTCCCCGCTAACCCCTCCATCCATCCATGTCCAGCAATTCTCCTCTATCTCATGCTCTCCTCGCCATCTATTTCCAGCTTTCTCCTCTCTCCCCTGCCCTCCCCTCCCATCTACGTGCATCTCCTTCCCTGTCTTCCCTCCCTTCCATCCATGTCCAGCATGTCTCCTATCTCCCCTGCCCTCCCCTCCCATGTCCAGCAATTCTGCTCTATCCCGTCCTCCCCTACCATCCATGTCCAGCGATTCACCTCTCTCCCCTGCCCTACCCTCCTATCCATGCCAGCAATTCTCTCTTCCCTGCCTTCCCCTCCCATCCATGTCCAGCAATTCGCCTCTCTCCCCTGCATTCCCCTCCTATCCATGTCCAGCAATTTTCTCTTACCTGCCTTCCCCTCCCATCCATGTCCAGCAATTCTCTCTTCCTGCCTCCCCTCCCATCCATGTCCAGCAATTCTCCTCTCTCCCCTGTCCTCCTCTCCCATCCATGTCCAGCGATTCTCCTCTCTCCCCTGTCCTCCCCTCCCCTCCATGTCCAGCGATTCTCATTTGCCCCCATTCTAACCCCGGCCTTCCATGTCCACTGACTCGCCCCAGCCTCTACCTGCCCCTGCGATCGTTCATCCCCACCCCACCTGCCTGCCCACAGCTCCCCGACCTTTCCGTTCGTGCACCTGTGCTCCCTGCGTTGAAATATTCTGTTACCCGAGTTGCGGCGAACCAGCAGTGAAAAGCAGCAGGCAGGCTTGCCTCCTCATCGCTTCCCTTCTCTCTCAGAGTGTCCCGCCTTCCTCTGATGTAATTTCCTTTCCGTGAGAGCGGTACGCGCTGAGAGGGGAGGGAAGCACATGAGGAGGTGAGCCTGCCTGCCTGCTGCTTTCATTACCGGTTCACCGCGACTTCAGGTAAACAAAAGATTGTCAACTCAGGTAGCACGGGTGCACAAACTGAAGGGAGTGGGCAGGTGAGCTGGACCTCAGAAAAAAGGTGCTGGTATGCCGTACCAGCATGTACTGGCACAAAAAAAGCACTGGGGTGTACCGTAGGGATCGGTCCTTGGGCCGGCTCTTTTTAACATCTTTGTGATTGTAAGCTCATTTGAGCAGGGACCGTCCTTCTTTGTTTATTTCTACAGCGCTGCGTAACCCTAGTAGTGCTCTAGAAATGTTAAGTAGTAGTAGTAGTAGTAGTAGTAGTAGTGAGTGATATTGTGGAAGAACTATCTGGTAAAGTTTGTCTCTTTGTGGATGATGCCATACTCTGTAATAGGATTGACACCCTGGGTGTGGATAGCATGTGGAGGGATCTGGCAAAACTGGAAGAATGGTCCATTGACTGGCAACTCAGATTTAATGATAAAAATACAGGGTCATGCATTTAGTTTGCAAAAATCCAGGGAATGGTATAGTATAGGGAGCGAAGTGCTTCTGTGTACGAAAGAAGAGCAAGACATGAGGGTGATTGTGTCAGATGATCTAAGTTGGCCAAACAGGTAGAAAAGGTGACGATCAAAGCCAGAAGGATGCTTGGGTGCATAGAGAGAGGAATAGCCAGAAGAAGAAAAGAAGTGATAGTGCCCTTGTATAAGTCCTCTGGTGAGGCCCCATTTAGAATACTGTATGCAATTCTGGGGACCACATCTACAAAAAGATATAAACAGGATAGAGTGGGGTCCAGAGGGCGGCTACTAAATTAGTCAGTGGTTTCTCTCTTAAAGCATATGGGGACAGACTTAAAGTTCTCAATATGTATATATTACAAGAAAGGCAGGAGAGAGGGGATATGATAGAAATGTTTAAATACCTCCGTGGCATTAATGTACAGGAGGTGAGCCCCTTTCAGCTGAAGGGAAACTCTGGAATGAGAGAGCATAGGATGAAATTAAGAGGTTATAGGCTCAGGGATAAGCTAAGGAAGTACTTTTCACAGAAAAAGTGGTGGATCCTTGGATCGCCTCCCAGTGAAGGACTGTGTCTGAATTTAAGAAAGCATGGCACAGGCACATGGGATCTCTATAGGGAGAGGAGGGATAGCGGTTGCCATAGATTGGTAGAACTGGATTGTGCCATTTGGCTCTTATCTGTCATCATGTTTTATGACATACAGCAGGTATAAGTGATGGCACCTAAATTTAGGCACCAAATTGCTGACTTACATTAGTATTTTATATGCATGGGGGGGAGGGGCTTTTACAAAGCCATGCTAGCATTTTAGCTTGTGGTAAAAAATCAGCTGGTGGTAAACACTGAGATGCTCATGCCAGTGTGCACTATTTCTGGTACTAGGAAATTTTTTTATTTTCTAGTGCCGGGGGGGCCATGCCCAGGGGTATTGGGCAGCTGTGAACGCTGCCTGGTTGTACCACCAAATCCTCTCCACCTCCTATGTAAGAGGCGGTAAGGGCTCCCCCAGGAAATTGCCACACACCAATGTGTTTCTTTAGCGCATGGTCATTTACTGGGCCCTTTAAAGAAAAATTACCTTTTAACCCATGGTGGTAAAAGGTGGCCTTGCATGCAGCATCCCATCTGTCAACACCACTGAGGGCCACCTTTAACGCCGTTGGTTAAAAGACCCTTAAGTTTATTTTTAAAAAATTTCCTTTGTCTGATATTTCCTTTATCTTTTATGTAAATTTCTTCATTCATGTTATATACTTGAATGTAAATTGAAATGGCATAAATAAAAAAATGTTTTAATTAAACAAAAAGAATGTATTCACTTATAGTGTGACACAATGGTGCATCACCCGTTCATGTCATTTATTGTTTTAAATTATATTCTTCTATTTTTATTTATGTTTTTTTTTGTGGGGTTTTTTGTTTTGTTTTTTGTTGTATTTTTTGTTTGGGTTTTTGTTTTTTGTTTTTTTAAATTATGTTTTGTTTATGCAAATTTTTTAATGCTATTTAAACTAGCCTGTGAACTAGCACTGACAATAAAAGATCACTTCAGTCTAAAGTCTTTTGAAGCTAAAATGTCTTTCATTTTTATGACTTTGCATACTTTTACTTAGCTATAAGAAGCATTTACATCTGAAGTCAGCAATAAATTTCCTAACAATCAACCTTGTTAAAAGCTTTCTAAGCTTAAAGAACAATGCAGAGAGAAAAACTGAGAGCAGAAAATAGCCCATGTATCTTGGCACAAAAAGAAGAAAATATAAAAAAAACAAAGATGTTGTTCTAGGCAAACTAGAAGAGAAATGGGTGGGACTCAAATATGTGCTGGAGTTCTGTCAGAAAGGCCTCAGACTGAAATCATCTGGTTCTGCATTAGTATAATTCAGAGCTATTATTAACAACCACTCAAGCACAATTTCCTCTGGCTTATGTTATATTATGCCCACATATGTCTCTCAAGTATTTCTGCAGCCATTTGATTACAGTTTTACCAGCATTTTCTTTACAAAGTTCCAGTCTTAAATTACTGGTGTTTTGGTCTTACACAACATCTTTAAATCACAGCTTGAGGTAAGCACAATTACCCCCTCAATCATTCCTCCAAAGCCTAAGTCCAAAGGTACAGTTAGCTGACATTTACATGTGGCTCAGAGCAAGTGCAAAGGCCAACATGCACATTTTTAAAGTATGTGTGTATTGCTATCACAAAATACTTTTCAGGCTTAAACCATGCTTCCTATCCCATGACTCTTTAATTTTCTCAGGAGTCTCATGAGGAACTTTATCAAAAGCTTTCTGTAAATCTAGATACACTACATCAACTGGCTCACCTTTATCCATATGTTTATTCACACCTTCAAAGAAATGAAGCAAATTGGTGAAGCAAGACTTCCCTTGGCTGAACCCATGCTGATTCTGTCCTATTAAATCACGTTTGTCTACATGTTCTGTAATTTTATTTTTTATAGTTTCCACTATTTTGCCCGGTACCAATGTCAGGCTTACCGGTCTATAATTTTCCAGATCACCCCTATAACCTTTTTTAAAAAATCAGCATCACATTGGCCACTCTCCAATCTTCCGGTACTATGGACGATTTTAACAACAGGTTATATTGCTAACAATAGATCAGCAATTTCATGCTTGAGTTCTTTGAGTACCCTTGGATGTATGCCATCCGGTCCAGGTGATTTACTACTCTTTCAAGTGAATTTTCGAAAGAGAAAGACACCCATCTTCTGACACAAATCGGGAGATGGGCGTCCTTCTCTCAAGGTCGGCCAAATCGGCATAATGGAAAGCCGATTTTGGGCGTCCTCAACTGCTTTCCATCGCGAGGACGACCAAAATTCAAGGGGGCATCAGCACCGTACCGAAGGCGGGACTGGGGCGTGATTTAGAGATGGGTGTCCTCGACCGATAATGGAAAAAAGAAGGGCATCTCTGACGAGCATTTGAACGACCAAGCCTCGAAAAGGTGCCCGAACTGACCAGATGACCACCAGAGGGAATTGGGGATGACCTCCCCTTACTCCCCCAGTGGTCACCAACCCCCTCCCACCCTAAAAAAAAAATTTTAAACATTTTTTGCCAGCTTCTATGCCAGCCTCAAATGTCATACCCAGCTCCATCACAGCAGTATGCAGGTTCCTGGAGCAGTTTTTAGTGGGTGCAGTGCACTTCAGGCAGTTGGACCCAGGCCCATGCCCCCCTACCTGTTACACTTGTGGTGGTAAATGTTGAGCCCTCCAACCCCCCCCAAACCCACTGTACCCACATGTAGGTGCCCCCTTCACCCCTTAGGGCTATGGTAGTGGTGTACAGTTGTGGGGAGTGGGTTTTGGGGGGTTCAGCACTGAAGGTAAGGGAGCTATGCACCTGGGAGCAATTTGTGACGTCCACTGCAGTGCCCCTAGGGTGCCCGGTTGATGTCCTGGCATGTGAGGAGGACCAGTACACTATGAATGCTGGCTCCTCCCATGACCAAATAGCTTGGATTTGGTCATTTTTGAGATGGGCGTCCTCGGTTTCCACTATCACTGAAAACTGGGGACGACCATCTCAAAAACGACCTAAGGACGACCATCTCTAAGGTTGACCTAAATTTCATGATTTGGGCGTCTCCGACCGTATTATCGAAACAAAAGATGGACGCCCATCTTGTTTCGATAATACGGGTTACCCCACCCCTTTACGGGACCGTCCTGTGAGGACGCCCTCATGACAACTTGGGCACCCCGTTCAATTATGCCCCTCCACGTCAGTTTGGCTCAATACATCTTCCAGGTTCACTGAGATTTCTTTCAGTTCCTCTGCATCATCACTCTTGAAAACTACTTCTGGTACTGGCAGATCTCTTACATCTTCTTCCATATAAAATGGGCTTCATAGCATTTAGCGCAGGCTAAATCTGTTACTGCACCTTGGTAAAAGGACCCCTTAGTGTTCAGTGTGTCATATACATGAACACTGTCTGTCAGGGGTGTCACAACAGAAGAAAGGTTGAGAACCACTGGTGTACATAATTAAATCTGTATATCATAGACAAAAAGTGACAAAAGAGAGAAGCATCACAGAAATATTAAAATACAACAAAATTAAAAATCATGCACAAGAAGCAAACATTTTTCAGGGAAAGTTAAATTCTTAAATAAAAGGCCATGATATGAGGCTTAAAGGAAAAAAAATCAAGTATCTTTAGAAAATATTTCTTCATAGAAAGCATGGATCTGCCTCTCAGTGGGGTTGGTGATGGGGAAATACAGAAACAGAAGAAAACCTGGGCTAGAAACATAGAAAACTAGTTAAAAAAAAGGCCCGTTTCGGAAAGAAATGAAATGGGCGCTAGCCAGGTTTTCCTCGTAGTGTGTATGTTAGAGTGAGTGTGTGTGTGAGAGTGACTGTGTGTGAGAGAGAGAGAGATTGAGTGCTTGTGTATCTGTGTTTGAGTGTGTGTGTTTCAGAATGACTGTGCGAGTGCGTATGTTGGACACAGTGAGTGACAGAGACAGAGTTTTCCGAGAGCTACAGTGTGTTTGACAGAGCGTCTGGTTACTTACCCCCCCCCCCCCATTCGTACTTTTCCCTTTTGTTGGGCCCCCTCCGTTTCCTCCCTCTTTTCCCCTCTCTTGCCTTCCCCCTCCCCATCTCTACTGAGTGAGTGTGTGCCCCTCCCTCCCCACCTGCTTTTCCTTCTGTTAAGCAGTTCTGTCTTCCTTCACTAATGTCCTCTTCCTCCATGCCAGCATTCTGACTTCCTCCTCCTCCATGCGAGCATACCCTCCCAGGCAGAGTTGACCCTGTTGCTATGAGATTAGGTTGTGTGTGTTGATGTCGGTTACCGAGGGTGGCTCCGGGATCTCGGTGCAAGTTGTGTTGTGTGATGCTCTCTTTACCGCCCCGCCGTTGACGTCATCGCTTACCGAGGGGGGCTCGGGATCTCCGTCCAAGTTGTGTATGTGCAACGCTGTTTGTTCCGCCCTGCCGTCGACGTAATCGCGTGGTGACGTGAGGGCGGAGCTACACGTCCCTCTTCGTCGTTCCGCCCTCTCTCCTGCTTTCGGCTACTGATTGGCTCCTTGAATGTGCTCTGCCCTCAACGTCATTACGTTTGACGCGAGGGCGGGGCCCACAGACTGTGTTTCTGCTGCTTCAGAGCTTCGAACAAACGAACTGGCTTCATTGACGTCAGTGGTCAATGGAACGTTGAGAGTGCTTTTTATGTCCAGATGGGGCGCAGGTGGGCGTGGCTGAGTGCGGGAGTCCGAATAGCCTAGGTCAGGAGCCACAGTTGGAGTGAGGTGAGCTTCAGAACGTCTGAGGGGGATTCAGAATGTCTGAGGGGGATTTTATTTATATAGATGTCTGAGGGGGATTTTATTTAAATAGATGATCCTATATAATAATTCTCACCTCCAATGTTCTGAGGCTGCCTGGGACCATGGCTTCCGCTGGAGGTGGTCTGCTTCATGGAGTAGATCAAAGTGACGTCAGCAGCAAACAGCAACCCAGGCAGGGGAAGGAGTAGGCAGCAGCAAACAGCGACCCAGGCAGGGGGAGGAGTAGGCAGCAGCAAACAGCGACCCAGGCAGGGGGAGGAGTAGGGAAACACGCCTAGGAATCGCACCAGACTGGCTGCCAACCTCCCGAACCACATGCGCACACTAACCGCCCTCAAAAAAACGCCGCCACCCTCCCTCTCCTCTCCAAGTCCGGATACGGACTGTTGGAGAGGACGAAGAGGGAGAGCGGCGAGACGGCAAGTGACAGGCTGCGCCGACTGTCCAATGTGGAGGAGGCGGGTGAGGGATCAGAGCGGGGGTCGGGGTCAACTCGGAAGAAGGGGGAGGGAAAGACCAGCGGGTCTGACTCCAGCGCATCTGTCATCCCTGTTCCCTTACAACAAAGCAAGCAAACCTATGAGATGCTGCAGGACGTTTAATAGACAGGAGTGGAAGAGAGCACAGCAAGTCTACGGTAAGCAAGGAAGCCCATTGGTTAATCTCTGTTTCCATTCCCCTACGCTGCCCTCATTGGCATACACTCAAAACAAGCAAACCTAGGAGATGCTGCTGCACATTGTCGTTTTAAAATTGTTGATAGACAGTGCCTTAAAACGTCAAGGACAAAAGGAGGGGGGAGACAGACAGACCCTGCAACTGGGAAGGAGGGGGAAGGAGGGGGCAGGGGGGGAAACAGGGAGGACCCTGCAACGGGGGAAACAGGGAGGAAGGAAGGAAGGGAGGGAGGGAGGGATGGAGGGGGGACCCTGCAACTGGGAAAAGGGAGGGAGGGGGGACCCCCCTGCAACTGGGAGACAGACCGGGGGGGATGATGACCCTGGAACTGGGAGGGAGGGTGGACCCTGGCACATACTCTCATTCTTACACACACATTCACACCCAGTCTCACTCTCTCTCTGTCACACACACACTCGCACATTCACTCTCTCTCACACAGTCACTGTCACACACACTCACTCAAACATACACACTCCCAGGAAAACCTTGCTAGCGCCCATTTCCTTTAAAACAGAAACGGGCCTTTTTTACTAGTAACCAATAAAGACCATGCGGCCTATTCAGTCTGCCTATCCAACCATTTACTATCCCTTCCTCTCCCTTAGAGATCCAATGTGCTTGTCCCAAGGGTTAGGATGGCCGTTGAACTTGGAGATTCAATCATTAGGCATGTAGATAGTTGGGTGGACATGAGGATGTTCTAGAAGCCAAATTTAGGTTCTTAGGTAGAAAGCTCAAATCCAGAACCTCCAGGGTAGCATTTCAGAAGTGCTCCCCATTCCACAAGAGACAGGCAGAGCTACAGAGTCTCAATGCGTGGATAAGGAGATGGTACAAGGAGGAGGGTTTTAGATTTGTTAGGAACTGGGCAGCATTCTGGGGAAGGGGGGGGCCTATTCTAGAAAGATGGACTCCACCTTAACCAGAGAGGAACCAGGTTGATGGAATTAACATTTAAAAAGGAGATAGATCAGCTTTTAAACTAGAAACTGGGGGAAGACTGACAGTCACTTAAAACTGCATGGTTCGGAACAAGGTACCTTTAAGAGATATCACCAAAACAAGGGAGACAGGGCACCTGATACTGAGGTTGCAGTAGAGACCATAGTAGACATATTATGTGTCTTTAAATAAAAATCAGACAGATTTTCAAGATTGCAAATTATAACTGTCAACTACTGAGCAAGTTATAAATAGGAATGACATGCTTTTTAAATTCTGACACAGTCATCAACTCCAAGACCTCCACCAGGAGGCCATTCCACGCTTCCACCACCCTTTCCGTGAAATAGAATATGTTGCACTAAATGAAAAGATAGATCTAATAGGCATCTCTGAGACCTGGTGGAAGGAAGACACTGTCTTGTGACCTGAAGGCATTGCCTTCAAAAGCCAATAAAAAATATATAAAGTTTGTCCAATATAAAAGGAATCATCTTTTTTGTGTTATCTCTATTTATTATACATCTTTCCATATTTACCCCAGTGACTGCAGAGCTGGGGAGAAACCCACCAGATTCCAGCTGGCCCTACCCCACAACCAAAACATCTTTCAACCCTTCTTTCACCCCCCCCCCCCTTATGTCCTCGACCCCCTGTCAGCTCATCATTGCCCTTCTTGAGTCCCTCTATCAGCTCCGCTTTCCCTTTCTCGGTATCTCTATCAGCAACTCTCCCTCTGTTCACGGCAAAGGCAGGAAGTCTCTCCTCATGTTCTATACTGCTACTGCTCTCTTCTCCACCCACAGCCCATTGGTCAGGCATTCCAAAACCACCCAACAGACTGCAAGCAGAGGTGGGAACAGTAGCAGGGAGATAGAAGCTTTCCCTTTCTCTGTGGCCCTGCAACACGGTGCTCGACTCAGATAAGTATAGAAGGTAATTGGTCTGCTTAAGCACCCATAGCACTCACCGAGTTGGTGTCTGTGGCAGCAACATAGGTATCCCTGCACCAACTCTGTCTTTATGAATTAAATGTATTTCTTTAATAGCAGGAAACATCTTTAACATTTCTAGTTTTCTGGCATATCTGTCCATGTCAAATTAATATTTTATCATTTTACATTGTTTGGTTGACAGTATTCCAAGATATATAACATAAAATTGCTAGAAATCGTTGGCAGTAAACTAGCTAAAGGTATTTATTACTGTTTTTGATCTTATTATAAATTGAAATGTTTGATAGATTTTAATATTCTAGGGACTACAAGGAACAATGCCAGCATGCATACAGCCAAGTCTAAAACTACATTTATTAAAAAATGCATTTTTCATTTAATTTTTATTGAATTTTCAGTTATAAAAGTATACAAAAACATGAAAAACATGTACATACATAAAAGCAGTTTTCTCCTAAAATTAATCATGGTCTTATCTACAGATCTGAACAGACATTAAAAATACAGCATTTGTTCATCCACTGCCCCACTGCCCACAAAAGTTTAATCCTGTTTAAATTCTGTTTATTTTTTATTACCAAGTTCACTGCAAAGTCAAATGGATATTAGTATATAAAGAAAATACAATGGATTTTAAAACAGCACACTTGAAGTGTTTATGGTGAAATTAAGTCTCTGGGATCCTTTTACTAAAGTACGCTAAAATGTGCAGTTACTGCAGCTCAACACAAGACTTTACCACTCAAGTAGCTGCACATTTTGTGCATCAACCAGTGGGGGCGGAACCATCATTTTCATAGGGAGGTCTCACTTTAAGGGCTCCTTTTACTAAAGCTTAGTGCGTGCTAGCAGAATTAGTGTGCACTAAATTCTAAGAAGCTCATAGGAATATAATGAGCTTAGCATTTAACGCATGTTGTTGTCCATTAGCATGTGCTATTTAGTAAAAGAGCCTCTAAAGGTACCAACTAGTGCTACTACTACTAATCATTTCTGTAGCACTACTAGATATACACATTGTTGTACATATTATATACAGGTACTTTTTCAGTCCCTAGAGGGCTCACAAGCTAAATTTTGTACCTGGGGCAATAGAGGGTTAAGTGACTTGCCCAAGGTCACAAGGAGCTGCAGTGGTAATTGAACACAGGTTGCCAGGATCAAAGCCTGCTGCACTATTAATGTGGGAGCACTTACTGCCTCCTATTTAGGAAGCAGTAAGTGGTCCCACGTTAACTGCACAATAGCCAGTTAGCACACAGTGGACCAGGTTCAGTAAATGGGGCCCAAATATAGGCGCCATTAAGATATGCGCTAAGTGCCAATTCTATACTGATCACTTGGCGCTAAGCAGTCTTGTTTGCTTTTTTATTGCCTGTAGGTTAGTCCAGCTTACTTTGATCCTGGGGAACTGGGTTTAATTCCCACTACAGCTCCTCCTGACTCTGAGCAAGCCACTTAACCCTCCATTGCCCCAGGTACAAATAAGTATCTGTATGTACTATATAAACCTCTTTGAAAGTAGTTGTAAAAACCACAGAAAGGCAGTGTATCAAGTTCCTTTTCCCTTTCAGCTATTGTGTTTGTTTTGTTGCAGAATCCAGTGTTGTCTTACCAGATTGCTTTTATCTGCAGCGAGCTGAAGACTCGCCCACAACACACACGGAAGTGACAGTCTGGTGTTGTGTTGCCAGATTGTTTTTTTCTGTGAGCCACAATAGCAGCGAGCTGAAGAATCGCCCGCAAGATACTAATGCAGTACATGCCTGAAGATTGTGCCTCAGGAGTGCGCACAAAGAGCAGGAATTGCATAATATTAATGTCTATGTTTGAAGGTTGTAGTGGTTCACATTTACTTATTCTTTTTATTTTGTTTTGCACCATGTTGTCCTCTTCTTTTATCCCAGTTCATTGGGGATACTGGCCTAAACGCGTCAGACTTCTTGTTAAAATGCTGATTTGGACATTGTAGTCATTTTCTTTGGCTTCCACCGCGAATATAGGGCCCAGTTTGGTTAATGATTCTGCGAGTGCACGCTTGGGATTGCTCAGCATACACTTTCTAAAAGGTAAGCACTATCTTCTCAAAGATGTGATCATTCACCATGTATTAGATATCGCCTGTCTTATGGAAACTTAGTTGGCGAAGGGCTATCTTTCCTATTTGAATCTAGAATGTTCCCTGGGTTATTCCTATCTCTGTGTCAATCATACTGCCACTTACTATGTTACCATGTTATGTTACTTTTCCTGTATGACAATCTCATACTGTGACGGTGTCTCCATTTGAATTTCTGTCCTTTACGATGGCACTTTTAGTATATTGTCCACCACCACTCACAGCATCTACTGCTCAGTTATTCTTTTCTGTTATAACAGATCATTCTTTTCAGGCACATAGCCCAATAGCCTTAGGAGATTTTAATCTGCATTTTGAGGATTCTAATGTGCCGTATGTAGCAGATTTTCAAGCTTTTATTCTTTAAAATTATTGCATCTTAGTACTTCTTCTACCTACAAGGCAGGGCATGTTTGGATACTTTACTCTACTCCCTATCATCTAAACTGATGATTTCTGTTGGAGCTATAAATTCCTTGCCTTGGACGAATCACTATCTCTTAGAATTTAGGTTTATAATTTCCTCTCGTAAATCTTCTCAGGACTCAAACAGATTGTCAGTATCATGATTCTCAGAATTTCATAGCAGATGCTGCTTCTTTTGCACAAATGCCTCTTAAAACATTGAAGCACTAACGACAGCTTGGGATTGCAAGCTCCGCACAATATATGATCATCTCGCGGCTAGTAGTGGAAATAGGAAGTGACATGATGCATAGAATAGTGGCTGCCACCTTGAAAAGGGGCATGGCTGTGACATCACTTCCTGTGACAACACAAAATGGGAGGGGGTTGTTAGAGCTATGTAAAAAGGGGTGGGGAATGGGGCAGTGTTATGTAAACAGTGTGGGACAAGGGGTGTGACTATGCAAAAGGAGTGGGGCTTGGGCAGGGTCAAAACATCATATCAGGTAATGTCATCCAATGTGGCAGGAAGAGGACATTGCTTGGGTGTGGCTTGGATGGTGACATCATCAAAGGGGGTGGGGAGTGGACATGGCTTGAGTGCTTCCTCACTTCTAATTGACTGAAAACCCAGAAGTGGGCATGTCACCTGTCAAAATCAATTAATTTTGACAAATACAGGTGAGGTACACTACTGGGACATGATTTACACAGTAGATCTTATTGACCATTGGAGGAATTTATATTCTACCAACAGGGATTTCATTTTATTTCTCACAACTGTATCTTTCCTTCTCTAGAATCAACTTTTCATATTGAAGGATAAGCCCCTACTGGTAGATCTCCAAGACCACTGCAAAGGGTCATTGGTACACTTTGGTTGATGGCACCAACCTGGGCAGCACCTGAGGGTGACCGCTGCTGCCTGGGCCCCAGAATTATGAATGAAGTTCCTGGGTAAGTTCTTGAAGTTGGGAATCAGGATAGAGGAATGTAGGGGTCTTTAGGAGTGGGGTTTTGATGTCAGGAGTGAAGTTAGATGTTGAGGAAGGGATTAGGGGGCTACACTGATGCACTGTCTCCTTCCCACACATTAATATTGAGAAGGAGAGAATTGTTGGAGTTGGATGTTGGAGAAGGGATCAGGGGTATGTTTTGATACTTGAAAATGGATTAGTCGGCAGTCCTCTGGTGGGCGAGGGTGTTTTTGGGTAGAGGTGATGCTTGTTTGGGGAGAGTTTGGGAAGGGACATTGTTTAAGGAGGGGAGATCTATTGGGGTACTGATATTGGGGGGGTTCAGGAGGGGACACTGTCTATAGTAGGGGTTCAAGAGAGGAGGTCTCGGTGATGAACTGCCTCGGTGAATTGTCCTAGTGATAAAATGTCTCAGCGATGAAATGTTTCAGTGATGAAGCATCCCAGTGATGAAGTGTCCGTGATGAAATGTCTCAGTGATGAACTGCCCCAGTAATGAAATGTCTGAGTGATGGATTGCTATAGTGAATTATCCCAGTGATAAACTGTCTCAGTGATGAACTGCCCCAGTGAATTGTCCTAGTGATGAAATGTCTCAGTGATGGATTTCTCCAGTAATGAGTGCCCCAGTGATGAAGTATATCGGTCATGAAATGTCCCAGTAATGAAGTGTCTTGGTGATGATTTGTCCGAGTGATGAAATATCCTAGTGCAACTGCAAAAAATTGGCCCACTGGTATATGTGGTAAAAGGGGCCCTGCGCTAGTAGCAGTGTGTGTTTTTTCCATCCGCTGAAGCCCCTTTTACCACAGAGGGTAAAAATGCCAAAAAATGAAATGGCCATGTGGTAAGTTCGGGGGAGAGCACTTACCACCAACCATTGAGGTGATGGTAAGGGCGCCCACACTAATCTGGTGATAACCGGGCTGTGCATAGCACTGCCCGATTACTGCTAAGTAACACTGGTGGTAAATATACAGAAATAAATTTCTGTAGCACCGAAAATGGCACATGCTGGGAGTGCAATTACCGCCGGGCTGCTGTGGTAACCCAGCAGTAGTTCCGGATTGGTGCACGACAAGCCTATTGCAGTGCGCCAACCCTTTAGTAAAAAAAAGCCCCTTATGTAGCAGTGATACATCAGCAGATGTAAACTAACAGCCTTCAATATTATCATCAGCATTAAAAAAAAACTCCATCCAGTACTAAAAGAGGAAAGGATTACCAGCAAAAAAAATGCAAGGAGCTTCAACAGTTCATCATGCACCAAATATCACTTATCTGCAATAGTCTTTCATATCTGCTGTACAATTTCTTCTGGCACCCAATCTGGTAATAAATAAAGTAGACTGTATAAATATCTGTTTCCTACTGGCTAATATATGCAGATATCCTGGTAGGAGGAAAAGGTCTCATAAATCACAGGGATTTATCACTGACTAGCGATCTGGAAGTATATCAATCCCTTTGTTGTGATTGTGAATAATCATAGACCTAAAACAAAACCTCCTTCCTTAATGTGTACTATAGTGCATAGCAAACTGAAACGTGAAAAACAAATATTTTTCTTACTGTTTTGACTTTTTTTCCTTTTTTCTTTCTTTCTATATTTTTATATTATTACTAGTAAAAAAGGCCCGTTTCTGGAACGAATGAAACGGGCGCTAGCAAGGTTTTCCTGGGAGTGTGTATGTTTGAGAGAGAGAGAGCCAGAGTGAATGTGCGGGTGTGTGACAGAGTGAGACTGTCTGTGTGACAGTGTGTGTGTGAGAATGAGAGTGTGTGACAGGGCCCCCTCCCCTGTTCCTAATGCCCCTCACCCCGTTCCCTCCCCTCCTTTTCCTCCTCCTTCCCACACTTTGGGTTCCTTAAGGCTTTCAAAAGTCTATGTACCCCCATGGCCCTAACGCCCAGTATCCGGATATCCCACCGCTTTCCTCCTCACCCCTCCCCCAAGATGTAATACTTTCACGGCCTTCATTTTTTTAAAAAAGTGTCCTATCTACCCTGTGTACAAATGCCCGGCATTCAGATTGTTTTCCTCTCGTAAATTTTCCTTTCTTTCTTTCATTCATTCAGAACTTGCCCTCCCCCCCCCCCCCCCAAACACTTTTGGTTCCTTCAGTCTTTTAAAACTCTCCTATGTACCCTGTGTGCTAATGGCCAGCATTGAGATTGTTTTCCTGTCCCAAATTTGCATGTCTTTCAGTCATTCACAACTCCACCCCCCCCCCCCCCCTTCTCCAGTTTAACACTTTCTTTCCTTCAGTCTTTTAAAACTCTCCTATCTACCCTGTGTCCTAATGGCCAGCATTCAGATTGTTTTCCTTTCCCAAATGTTCATGTCTTTCAGTCGTTCAGAACTCCCCCCGTTCCCCCCCATTTAACACTTTCGGTTCCTTCAGTCTTTTAAAACTCTCCTATCAACCCTGTGTCCTAATGGGCAGCACTCAGATTGTTTTGCTTTGCCAAATTGTCTGTCACTGATGTCACTGAGGTCAGTGCGTGCCTGCCTAGCAGACCACTTCCGGCAGGCACGGTCCCAGGCACATCCTGTTGGAGGTGAGAATTATTATATAGGATGACCTCATCTTCCCAAACGACTAACAGTTTAGCAAGAGCATGTGTTGTTCCACTTATCATTTCAGCTCAGAGCTGTTAGTCGTTTGGGAAGATAAGATCATAATAATATAGAAATATGTGCTTTACTTATTGCATCTTTTACTTTTCTTCTGGCTGTTTCCTATTGCTTTTGTAGTTCTTTTCACAAGGTTGTTAATGTAAACCACTCAGAAGGCTCTTAATGGTGCAGTATATCAAATTATAATCAACTTGGAAACTTTATAGAATAGCATTTAGCGTGTATTCCTGCACCCAACTGTGGGTGTGAGGACTTATGCCTGCTGAAATCTGATACAAATCCTTGCGTCCTACAAATCCAAGTATTTTGTAATATCACGCCTAATTTCTGGGATTGCCCCTGATCCACCTATGCCCTTCCATGGCCATGCCCCCTTTGAGTTGCGTGCTATGAAATTTAGGCACACATGTTATAGAGCAGGGCATAGGGCAAATGCATGCACAACTCCTAATTATTGCTAATTAAGTGCCGATTAACTCCAATGATTGATTGTTAGCTCCTAATCGACTGATTAGTTTATGTGCCCATCTCGAATCTGTGCCCAAATTTGGGCACCCAACTATAGAGAAACCAAGGGAGTAAGTGCAGCATGTAACCAGGCTAACATTTCCACACCCATTCTCTGCCCATGCCATGCCCCCTAACAAGAAAAGCACTTAACATTGTTACAGGCAAGAGACTTCTGACACTGATTAGCTACTTCTCAACATTTTCTTTCTGGCCACAACCATTCTTCCTTCCATAGAACACAGTTCTCATGAGCCATTCCATATTATTAGTCACCAGGATTTATTAAGGTTTGAAACGATGCAACACAGTCTTAGCTTTGAGTGCCTGGTTAACCCTGCAGTATCCATTCCAAAGTTGATACCAGTCTGTCTGTACAGTCTCTCCCCTGGACTCCCTCTCCTTCAGGCAAACCCTGGGCTACCAGGCTAACCCCCTCCAGGTTTTGAGGGTCTTCACTCTCCCCTCACCTTCTTCTTTTCACTTTCTCTTTTTCCAATTCTGAGGCACTTCCTTCAGTTTACTTAACATAGCAATAAAATTTATATTCCGTTATGTACCTTTCGGTTCAATGCAGAGCGCATTTCCAAGAAATACATAAACGATTAATATTAAAACAAACTGATTGCACTTTATAAATCAGGTATGATTCATTACAAATTTCTTAAATAGATAAGTTTTTATCTGTTTCCAGAACTGCCTGTAATTAGCTGTAGAAGATAGTGTGCGTTGAACATATTTGTCCAAGCCAGCAGCCTGATAAGAGAAAAGAATGTCTAAAAGTTTAGTCCTTTGAGCATTGTATAGATGGATAAGTAAATAAAGCCAACGATCTAGTAATCCTAGATATTTATAATAGAACAAAATGGTGCATAAGATATGAAGGAACGAGACCGTATAATATCTTGTAAGGAAAACAATAAAATGTAAACCATAATCTGGCCGGTATAGATAATCAGGGTAGTTTTCTATAATATTGAGAAACTTCATCATACTTTGATAGTGAATAAATGAGTCGCAACAACACATTTGAACAGTATGTAGTTTTTTAGGATTTGTTTAGATGCTCCTAAATAGATGATATTACAATAGTCAAAGAAACTCAAGATCAAAGATTTTACTATGAATCAAAAGTGTTCTTGATCAAAATATTTTCTAACACATCGCAAATTTTGCATTAACAAGATCTTTGCATTAGTTTATTAATCTGAGAGTCTAAAGACAATCTATTGTCCAACTGAATCCCCAGTATTCGTATAGAAGAAAAGAAGTGATATAAATTCTGGTTGATCCTCACAGAAGTTTAATTTTCTTCTTTAGAACGACTAACAAAAATTTAGTTTTATCTGAATTTAGTTTTAACTTATGTTGTTTCATCCAAGAATCCAAAGTATTAAGAATATCGTGAAATAAATCTAATTGAGAAGAACCTGAAGAAAGAATAGGAACCATAATCATTATGTCATCCACATAACTATACAGACACCCAACTTATCCAGGACATATCCCAAAGAGTGCATATAGTTGTTAAAAAGTATGGGGGGAAGTGGGGAACTCTGAGGAACACCACTAGTGTTCTACCATTTATTTGAAAATTGACCTTCTAACTTTATAAGAACAGTCTTTTAGAAATCTGGAGAACCAGTTGTATACATTTCCAGCAACATCTATACTATCAACTGTCTGCAAAAGGATGTTGTGGTCATCCAGATCAAATGCACTAGATAGGTCAAACTGTAGCACCAGAGCTTTTTTAGCTTCAGAAAAAAGTTTTCAGATATTATCAAAAAGGGAACCAATAACCATCTCAGTGCTTCAGTTTGACTTAAACCCTGATTGAGAATAATGCAATACATTGTGATGTTCCAAATAGTCAGTAAGATACAAAGCCACCACCCCCTCTATAAATATACAAAACAGAGGAAAGGAAGCAACTAGTCTGTAGTTACTTAACAGGTGACTAAATTCCTATATCCTTAACAATGGGAGTTATAATAATTTTTCCCATATGGGATGGAAAGAGCCCAAAGTCTAGAGAAGATTGTAACCATTCAAGTAATATCAATTTAAATTTGCTAGATGCCAATTTTATATGGAGTGGAGGAGTGGCCTAGTGGTTAGAGCACCAGTCTTACAATCCAAGAAGTAGCCAGTTCAAATCCCACAGCTGCCCCTTGTGATCTTGGACAAGTCACTTAACCCTGCATTGCCTCAGGTACAAACTTAGATTGTGAGCTCCTCTCTTGCTGAGTCCTTTCACACCAGCCCTCACCTCAGGCTGCTTTAATTAATAAAACACAGTCCTTTAGCCAACAGAAGCCTCCAAAGGCTCAAATAAAACTTCTCTTCAAACTTGTCTTCTTTGCTGAATTTCCTCCTTCAGCTTGAGGGCTTTTACTACTACTACTTATCATTTCTAAAGCGCTACTAGATGTACACAGCGCTGTACACTTGAACATGAAGAGACAGTCCCTGCTCGACGGAGCTTACAATCTAATTAGCACAGACAAACAGGACAAACAAGAGATAAGGGAATATTAAAGTGAGGATGATAAATAAGGGTTCTGAACAAGTGAATAAGGGTTAGGAGTTAAAAGCAGCATCAAAAAGGTGGGCTTTTAGCTTAGATTTGAAGACGGCCAGAGATGGAGCTTGATGTACCGGCTCAGGAAGTCTATTCCAGGCATATGGTGCAGCAAGATAAAAGGAGCGGAGTCTGGAGTTAGCAGTGGAGGAGAAGGGTGCAGATAAGAGAGATTTACCCAGTGAACGGAGTTCCCGGGGAGGAATGTAGGGAGAGATGAGAGTGAAGAGGTACTGAGGAGCTGCAGAGTGAATGTACTTACGAGCAGGGGCGTACCAGGGGGGGGGGCAGTGGGGGCGGTCCGCCCCGGGTGTCAGCGGGTCGGGGGTGCTCCGCGAGAGCCGACAGTTTTTTTTTTAATCCATGCAGCGATCGCCGATGCAGGCAGCGCCTCGCGTCTGCCGTGCATGAACTGAAAAGAGGAAATCGCTTTGCTGACGTCAGGCCTTCCCTCGCTTGTTGTCCCGCCCTCGAGGAAATAGGAAGTTACCTCAAAAGAGGGCGGGACAACAAGCGAGGGAAGGCCCGACGTCAGCAAAGCGATTTCCTCTTTTCAGTTCATGCAGGGCAGACGCGAGGCGCTGCCTGCATCACTGCACAGATTAAAAAAAAAAAGCAGGGTGGTGGCTTTAGGGTGAAGAGGGCTCAGGCCTCTCGACGGAGGGGGGGCTCAGATGGGGAGGGTGCTCAGAGGGGAGAAGGGGATTGGTGAGGGTGCTCAGAGGGAAGGGGATTGGGAGGGTGGTCATAGGGGAGAAGGGGATTGGGGGGGGTGGGGGTGCTCATAGGGGAGAAGGGGATTGGGGAGGGTGCTCAGAAGGGAGAAGAGGATGGGAGAGGGTGGGGGTGCTCATACCGTAGGGGAGAAGGGGATTGGGGTGGGTGCTCAGAGGGGAGAAGGGGATTGGAGAGGGTGGGGGTGCTCATACCATAGGGGAGAAGGGGATTGGGGAGGGTGCTCATAGGGGAGAAGGGGATTGGGGAGGGTGGGGGTGCTCATAGGGGAGAAGGGGATTGGGGAGCTCAGAGGGGAGAAGGGGATTGGGGAGGGTGAGGGTGCTCAGAGGGAAGAAGGGGATTGGGGAGAAGGGGATTGGGGAGGGGAGTGCTCAGATGGGAGAAGGGGTCTGGGGGTCTGACATGGGGGCAGGAGGGAAAATGGATCCATGCCTGGGGCAGGTGGGAGAATGGGTCTGGGGCTGAAAAGGGGGGCTGCAAGGCATGTGGTGGATGTAGGGGGCTGGAACTGGGGGCTGAAAAGGAGGGTATTTTGGATAAGGGGGCTAGCACTGGAACTGGGGGCTGAAACTGGGGGCTTTAAAGGGGACAGGGAGAACTGGCTGGGGCTGAAGCTCGGGACTGATGGAGAAAAGGGCTGGGGACTGGTGGGATAGTGGGGCTGAAAAGGGGGGCAGGTGGGAGATGTGGGCTGGGGCTGGAACTAGGGGCAGGTGGAATAAGGGGGCTGAAAAGAGGGGGCAGAGAGAGAGGGTACAGACCCTGGATGGAAGTGGGGAGCGTGAGGGAGGGCAGACCTTGGATGGATGGGAGAGGGAGTGCAGACGGATTGAAGGGGCAGAGAGAAAGGGCAGATGGTGGGTGGAAGGGGGAGAGAGAAAGAGGCAGACTGGGGTAAATGGTGGATGGAAGGGGCAGAGATAGAGGGCAGATGTGGATGGAAGGAAGAGAGAGGGCAGACAGTGGATGGAAGTGGGCAGAGAGAGAGGGCAGACAGTGGATGGAAGGGACATTAGAGAGGGCAGACACTGGATGGCAGAGAGTGAGCGAAGACATGCTGGATGGAAGGAAGACAGTGAAAAGAAGATGAGGAAAGCAGAAACCAGAGACAACAAACTGTAAATATATATTTTAATTATTTTGCTTTAGGATATAGTATTGTAGCTGTGTTAATAAATGTTTATAAGTAGAACATGTAAATAAGGTCATCTTTTTATTGGACTAATTTTAATACATTTTGACTTAACTTTCAGAGAACAAAACCCCCTTCCTCAGGTCAGGATAGGATAATGTAACAGCACTATACTGTATTGACCTGAGGAAGGAGATTTTGGCCTCTGGAAGCTAAATGTATTAGTCCAATAAAATGGTATTATTTTATTTTCTGTATTTGTTTTATTTCTATTTGTTATTTGTAAAGTGGTGATTGGTATTTGTTAGTTTTTTCAAATTTACATCTGCTGTCTTTATATTTTTGCACAGTACTAGGGGACATTTTCTGTTTCTGGGGTGTTGCATTGCATGCAGAGTCTGGCATTAGGGGTTCAGTTTAATTTTTGTCTAAATAGAAAGTTTATGATTACTTATTCTATAGTGGATTAGGGTGTATTCTGTGTTTGTGAAAAGACATGGCTTTCAGTTGGCATTGACTTTGCAGGATCTACAATCTGTACTATTCTGTCTGGTTTCATTTTACAATAGGTGAATTGATGTTCTAGTGCTCACTGTAGTGTTTAAGATGCTTTCCTTTTCCTTGTGTGACTCGTAGAAATTACTGCTTATGATATGGTAGAATCGCTCTATAGGTCCTGATGTTTTGTATTCTCGGTATGCCTAGTACTGGATTTGGGGGGGGGGGGGGGTGTTAAAAAATGACCGGCCCCGGGTGTCAACTACCCTAGGTACGCCACTGCTACAAGTCATAAGAGGAGTTTGAACTGTATGCGGAAACAGATAGGAAGCCAGTGAAGTGACTTGAGGAGAGGGCTAATATCATTGCAGCCAGAGAAGCACTGTGGCTGGCAAAAACTGCACTTTGTTTATGAAACTCCATCTCTTTATTAAGGTGACTCTTCAATGTGATGCCAGTGAGACAATCTTGTGCCCTTGAAGTCACAACATCTGGGATAAATAAAGTTATGTGTGCATCACCGACAAGGCCAGAATGCACATCATTAGCCCAACTGTAGCTTGTGATTTCCATATAAAAGGGGCTCTTATCTGAGGGAAATGTCTGCTGTGTTGACATTCCATCTGAAGTGCAGCCCTGCATTGTGTCTGACTGACCATCTGAGGAACACTCTACCATCTCGCTGGACATGCTACATCAGGTTGTATAGTTGCCATGTATAGATGTTTTATAGGTGCTGTGGATGTAGAGTAGCTGACTGAATTATAAATCTGCCTAGGATAATGTGCGTTTAATCTAAGCTGGTTTCTATGATAAGACCTTCATCTTCATTCCTGCAATTTTCATATTTTGTTTGCTGCTATGTAAATAAATAAGCACTCTATTTTTTTATAATATCCTTGATGTGGTCTTAGTTCTGTTATTACTTGGGCACTGTGAGCGTGGATCTAGAGATAAGAGGAAACACATCGTCTTCTGATACTACCTTGTCCATGCTAGAATGTGGCAGGGTCCCGTTCTTTTGTAAACTATAAAAAGTGTCACATTCTAATAACACCCAAAAGGTTGTATACACCCCACAGAACATCTGGATTAATAGGTGGTCTTGAGCTGGCCAGGCCACTCTGAGTGTTCCAGTAGATAAGCTGATGAGATGAGTAGATATTAGATCAGAGCAGTTCACAATATCCCTTGTTTACACAGTAGGATGTCCTTTACATATCATTTGATTAAAGGCAATGTCACTGAAGATTAGATAGATGACTGTTGTATCCTGTATGTTGTGGCTCAGAAAACCACAAGAAAGTATTTTGACGTTATTCTAGAAACCTTTTCACCAAATTCTGACACCAAGGAGACTGGGTCACCCTAGCGAAGGGCTCTTGCCATGGTTTTTCCATTCTTGCATCAGTGCAAGTCTTGGCAAAGTGCAAGCCTTGGCAAAACTCAAAGCAAAGCTCATGCTGTATTGAAGCATCAGCACTGCTCATTTGTAGTCTGAAGCTCAAGACCAAGCTCTGTATTGCACTAGTATAGTGGCATGGGTCTTACCTCTATGTAAAGGTTTTATCACTTTACTGTAAAAAAGTATAAGGAACATTTGTTACTTTTACTCTTACTGAAATAATAATTTTCACCAATTTTTGCTACTTTTACTTAGTCCACCTGTTTCTTGAAGTAAAAGCAGAAGTGAAATATAAATGAAATTGCTTGGAAACCAAATGAAGCAGCAAAAACTAGAACAGGATTTTGCTATGCAAACCTCATCAGACAAGCAGCAGTGGATCATCTCATCTTAAATCTTGCTGTTGAGGGAATACAGCCTATGAGAACAGTCAAATTGCCTGTGTTTGTTGAACTGGTTACTGGTCTCCAGCTAAACAGAACAGTGATGAGTTGGATCACTTTGAAGCAGAGATGAAGCAGAAGCGGGTTGTAATTCTTGGTGAACAGACATGTCTGTATCACAACGGATTGCTGGACATCCCATGGAAAATTTACACTGGGGCAACTATCCACTGGATTGATAGAGTCTTTAGAGAGGACGTCTCATTGTCTGGCCTTAAAGAAGATTGGAGGGTTGATATTCATATTTGATGTTCGTGCATCAGTGTCTTGAAAACATTCATATAGAGTTTTGCTAACCAGGCAAAAATGTTTTAGAACAATAACAGACAATGATTCCAACTTTGTGAAATCTCCTCCATAATTAGACATCATACTACTACTACTTAACATTTCTAGAGCGCTACTAGGGTTACGCAGCGCTGTACAAATTAACAATTAAGGACGGTCCCTGCTTGGAAGAGCTTACAATCTAAAGGTGACAATTAAAGATGAAGAAGAAGATATAAGCGATGAATTAGACCATACTACTTCAAATGCAGATGATATTAACAATGATGATAATAAACATCCTTTGCTATAAGGAAATGAAGTGTTTCAGACAGAGATTCCTTGATCAATAATATCAGAAGACCCAGACAGAAGACATCTGTAGTATTGCAGCTTGGTCTGATTTGAACAAACTTTTTATTACACCCGCGTTAGTGTCATCATTTTCAAATTTTAGTTTTACTAAAAGTAGAGCAATAAAGTTATCGGGATAAAATTACTCAAAAAGTGTTATATTAGGCAATACATTTTTACTTTCCTTAAGTAAATTTTAAATGTTGTTCTCTGTACTTTTACTTTAGAATTAAAACATACATTTCACTTTTACCTAATAGTTTAACCCTAGTACTTTGACCAACACTGCTTCCTGATGAAAAGGAAATACGTTAGGGCTCCAATGTTTGAGTAAAAAACAAGTTTTATTTGCGTGGATCAATCTCTGTGGCAGATCTACTATCTGCCACAGAGATTGGTGGACATTAATGAAACATCTCTGAAGACACATCCTCCTAAACACTCTGAATATTTTTTTCTACTCTGCGAATATTATTTTCTTCTTATGTAATTCTTTAATATCCTGCTTTAAGAATAACAGCTAGTCAGCTTTTTTCCAGCATTGCGCTCTCTAGCGGGACAAATTTTGCTTGGAAAAAACAGAATCATTAGTGCATCCAGTACATATCTCTCACATCTATTCAGACAAAGTTAATTGCTTTTGGCATGTATTTTTGTTCAATAATGGAAGACCGACAAACCTTCCCCTTATAAATGAGGCAGAATGCAGAGATTTATCAAGCTACATTCCACAAAGTTCTTTTTGATGTGATCTTTTGGTCTATGTGTTTATTATCTTAAGCCTCTAACTATGCTTAACTTCTAACCTTTACTGGCTAATTTGATTAATTTATTAACAATATTCCCGATATTCTTATTACATCATGGCAGCTTACATTTAAAAGCACAACACACAACTTAAATCATAAATAATACAATAAAATGAATTACAAAACAATAAAAAAACAAGTGCAATAACCTTCTACCTCTGTTCAGAGTATTCTTCAACATCATGGCTGTAAGCAGCTTCCCAAAGGACAAATAATCAAGAAGGTGTTTGTCCAGATGTAAGGTCCTGTATAAGAAAAATGATTCTCTATTTGGTTAGGTAGTGGTATTGGAATACTGGGATAGCCTCTTAATGAAGGTTATATTGGTGGCGCTTTAAAGTGGATATAAAATGGTAAGACGTGAATTGGGGTCTCATGGTTTTGCCCTTTACTTCTTTGCTTTTCACTTGATGGTGCAGAAGCAGTGAATGCACAAGTTTTTGTTCATGGAGTGAGTGAAACCAATACTTTGCTCCTAGGCTTTGGTCTCTTTTCTTTGTTTAATGAGTCATTGAAAGGGTCTGTGGTTATCAGAAAAGAAAATCGGGACATTGAAAATCTCATCATTATCTCATCGTTTATCTCTTTTCAAGATAAGTAAGCAGATTCTTGGTGTACTCGCATGACCGCTGCGGGACATGGCCAGAGAATGAATTTTGTTTAGATGCAGATTTATCTTTGCTGTTAGTAATTGTGCTTCTGCTTGTCGACCTTCAGTCGTGAAAGTCTGTGGCATTCATAGTTCCCAATCCGATTTTGTTCTGAATAAACTGATATTATTATTACTAGCAGCAATTGGGTAATGAACCCACAAACATAAAGGGTCATATCCAAGATTTAATTTTTGTTAAATTTTTATTACCTCACCCACTGGCATATGTTACTGAAATGCAAAATGTTTCCTTGGTCTGATCATTTTTTAATTAAGTTTAGTTTGAAGTGCAAATTGTCTTGTGCTAAAAAGCCTGATTTTATTCGATCAGAACGATTAGGAAACTAGAGTCTGTATTAGAAGTAAGATTGAAGAATTGGAATATTTGGCTGTTTCAGATGGAGTAGCCTAGTGGTTAGTGCAGTGGACTTTGATTGTGGGGAACTAAGTTCAATTCCCACTGCAGCTTCTTGTGACTCTGGGCAAGTCACTTAACCCTCCATTGCCCCTGGTACAAAATAAGTACCTGAATATATGTAAACCACTTGAATGTAGTTGCAAAAACCTCAGAAAGGTAGTATATCAAGTCCCACTTCCCTTTATAATCTGCTTTGAATACTCTTGCCCCTAAGGAGGAAGTAGTTAGTAAATATCGGAAAAAAGCACATTGGTTTAATGATGAGCTCAGATTTTCAAAAAACGAATGTTGTGGAAGTCTGAACGAAATTGGTGAAAATACCTTGTGTTCCTAATTTGCAAACAACAGTATTGTTCTCTAAAAAAAAAGAATACTGTAATAAGCTTATCAATAAATCTTCATACCCAGTCAAAAGAATTGTTTGCTACAGCTGCTAAATTTACAGTGCTAAATAGGAATGAGGTAAAACATATTTCTTCCCAAGAGATGGCACAGGGTTTGATTGAAAAAGTGTCTAAAATAAATCAGGTATTTTCTAAGTTTCCCATTCCTTCACAGCTTCCAGCTGCCTTAGATTCTGACTGACTTTGGTCAAACTTTAGTCTATTATGATTAGAACAGGTCATGGCAAACTTTTAAAAAGTTAAAAACACTCATTGTTCTTTAGATATTTGTCATCCCACAATTTTGAAGGGTTTAAAGAATTTATTTCCATAAGTGTTACGTTATTTAGGGGCCTTTTTACTGAGCTGCGGTAAAAAGGGCCCTGCTCTAGTGACAGAGGCCGTTTTGCAGCAAGCTGTGGACCTTTTTACCGCAGCGGGGAAAAAAATCTGAAAAAAAGGCCATGTGGTAAGAGTGCTCTTACCACATTGTCATGCGGGGGGGGGGGGGAGCACTTATGTAACCAATATGGAAAAAATAATTTTTTATTATTTACCTGGCCACTGGGAGCTGTAAGGGGGTTTCGGGGGTCTACTGGGTGGTTGTGTGCTTGGGTCCGCCATGTTTCCACCGCGATCTGCAGGGTTTCGAGCTGCCATTGGATAAAGGCAGCCAGCTGAGGCTGCAGGAAGATTTCCGGGCTGGTGGACGCCTGTTGGGGCTTGGGATTGGCTCAGTGATAGGGGCGGCATTGAGGTGCGTGCTGATGTCAACAATGACATCGCAGTGCTGAGCCATCGTTTGAGTCTGCCTGATGGCTCCAGAATTGTTCCAGAGTGTCGGGGACACTGCATTACCAATAATTTATTTAAAATATTGTTATGGGGCATAATTTGACCCAAAGAAGGGTCTAATTAGTGAAATATACATGCGGCCAAATTCGGGGTTTGGTCACCATTCGCACATGCCCGAAGCACTTGCATATGGCACATTTAATAAACTTTACCCCAGAGGCTGATGGGAGAAGCAGGGAGGCATCCTGATTGCTAGGTTGACCCGAAAACAGCGCAAATTTTGGTGTAGGGCACAGTACAGTCAAGGGAGACCTGCACTGACACTTGCAAATTTAAAAGTAGCAAAAATAAATTTTAAAAAGCGCTTGCAAAAGTTTAATGGTAGAATTTAAGTGTAGGAAACCTGTAGATGCTTGCTATGGGTTAGTTAAGCTTTAATTATATGCAAATTAATCTGATTTCTGAGGTTCTAGTTTAGCTATTTGGGGGTCAATTTAAATGAAATGTTCCATATAATAGACATTAGGACATTGCTATGACTTGAGTATATAATTAAAATCCAAAAACAAAGGTTTTAGATAGTGTTTTAAATAAAAAAATGCATAATGGAATGTCAGTATGGAAATGTGTCTTTAGAGGGAGCTTTCTGATTGGCTGCGCTGCTCTAGTTAGGAACCTAGCTAGAGACAGTTGGTGGGAGAGCAACAGAAGATTTTCAAGAGAGAACACCTATATCCTGACTCGTCTGTCTGAAAGGGTGAAAGGAAGGAATAAATGAAAAGGTTTTCAGTGAAATAATCAATGAAATGTTTTGATGTCCCCATGCATACCCCCACCCTCCCACTCTGTCAGACTGTCAAAGTAATGCTTTGATGTTTCTCTTATATATGACTATCTGCTACACATTTGCTTATTTCCGATCTGACGAAGAAGGGCAACCTTCGAAAGCTAATCAAGAAATGTATTAAGTTATGTCCAATAAAAAAGGTATCATCTTAGTTGTCTTTTCCATGTTTTATTTTGTTTGATTTCTATTGATAACAGTGAAATAATAAAAGAGTGTTTGGGAATATCATAACTGAGAGTATTTAAAACTAAGGAGGTTTGTACAAATTTGAGAGGTTTTATTATTTTCTCTTCAGGGAGAAAGCTTGTAGTTGACAGGTTTAATATTTAATAATTGATAGTAGTTAATTGATATGATATTACTCCTGAAGGAAAAATCTCATTTGAGGTGTAAAAATATTAAGCCTATTTAGAAAGAATTTATTTATTTAAAGTCTGAACTTGACAGTTAAATAATCTGAACTCAGAGAAGTAAAGAATAGATTCAAATCAAATCTCCTAGTACTGTGTGAATAATGAGGCTGTGTGTGAGTTGTATGAATTGCTAAAGATCTTCACGGACACAGCTAATTCTATAAAGAGGACCTGCTCTCTCATTAGTTATTTAGAAATTAGTTTATTAGAAATAGTGAAGAATCCAGACTCAGGGAATTTTAAATTTATTTTATTTTTATTAAATTAGAATATTCAGTTAAGGATCCTGTAATAGGCAGGCACACTCATAGATATACACACATTGAAGGAAGATAGTTTCTTTCCCTTTAATTTTATTTGAGTAAAGGTTTAGGGTGAAGACCAAGGCAAAGTCATCCAAGACAGATGAAATGTTCAAGAGCCAAGGAAGCTGGAATTGGAGAAAAGTAAAGAAGAAAAAATAATAATTCTACAGGACTGTGAAACAGAGAGACACTTTACACTTGCATTAATTACTCATACTTACCTAGAGAAACTTGGAACTTAAAAAAATGTTAAAATAGTTTAATTATTCATGACAGTACAATTGGTCTCTGATATTATACTTGATACTTACCTTAAAGGTAAAGCCTAAAAGAGAAAACAATTATAATAGCTTTATTTATTCAACGTTCAGTGATATAGTTTATGTGCAATATTTACCTATAGATTCTCAGTAATAACACTGATTTCTGTAAGAGAGAGAATATTTTAGCATTGTAAACCTGGATCCAGGAGGGAATTTAATTATTATATATTTATAGTTTTACTGTTTAATAAGCGTGATGATAACCGAGGGAAAAAAAAACTTTTAGAAATGCACAGGACATTGTACAACATCCCCAAAAAGGAAAAAAAAATATTTAAAAGATATATCACAAGCTATCAGGCCCAGAAAAGCAAGGGGTAGATTTCAGCAACATGGAAGATGATCTTGCATAGATAAGTTTACAAAAAAAAATCAAATGTAAATTTTGGTGTAAATAAGTACTAGCTGTTGGAATTAACACTGCACACTGTGCATCAGATGCAACCACAGAGTACCAGAATATGTGGAAAGCAATACTGTAAAGGTAAGTCACCCTTAGACCTCTTGTCTAGAAAATCTCTCACATTATTCCGTTTATCAAACACTGAAAATGGTTGCTAAGGAAACAAAATCACCTCCTTAGCACTATTCCCTCTAAGCTGAATGGAAGTCCTCCATCTACAGTCCTGCCAGTGGGAGGTGCTGTTTCATTATCACATTTTCAAATAGTGAGGGAGAGACGAGCTCTGCAGAACTCCAGGGAAACTGCACAATGTAATGCTAGTCACTGCTAGCTCTATTGCCCCATTCATAGACTGTCCCAGACTCTAATGCCTTAATTCTTCCCAGCAGGTCGCTCAGTACATTCCAACTATAGGTGCCAGCTTTGTGGTGGAGTGGGTGCTAAGCATTCCCAGTATTCAGTAACCTCCTTCGTTGTAGCCAGGAAGGGATAGCATAAGTAGATACAGACTAAAAGAAGCAGACTGATTAAAAATATAATTGTATAACCACTGGTCTGGCGATAGCCTTATCGGTACATTGTAAGCCACTTTGAGTCTACATACCTGTGGAAAAAAGTGGGTATAAATGTGCATAAATAAATAAATATAAAGAATAATTTATTGAAGCAAGACCCAGAGGTAGAAGTAAAAACAATACCCGACGTGGCCAGGTTTCACCCTCAGGCTGCGTCAGGGGTAAAACTACAAAATAAAAACATAGAAATGAAATCATCATGTTTACACATCATATACATGTATATCAAAACTGAGAGCATATTCCAGCCATCCATAATATCACTTAAAATAAAATAACAATAGAATAAAATTAGATATCTAAACAATATACAATACAATAATACAGTAATAAAATTAATACATTCAAATACACTGAAAATGGAAGATTAAGAACAAAAGTGAAAAATCAAAACATATATGAGAGGTGGCTATAATGTTACTGAAAAACATAAAAATGTATAGTATAGCATACACATGCTTACACATTTAACGAATTTTCAAAATTTCAAATTAAATATGTACATACCTAAAAAAGAGGGGTTGTGGGAATGCACCCCTAAAAAATAATAAATTGGGGGATCCAAGATGGCAGAATGAACCTGACACTGATCTCCGCGCTCCTCGACCAGTTCTGAGTTGTTTGCTCTCTTTCTTCGTCATGCCGAAACGCAGAGGGAAATTGGCTGCCGCAGTTCCCCCAAGCCGATCTACTACTCAGCTTTCGGGTACATTGGATACCTTTTTGCGGAGATCCGGAGTTCAACAGCGGTCGGAGAACAGCACGCTTGCAACGCCTGGAATAGGTGGAAGCTCTGAGACGCCGCTAGTGCATGACATCTCTCTAAGCCCCGACCAGCGTGCTCGCCCCCCGCAACCCCTGGGCGTCTCTCCCCCGGCGGCGGCGGCGGCGTCTCCTCTGCAAGCCGGAAGTGTTTTAGCAGTGGAGCAACGGGAGAATACAATAATCTCACCGGAGGATCAAAGTGTGGAAGGGAGTTTTACTCCTTCTCTAGCCCAGGAGTCTATATCTTTGTTTGCGGGAGTTCCTCTGAGACCAACAGGAATGCAACCTGTAAGTACTTCTACTGAAGGGCAACAGACTTTAAACACTTTTGCGTTTTTAGAAGTTAAACCACCAGAAGTGACCCTGGACAATTTATGGCTCTTGATAGTTAATTTAGGAAAAGCTATATGTCCTCAAATTCAAGTATTAGAATCTCGAGTAAAGAAATTAGAAGAAACAGTTGTAGCCGCGGAAATTGAAAGGAAAGATATATTAAAAAATGAAAAAAATCAATTGGAACTTATAGGAAAAATACAAGAGACACAAACAACTTTAATTAAAGACTGTACTAATATGAGAAGGAAGATTGAATCTCTGGAGAATTCCCAAAGGGCTAACAACTTGAGATTTTTAAATTTCCCTAGGACAATTACGATTGCTCCTAGAGAACTCTTGAAAAAATATTTCAAAGACTCTTTGGGGATGCCGGAGGACTCTCTTCCCCCTTTAATTCAAGTATACTATTTACCAACTAAAATGCCTGGAAATACTTCAGATCAATTATTACATGTTTCCGCAGCATTAGAGGCTCCAACAGCTGAATTAGTCTCTCCAGCAACATTATTGGTAACAGTTGCCTTTCCTTCAGACAAAGCGTGGATTATGAGACAATTCTTTAAAAATAAAGATAAAGAATTTATGGGTTTAAAATACATATATTTCCTGATGTTTCTAAGGAAACACAAAGAAGACGTAGACAATTTTTGCTTCTAAAACCAGGTGTCCTTCAGTTGGGTGCTACCTTTTACCTACGTTATCCTTGTAAGTGCGTAATCTGTTTCCAGTCAGTGAAGTATGTTTTTTATGAATCCTCACAACTTACAGAATTTCTTGTTGCTAGAAGAGTTTGAGAACTTTATGGAATACTAGTAAAAAAGCCCTGTTTCTGATGCAAATGAAACGGGGGCTAGCAATGTTTTCTTCTGTGTGCATGTGGGAGTGTGTGTCCCTGCCCTCTGGCCTCTCTCCCCTCTCCCCTCCCCCCTCTGAGTCCTTCACTGTTACAGAGCCAGGGATTTGATTTCCTGCTCTGCTGTTTTCCTTCACTGACTGTTTGCGTTACAGAGAGGGTGGGGCAGACACTCATGGGGAAACCGGATATCTCTCCCCCTTCACACTTCCGTCTGGAGGCTTCATAGAACGTTTGGTGTTGCCTTTTATATAGAGAGATAGAGCTATGATTGAAATAGGAACTCTTTGTTTAGCCAGGTTTAATAATTCTTAATATTATACTTCTTTATATTCCACATGTGTAATTCTTGGATCGTAAAACTGAGGACTTGAGAGTACTTTAATCTGGTAATTTTCAATTGTGAATTAAGGATGTATTTGTTTTTTGTTTCTTTTTTCTTTGATGAAGTACCTTTTCTGTTCAAGATGTAAAGCTTGATGAATAATGTAAAAATTATAAATAAATAAATAAATAAAAAATTGGAACCTCCTAAAATAAAGATATATTTTAAAATATATTAATAATTCCAATAAAACAATATCTAAGACAAAGAAATAGAGAGTGAAAGCTACCAGATGCACACACATTCAAAAAGATGTATATACGCTTCTATTTATCTAATCAACAATTGCTATTCTTCAAATAACTATCAACGATGGGAAAGAAATTTTCCACACATTGCCTAATCATTTTATGCACGATCCCTCTCTTCCAAAATAATATATGAACGTAGAATAGTATTGATCTAATTAAACTGTCTTGTTCATTTTCCAATCTGCCTCCATCTTATGGATATCTTAGTGTGCTTAATCATCATCCCCAACAATTATGATCATACTTCAATTGTGACTTAATGTAAAGCCAGTGGCGTACCAAGGGCGGGGCGGTGGGAGCGGTCCACCCTGGGTGTCAGCAGGTGGGGGGGGGGTGCTCCGCTGGCGCTGCAGTCCCCTCCTGCCTACCAGCTCCATCGATGGACAGATGACCCTCTTCTCCTGCCACCCAGCATCCAGCCTTTAAAAAACCCTGTGAAGCGCCTCGCATCTGCTCTGCTGTAAAGGAAGCAAATCGCCTCGTCGATGAATGGTTATCACTGCTGTACACGATATTAGCTGTACATCTCATTTTCAAAGCACATATATTTACAAAATTACATGAGCCTTTATGTAAGAGTAAATGATGGCAGACAAAGATCGGCATTGTTCATCCAGTCTGCCCAACAAGGTGGCCAGAGCTACGCCTGCCACTCTGTGCAGCCCCAGTCACCAATGCTTAAATGCTGGTTGTCAAGGCTCCATCATGTCAACCATATAGGCAGGCAACCATGATAGAGTCTTTGTTATAACCACATATCATCGCCAAGTATTGCTGCCAGTATTCAACTTACAAGTCACGATGTCTTCCGTCCCCCCCCCCCCTTAGCTGCACAGCACCCTCACTCACTGCATGTGACAATAAAGTGATCTACAACCACAGAATTGCCAAAGCTTCACCTGTCTTTTGCCATTTGCTGGCCACAACCTGTAGAAGTCTGGCCAGCTTTTTTCTAAGTTCCTTCAAACTGGATTTGACTAAATTTCTTTCAGTCTTTTGCCATTTGCGCAATACAGACTGTAGAAATCTGTCCAGCATTGGCTTCAGTTCCTCCATGCTGGGTTTGGCTAACCATCTTTCAGTCTTTTGCCATTTGCGGGACTCAGACCATAGAAGTCTGTCCAGCATTGGCCTCAGTTCCCCTTGCTGGATTTGACTAATCTTTCATTCTTATGCCATTTGCAGGACACAGTCTGTATGCCATCAGCCTCAGTTCCCACTACTCTTACCCACCTCAACAGCCATGTTGCATTTCCATTCTCTTCTTATTTAGGCATCCCCTGTGTCTATCCCATGAATTTTTAAATTCGCTCACCATTTTTGACTCTACCACCTCTCCTGGAAGGGCATTCCAGGTGTCCACTACCCTCTCTGTGAAAAAGTATTTCCTGACATTATGTTCAGCATCTCCGCTTTATGTCCTTATCCTTCCATGTCCAGCATTACCCCCTATATGTCCCCTGTTCCTCCCTGTGTTCAGCATCACTCTATCTGTGTCGCTATCCATGCTCCATGTCCAGCATCATCACTGTGCCCTTGCCCTTCTCTCCTTGTCTAGCATCTCCAATAATGTGTCTGTATCCCCTCCCCATGTCCAGTATTCTCTCCATGTCTATATACTCCCACTTATGGAAATCACAATACTGTAACACCATATAAGGTGCAGCACAATGCTTTGTAATTCAGGCAGGAAATCTGATTACTGAGTCTTTGTCTCTCAGCGCTGATACAATAAACATGTTCTTATGGGACTTGGTTATTTAATTCTCTACCAGTGTTGGTGGATGGAAATCTGGAGACTTTGAATTGGACTGCTTCAGATTGCCCAGGGATACCGATTACCACTTGGCACCAGGTAAGAAAATGTGTTCTTACTATAGTTCTGTGTATGGCTGGGTTTTCTCTGTGGTCCCTTCAATGCCTCTCACTTTTCTTTCCTCCTGCTAGTACAAAGCCAAAATAGTATTATAGAAACTTTGAAGATGGTTTATTTAACTGAATAATTTGGACAAATATTTCCACTATCACTTTTTTTACTTCCATCTCACAACTAGGAATTTTTCTGTTCTTATCTCAGTGTTTTACTTTCAGGGTTGGTTTCAGAGATATCCTTCTTTCCAGTTTGAAGGATCCTCAAGCCCCATCTAGGTGATGCCCCTCTTTCCTGGTTCAGGGGCTCCAGGGTCTATCTCATCAATACGAAGGAGAACCATGCTAGTTCACCGTAGCCAGTCATTTCAGAGACTACTTTTAACCAATGTAGTATGGATTATTTTAAATTAAGAAATGTATAGGTGTGCAATAAGGAAGTTTCTGGAGTCTTGCTTCTGTTTGTGGATAGGTTAGCGTATCTGGGTTTAAAAAAGGTTTGGACAAGTTCATGGCGAAAAAGTCCATTGTCTGCTATTGAAGTAGATATGGGGGAAGCTATTGCTTGCCCTGGGATTGGTAGCATTGAATGTTTCTTCAAATTGGGTTTCTGCCAGGTACTTGTGACCTGGATTGGCCACTGTTGGAAGCAGGATACTGGGCTAGATGGACCATTGATCTGACCCAGTATGGCTATTCTTATGTTCTTAAGAGGAAAAAATAGAGAAGTACATACTGTACCAGAGGAAGGTCTGGAGTGAGGAGCAACTAGATTTATGTGTGTGTATGCTGGAATATTTTGTATAACCAGCTTTCTACATACAAAATTATTCTGAACTTGCCCCATTGTAACTCTTCCCTAATAAGCATTTTAGACAGTGAAAGAACCATCCTTACAGTTTTGGAAAAAAAAAAAAAACTAGAAAGCAAATGAAGTCCTTCTAACTTGGAAAATTGTAATGCCTGTGGCTGAAAGTGCCTGCTTGTGAAATGATTCATCTCTACAAAATGGGCCTTTAGATTTATTGAAGGGAAAACAAAGAGAGGATTTGATTGGGGGGGGGGGGGGGGTGTAGAGATGAAGGAGGTGCAAAAAAGACCTCACAAGAAAACAGAATGAATGTAAAGCTGGAAAAGCAAGAGACCACCATGCCAAACCACTGATCATAATACCTTTTGTGATTAGAGGAAATGGGAAATTTAGTGAGTCTTGCATTCTTTTTTTTTTTTCTTCCCAACTCAACAGAATATTGGAAAGAAATTATACATAAGGGTTGGAGAATGTCTGTCAATCTCCCTGTCTGGAAGCAAAATAACTCCTCAAAAACTTAACCGAACAGAACCAAATTTGAAATGGGGGGGGGGGGGGGGGGGTGGGAATGGGGGAAACTCATCAAGTTCAAAAATGAGTCAGATCAGACTGAGGGTTCCAGAGAAATAAATTCCTCCAAAAGGTAACTCAAAACATTTCTATGGGAGAGGCAGTTCCAGAAGCTGCAGCATAGAAACATCAATATATTGAAACACAGCAATCAAGGAATTGCGCCTTTCAAACTGCCCCTCCCCCTCCCAGTGGCACACACATACACCCATACACAGATACTTGGAGTGGAGGAGTGGCTTAGTGGTTACAGTCACTTAACTTTCCATTGCCTCAAGTACAAAATTAGATTGTGAGTCCTCCAGGAACAGAGAAATACCCAGTATACCTGAATATAACTTACCATGAGCTACTACTGAAAAAGGTGTGAGCAAAATCCAAATTAAAAAAAAAAATAATAAACATAAACGTACATAAAGCGAATGCTACATACCTGTAGAAGGTATTCTCCGAGGACAGCAGGCTGATTGTTCTCACTGATGGGTGACGTCCACGGCAGCCCCTCCAATCGGAATCTTCACTAGCAAAGGCCTTTGCTAGTCCTCGCGCGCCAATGCGCACCGCGCATGCGCGGCCGTCTTCCCGCCCGAAACCGGCTTGTGCCGGCCAGTCGTATATGTAGCAAACAAAGACAAGGGAAGACACAACTCCAAAGGGGAGGCGGGCGGGTTTGTGAGAACAATCAGCCTGCTGTCCTCGGAGAATACCTTCTACAGGTATGTAGCATTCGCTTTCCTCCGAGGACAAGCAGGCTGCTTGTTCTCACTGATGGGGTATCCCTAGCCCCCAGGCTCACTCAAAACAACAACCATGGTCAATTGGGCCTCGCAACGGCGAGGACATAACTGAGATTGACCTAAAAAATTTACCAACTAACTGAGAGTGTAGCCTGGAACAGAACAAACAGGGCCCTCGGGGGGTGGAGTTGGATCCTAAAGCCCAAACAGGTTCTGAAGAACTGACTGCCCGAACCGACTGTCGCGTCGGGTATCCTGCTGCAGGCAGTAATGAGATGTGAATGTGTGGACAGATGACCACGTCGCAGCTTTGCAAATTTCTTCAATGGAGGCTGACTTCAAGTGGGCTACCGACGCAGCCATGGCTCTAACATTATGAGCTGTGACATGACCCTCAAGAGCCAGCCCCGCCTGGGCGTAAGTGAAGGAAATGCAATCTGCTAGCCAATTGGATATGGTGCGTTTCCCTACAGCTACTCCCCTCCTATTGGGATCAAAAGAAACAAACAATTGGGCGGACTGTCTGTTGGGCTGTGTCCGCTCCAGATAGAAGGCCAATGCTCTTTTGCAGTCCAATGTGTGCAGTTGACATTCAGCAGGGCAGGAATGAGGACGGGGAAAGAATGTTGGCAAGACAATTGACTGGTTCAGATGGAACTCCGACACAACCTTTGGCAAGAACTTAGGGTGAGTGCGGAGGACTACTCTGTTGTGATGAAATTTGGTGTAAGGGGCCTGGGCTACCAGGGCCTGAAGCTCACTGACTCTACGAGCTGAAGTAACTGCCACCAAGAAAATGACCTTCCAGGTCAAGTACTTCAGATGGCAGGAATTCAGTGGCTCAAAAGGAGGTTTCATCAGCTGGGTGAGAACGACATTGAGATCCCATGACACTGTAGGAGGCTTGACAGGGGGCTTTGACAAAAGCAAACCTCTCATGAAGCGAACAACTAAAGGCTGTCCCGAGATCGGCTTACCTTCCACATGATAATGGTATGCACTGATTGCACTAAGGTGAACCCTTACAGAGTTGGTCTTGAGACCAGACTCAGACAGGTGCAGAAGGTATTCAAGCAGGGTCTGTGTAGGACAAGAGCGAGGATCTAGGGCCTTGCTGTCACACCAGACGGCAAACCTCCTCCACAGAAAGAAGTAACTCCTCTTGGTGGAATCTTTCCTGGAAGCAAGCAAAACACGGGAGACACCCTCTGACAGACCCAAAGAGGCAAAGTCTACACTCTCAACATCCAGGCCGTGAGAGCCAGGGACCGGAGGCTGGGATGCAGAAGCGCCCCTTCGTCCTGCGTGATGAGGGTCGGAAAACACTCCAATCTCCACGGTTCTTCGGAGGACAACTCCAGAAGAAGAGGGAACCAGATCAGACGCGGCCAAAAAGGAGCAATCAGAATCATGGTGCCTCGGTCTTGCTTGAGTTTCAACAAAGTCTTCCCCACCAGAGGTATGGGAGGATAAGCATACAGCAGACCCTCCCCCCAATCCAGGAGGAAGGCATCCGATGCCAGTCTGCCGTGGGCCTGAAGCCTGGAACAGAACTGAGGGACTTTGTGGTTGGCTCGAGATGCGAAGAGGTCTACCAAGGGGGTGCCCCACGCCTGGAAGATCTGTCGCACTACACGGGAATTGAGCGACCACTCGTGAGGTTGCATAATCCTGCTCAACCTGTCGTCAGACTGTTGTTTACGCCTACCAGATATGTGGCTTGGAGCACCATGCCGTGACGGCGAGCCCAGAGCCACATGCCGACGGCTTCCTGACACAGGGGGCGAGATCCGGTGCCCCCCTGCTTGTTGACGTAATACATGGCAACCTGGTTGTCTGTCTGAATTTGGATAATTTGGTGGGACAGCCGATCTCTGAAAGCCTTCAGAGCGTTCCAGATCGCTCGCAACTCCAGAAGATTGATCTGCAGATCGCGTTCCTGGAGGGACCAGCTTCCTTGGGTGTGAAGCCCATCGACATGAGCTCCCCACCCCAGGAGAGACGCATCCGTGGTCAGCACTTTTTGTGGCTGAGGAATTTGGAAATGACGTCCCAGAGTAAAATTGGACCAAATCGTCCACCAATATAGGGATTCGAGAAAACTCGTGGACAGGTGGATTACATCTTCTAGATCCCCAGCAGCCTGGAACCACTGGGAAGCTAAGGTCCATTGAGCAGATCTCATGTGAAGGCGGGCCATGGGAGTCACATGGACTGTGGAGGCCATGTGGCCTAGCAATCTCAACATCTGCCGAGCTGTGATCTGCTGGGACGCTCGCACCCGCGAGACGAGGGACAACAAGTTGTTGGCTCTCGCCTCTGGGAGATAGGCGCGAGCCGTCCGAGAATCCAGCAGAGCTCCTATGAATTCGAGTCTCTGCACTGGGAGAAGATGGGACTTTGGATAATTTATCACAAACCCCAGTAGCTCCAGGAGGCGAATAGTCATCTGCATGGACTGCAGGGCTCCTGCCTCGGATGTGTTCTTCACCAGCCAATCGTCGAGATATGGGAACACGTGCACCCCCAGTCTGCGAAGTGCCGCTGCTACTACAGCCAAGCACTTTGTGAACACCCTGGGCGCAGAGGCGAGCCCAAAGGGTAGCACACAGTACTGGAAGTGACGTGTGCCCAGCTGAAATCGCAGATACTGTCTGTGAGCTGGCAGTATCGGGATGTGTGTGTAGGCATCCTTCAAGTCCAGAGAGCATAGCCAATCGTTTTCCTGAATCATGGGAAGGAGGGTGCCCAGGGAAAGCATCCTGAACTTTTCTTTGACCAGATATTTGTTCAGGGCCCTTAGGTCTAGGATGGGACGCATCCCCCCTGTTTTCTTTTCCACAAGGAAGTACCTGGAATAGAATCCCAGCCCTTCTTGCCCGGATGGCACGGGCTCGACCGCATTGGCGCTGAGAAGGGCGGAGAGTTCCTCTGCAAGTACCTGCTTGTGCTGGAAGCTGTAAGACTGAGCTCCTGGAGGACAATTTGGAGGTTTTGAGGCCAAATTGAGGGTGTATCCTTGCCGGACTATTTGGAGAACCCACTGATCGGAGGTTATGAGAGGCCACCTTTGGTGAAAAGCTTTCAACCTCCCTCCGACTGGCAGGTCGCCCGGCACGGACACTTGGATGTCGGCTATGCTCTGCTGGAGCCAGTCAAAAGCCCATCCCTTGCTTTTGCTGGGGAGCTGAGGGGCCTTGCTGAGGCGCGCGCTGCTGACGAGAGCGAGCGCGCTGGGGCTTAGCCTGGGCCGCAGGCTGTCGAGAAGGAGGATTGTACCTACGCTTGCCAGAAGAGTAGGGAACAGTCTTCCTTCCCCCGAAAAATCTTCTACCTGTAGAGGTAGAGGCTGAAGGCTGCCGGCGGGAGAACTTGTCGAATGCGGTGTCCCGCTGGTGGAGCTGCTCTACCACCTGTTCGACTTTCTCTCCAAAAATGTTATCCGCACGGCAAGGCGAGTCCGCAATCCGCTGCTGGATTCTATTCTCCAGGTCGGAGGCACGCAGCCATGAGAGCCTGCGCATCACCACACCTTGAGCAGCGGCCCTGGACGCAACATCAAAGGTGTCATACACCCCTCTGGCCAGGAATTTTCTGCACGCCTTCAGCTGCCTGACCACCTCCTGAAATGGCTTGGCTTGCTCAGGGGGGAGCGCATCAACCAAGCCCGCCAACTGCCGCACATTGTTCCGCATGTGTATGCTCGTGTAGAGCTGGTAAGACTGGATTTGGCCACGAGCATAGAAGAATGGTAGGCCTTCCTCCCAAAGGAGCCTAAGGTTCTAGAGTCCTTGCCCGGGGGCGCCGAAGCATGCTCCCTAGAACTCTTAGCCTTCTTTAGGGCCAGATCCACAACTCCAGAATCATGAGGCAACTGAGTGCGCATCAGATCTGGGTCCCATGGATCCGGTACTGGGACTCGATCTTCTTGGGATGTGGGGATTAGTTAAAGGCTTGGTCCAGTTCGCAAGCAATGTCTTTTTTAGGACATGGTGCAAGGGAACAGTGGACGCTTCCTTAGGTGGAGAAGGATAGTCCAGGAGCTCAAACATTTCAGCCCTGGGCTCGTCCTCCACAACCACCGGGAAGGGGATGGCCGTAGACATCTCCCGGACAAAGGAAGCAAAAGACAGACTCTCAGGAGGGGAAAGCTGTCTTTCAGGAGAGGGAGTGGGATCGGAAGGAAGACCCTCAGACTCCTCGTCAGAGAAATATCTGGGGTCTTTTTCATCTTCCCACGAGGCCTCACCCTCGGTGTCAGACACAAGTTCACGGACCTGTGTCTGCAACCGTGCCCGACTCGACTCCGTGGAGCCACGTCCACGATGGGGGCGTCGAGAGGTAGACTCCCTCGCCCGCATCGGCGAAGCTCCCTCCGCCGACGTAGTCAGGGAGCCTTCCTGGGAGGCGACGGCAGCCGGTACCGCACGCGGTACCGACGCCGGAGACCTCACCTCGGGCGATGGGCCAGCCGGCGCCACGCTCGACGGCACCGGTGGCGCAAGCACCGCCGGTACCGGAGGGGTAGGGCGCAGCAGCTCTCCCAGAATCTCTGGGAGAACGGCCCGGAGGCTCTCGTTCAGAGCGGCTGCAGAGAAAGGCATGGAGGTCGATGCAGGCGTCGACGTCAGAACCTGTTCCGGGCGTGGAGGCTGTTCCGGGCTGTTCAGAGTGGAGCGCATCGACACCTCCTGAACAGAGGGTGAGCGGTCCTCTCGGTGCCGATGCCTGCTGGGTGCCGACTCCTTCGGCGACCCAGAGCTCTCGGTACCGACATGGGAAGGGGACCGGTGACGATGCTTCTTCGACTTCTTGGGACAAAGCATGTCACCGGAGCTTCCCGGTACCGACGAGGAGGACGTAGAATCCAGCCGTCGCTTCCTCGGGGCCGAGATCGAAGAAGGTCGGTCTCGGGGGGGCTGTACCGCAGGAGCCCTCAGGGTAGGGGGAGACCCACCCGAAGGCTCACCGCCACCAGCAGGGGAATGGACAGCCCTCACCTGCACTCCAGATGAAGCACCACCGTCCGACGACATCAGCAGACGAGGTCCCGGTACCACCGACGTCGATGCAGCTGTCCGATGTCTCGGCGCCGATGCAGAGGGCCGATGCCTCGATGCACTCGATGTAGTAGCCGCCGAGATTGAAGGTCTGGACGCTGAAGACGTCGATGCACTCGATACCCCCGGTGCCGATGCCGACGAAGAGCCCAAGAACAAAATGTTCCACTGGGCTAACCTCGCTACCTGAGTCCGCCTTTGCAAAAGGGAACACAGACTACAGGCCTGAGGGCGGTGCCCAGCCCCCAGACACTGAAGACATGACGCGTGCCTGTCAGTGAGCGAGATTACCCGGGCGCACTGGGTGCACTTCTTGAAGCCGCTGGAAGGCTTCGATGTCATGGCGGAAAAATCACGCCGGCGAAATCGAAAGACGAAATGGCGAAATTTGGCACAGAAAAAAGGGAAATTTCGACCGGGGCCTAAGTAAGGTCTACCCCGACGACGAAAGAAAACTTAACGGGGCGAAAAAAAAACTCGAAGTAGAGGAAAGGAAAAACCAAGAATGGTTAATCCAAACAATTTGTGGATTTCTCACAGAAAAGGTCGAAAAACGACGCGCGAGGCCGACTTTTCGGGGCACGAACGGTAAAGCACAACCGTACCGAGCGCGGAGAAAAGAAGACTGGCCGGCACAAGCCGGTTTCGGGCGGGAAGACGGCCGCGCATGCGCGGTGCGCATTGGCGCGCGAGGACTAGCAAAGGCCTTTGCTAGTGAAGATTCCGATTGGAGGGGCTGCCGTGGACGTCACCCATCAGTGAGAACAAGCAGCCTGCTTGTCCTCGGAGAAACATATATACACAAAGCTTGCATGCAGTATGTAAATTTAAAAAAAAAAGAAAAAGAATATACAGACAAAATAGACACACCCACACATACACGCACAAATAGATATACAAACATGCATAAACAGAAATACACATAAAGACACACATGTAGCTGGTCCTCCAACAAGTGAGGCTGAGGGTGACTCCTGAGGTGGATACAAAACAGTATTATCAGTGTCTGTGGCTCAATACTATCTCCTCCACCCAAGGCACTTTAACCACCTATGGGGCCACGAGCAAACTTTTTGTGGATTCCTGCCCCCTCCCCCAGTGCCCTTTACCCCGGTTCCCTTTGCAAGTCCAGAACTGCCCCTACTCTCTTCCATCCTCTCTTATTCAGTCTGTGTCCTTTCCTCCCAGTCTAACATTGTCCCTACTGTCTTCCCTTCCTCCCCCTCCCAGTCCAGCAGTGCCCTTCCCCACACCCCACACTCCAGGCCAACATTGCCCCTATTCTCTTCCTTCTCCTCCATCCAACATCACCTTTCTTTCTCTTCCTACCTTCATGAGTCCAGCATCATCCACACTCTTCATTTACCCCCATCCCAAGTCCAGCAATGACACTTTTCTCTCCCCTCCCACCCACATGTCCAGCATCATCCCTTCCTTCTCTCCCCTCACCAGTCCAACATTACCCCTTCTCTCTCTTTCCCTTCCTTCACTATTCCTGCATTTCCAAATGTACCTCCCTCCCTTCAGTTACCACTGCTGGCTGTCCCTTCACCATGCCTCCAGGTCTGTAGCGGCAATGAGCACCCGGGAGCCTTCAAGCCCATGTACTCATGAAACCTTACTGGTTCCATACCCATGAAAAAATACTTTCTGACATTACTCCTGAGTCTGCCCCCCTTCAACCTCAATTCATGTCCTCTAGTTCTACCACCTTCCCGTTTGATGTGAGATTTGAATCTGGATCCCTTGGTGTACAGTCCAGTGTAGTAACCTACTTTATACTCTGTTAGACAGTGAAAACCACTCTACTCTAGATTGAGAGCACCTGCTATCCAAATTTTGAATTATTTTATAAATTCATTAAGTTTAATTTTTAGTTTAGGTCTTTTATTATAATTACTAGATTGTCCTAGTCTTCATAACTGTTATCCACATGAAACGTAATAGGTTATTTACAGTCTATAAGAACCAACGTTTTTTATTAAAAATGTCTATAATATCTAAAACTATCATAGAGCCTAGTATCCCTTTCTGGTTTCACTTTCAGAAGAGATGGAGGGGGACAACAACCAATGGGAGTTTACGGGGGTAATCGCTGTTGAATGTCCAGATTTCAGGCCCTCCTTATTCCCACTCAAAACACACCCAGAGCACCCCGCCTCCTTGCTATTTGGGCGTACAGCAGTATTGGTTGTCCCTATTCTGCCTTTGCAAAATCGGGATTTCTATATTTCAAACATATGCACGTCCATTTTGGCCTTTTGAGACATCTATATGCTTGGAAAATGAGCACCAAAGTCTAATCTTCCTACAACCCAGTCCCTGATAGAGCCACACAGTCTCAGTATGCCTTAGTCTTTGTCTTCAAGATTAATGAAAACTAGACCTGGCTCTGGTCTGGTCTCTAGGATTAGAATTTCACAAGGTAATAGGACCTGGGCAGCAGGGGCGTCAGCTGCGGTGGTAGGGGGGTGTCGGGCAGTGGCCGGTGGGGGGGCCCAGACTACTTTTAGTCCACCCCTGCATTAAACACTGCCTCTGCAGCACCTCCAGCCCTACTGGACCCAAAGAACATAAGAAAAGGATTAAACTGAGAAATTTTGCATGACTACAAAGCTACTGAGCCAGTCCTAGAGCCCCTGCTATTATACCTAGGTAGAATGAGCACAGAAACATCGTCTGTAATCCAAAGGTTACAGGCCTCTCAAAAAAAAAGTAAGTGTAAGTAAACAAATGTTCAGCTATTCCTGGAAGAACAGATGAGGAATCTGTGACAATCAAACCCACATCTCATTTTCCCTAAACATTCTGCCATGAACTCTTCTTCCTGTTTCCAATACCGTTTCTTTATTTGGAAAAACACTCAGACAAAATAAGTTATACACTTGTGCTGGCTTAGTTCAGGATTTATGTTGTAATAAGAACATACTTGCTGGGTCAGCTTATGGTGCTTGACAATAAACCCCTATGATTGTTTTGGCTTGGTGCAGACTTGATTCATGTGGTGGGGCCACAGTATATAGTCTGACACCAAAGACCTTGATAGTTTACAGAAAAACGTCTTTTTGGTTTGGATCTTACCCAAACACAATTGCATATGCAGTTAAGCTGCTTTTTAACTCTATACTGCCTTTTGGATCTAATGGAAATGCATTACATTTTGGCAGTGTTATCCTATCATTACTTTAGCACAGAGTGTTCAAGAAACTAGGATATATGTCTGAGTAAGCGAAGGAGGAAAACGTGAGCATGGCTCATGAAACTCTTTTCAACCCTTCTGCTCATTTGTGTGTATCTGTTCATGTCTGCATACATTTTTATGTCTGTGTTGCCTCTGTGTGTGCATATTTATTTATTTTATTAGGATTTATGAGAGATGAGACAGAGAGAGAGTGTGCATGCGTTTGTACCTGTGTTGCATCTGTGTGTGTGGGTATGTATGTCTGTCTATATACAGTGCACTTCATTTAAGTGCACATCGGATAAGCACTTGCTCTGTTTAACTGCATGGCGTACTTCGGTCCCGTTTTTGGCGCCATCAATTTCTATTGGGACAAGCTTCAGTTTAGCGCACCACTGATAAGTGCAAGATTCGCTTATATGCATGGTTTAAGACCACTCCTCTGCAGGAAAGACTCCGCATAAGTGCACGCACGAAATATGGAAGCCGATTTGCATGTGACAAAGGGGCGATAAATTTGAAATCTCATTGGTTAACTGCCACAGGCAGAATAAGCGAAAGAAAGTTGTTAGAGTGTACACTGGAGTCGTCATCATCGCGCAACTGTAAGACTTTAACACTGGTTGAACGAATAGAAGTTCTTAAAAAATTAGAAAATAAACAAAGTCAAGCATCTATTGCTAAAGAATATGGTGTCAATCCAAGTCAAATTTCATGTATCTTGAAGCAGAAAGATCAGCTTCTGGAAGACTGGCAAAACAATACAAATCCACACAGGAAACGAAAACGGGTGGGAAAAGCTGAGGATGTAGAAGATGCTCTTCTTCGGTGGTTTTCTCAAGACAGGACAGTTTCCTGTCAGTGGTCCACTGCTTATGGAGAAAGCTAATCAGCTCGCTGAAAGTCTTGGACTAACTGAATTCAAAGCCACTGTTGGATGGTTGGAAAGATGGAAGGAGAGGAACAATATAAAATTCAAGAAACAACATGGTGAGAAACAAGACGCTGATGACTTTGGTGCTGAAAATTGGGTTGTTTCAGTTCTTCCAACCATCTTGAACGAGTTTGAACCTTGTGACATTTTCAATGCTGATGAAAACAGTCTCTACTGGTGAGCGATTCCTGATGAAACACTTGCATTCAAAGAAGCCGAAACTACAGGAAGTAAAACGTTGAGGGACCGACTGACGATCCTCCTTTGCTGTAATATGGATGGGAGTGAGAAGTTGGAACCACTCATCATTGGAAAGAGCAAACAGTCCCGTTGCTTCAAGAATGTTAAGCGACTTCCTGTGTCATACGAGGCTAATGCAAATTCATGGATGACTGGGGAAATTTGGAAGCAGTGGCTAAAGAAGTTAGACACTAGAATGTGGGCACAAAAGCGTCAGATTTTGTTGCTTTGTGATAATTGTGCTGCACAAAGTGATGATGTCAGGCTGTCTAACGTCAAGGTGGTCTTCCTGCCACCAAATACCAACTCTCTGATCCAATCTATGGATCAGGGCATAATAACCAATTTCAAAAAACATTATCGGGCTCTTGTGCTATGTTGTCTGATGAGCGTTATGGATGACCAAACTGGCAAGGATAAACATGCTGTTGAACTGGCTCGTAATCTATCACTGTTGGATTCCCTACATATGCAGAAAGAAGCCTGGAATCATGTTACACAGGCAACCATTGTGAACTGCTACAAGCAGGCAAGATTTGTTAAGGATGTGGAGAGGGATGAAACAGATGCAGCTGTTGCAAATGCGTCAGATGAACAGGCTATTGACATCCCAACCAGTGTTACTGAAGAGGAGTTCCATCACTAAGTAGTTGTTGATTATGATCTACAAACAGCTGACGACAGCACTGATGTCGAGATATGCGCCTACACGCAGGCAATGGGTGATGATGAAACAGATGATGAAATGAACAGCGAGGCACATGCTGACGAAATTCAACAACCTCCTGTCACTTTTCAAGAGCGCTGGAGAGTCTCAACACCATGCGGGCCTATCTGGAGGCCACTGGATGTCAGTGCTATGACAGTTATTACCGTCTGACAGAAGTAGTCTATGGAACTCACAGACACAAGAGTGTACAGAGGACTATGACTGATTACTTCAAGTAAGCCTAACATCAGTTAACGGAGACTATATAACGTCCGTTAACTGAGACTGTATACTGTACGTACTGTATAATAAACAGTACTGTACATATGTTTATCAGGTGTCAAGCTTCTTTGGGTCACAACAGTTAAGTGCATGCTCTGGTTAACTGCATGTATTTCTTTGGTCCCAGACCCTTGCACTTAAGCGGTTTGCACTGTATATATATATCTACACCTATGTCTGTCTGTCTATCTATCTATATATATATATATATATATATATATATATATATATATATATATATATATAATATGAATGTCATAATGTCTCTGTATCGCTCCATGGTATTACCATGCCCTGCGTATTATCTGCAGTTCTGGTCGCCTCTCAAAAAAGATGTATCGGAATTGCCAAAAATAGAAATTCAGCTTTTTGGCAGATTATCTAAGAGATGGCCTGAGTGTGCGGGAAAATCATGTGCTAAAAGTAGCAGAGGCCATTTTTTAGTTTGCGTTTGTAAAAAGGCCCCTTAAAAATGCAAGCCCATAATAAAATAAAATAAATAAACATTTTCCAATAGTCGAAATACCCTAAAAATGTTTAGAAAGAGGATGCACTGCAAACATCATAGATGTTCTGAGATAAAGATCTCTGCCAATCAGAAATACAGTACGCAAAACGTGCAATAGTGGTACTGGGCACCCAGTCATAATAGTTCTGACAAAATAGCCCCGACAAAAAAGCCCTGACAAAACAGCCTTGTAACAAAATAACCCTTGACATTTCACACCCTATTAAAATAACCCTTGACAGGTATTCATGATCTGTTCTACTATTTAAAGAAACTATTCTTCCATCAACATGCTAATTAAAAAAACAACAATATTGTCATAGTCTTACTAACCTTATCCTGTTTGGCAAGGTAAGATTATTAGGAAAAAAATGAAGTCTCATATTCTTGGCAGCCTGATCGGACCCTTTTGTCATATGGCTAACTCTGTCAAGGGTTATATTGTGTGTAGGCTGTTTTGACAGTGGCTGTTTTCTCAGGGACTATTATGTAGGGAGCTTTTTTTGTTTGGAGCTTTTTTGTCGGGGCTATTTTTTGTTGTTGTTGTTACATTTGTACCCCGCGCTTTCCCACTCATGGCAGGCTCAATGCGGCTTACATGGGGCAATGGAGGGTTAAGTGACTTGCCCAGAGTCACAAGGAGCTGCCTGTGCCTGAAGTGAGAATCAAACTCTGTTTCTCAGTTCCCCAGGACCAAAGTCCACCACCCTAACCACTAGGCCACTCCTCCAATCTTGTACCGCAGTACTGGTCGCCACATCAAGAAAACGTCTGCAGCAAGAGCAGCATGTTTTCTCCATGTGCATATATGCTTCTTGCACGTGGAGGAACATTCCTCAGTGTGAACAGTCATTTTTTTTGGAAGGAGCCTAATTTCAGTATGCCAGAGACAGAGCTCCTGGTCCTCCTGTGCCTCAGCACCACACCACCTGCCCCCCCCCCTCCTATAATAAGGGCATGGAGATCCATTAGAGTTAACATGAAGCAGTGCCCCCCCCCCCCCCCCCCCAGGATCACAGCACCACTCATGTACAAGCTCCATACATAGGCAGGGTCATATACAGTGTTGCAATACATGTTATTGATTTTTCATAAGAAAAAATAACAAAACATTGGTGATATCAGAATGTCTAGAATATCCAATGACAAGGAATTATGGGGCCCCCTCCAATAACCATTCAATGCTGAAATAAGGGGTTTCACATAACTGGATACCCCCCCACCAGCATTCTGTCCCACGCCTACATTCTGATGTGAACGTTAGCAGCAGCTTAGTAAAGTACATTGAGCCACCCAAAGGCACACCTGCTTTATCCCCCACTGACAATCCCCACCTCCCAGCAATGGTGCACATGCTCCACAGAAAGGCCACCATGCAGTCCTCTATCCCCATTGCCACCTCAGCTCACACAGCACCAATGCCTGTGCACTGCATACCCATCCCCTCAGCCCCCCCCCCCCCCCCCAATCTGGCTCTAGCCATCTGTCGCATGCTATGTGAGGAGAACTGCACAACATGTCTTAAAAAATAATAATGTATATGATGCCAAGAAGGCCCATTGCCTGAACCCTGTCTCCACCAACTTTTGTTTTGTAGAAGATTCAGCATACACAGGGGCCTTGAGATGCCCAGGCACTGGTACCATAAGATATGGCATAGAGATCCAGGCCTCATCCAGCACATGAGGGAGTGCCTCAGGGCTCAATTTAAGTACCACTGACATTGCACTCTTATAGCGTCAAGTTTCCTATGGTTAACAAGAGATTGAAGGTACCAGCTATTAGAACTGCCTGCTGTTCTAATTCCATCTTGTTGTTTTGGGAGGTGCCTGGGGAAGCATGGCGGTGTGGTGCTAAGCCCCACTCACTCTGACTTTGACATCAGCACCCAACACCAGCCCTGGGGGGCTAAAAGCGTGCCAGTCCCTAGGACTCTCTTACCATCTATTACCAGCTACAAAAACTGCCTGCTGTTAATATTCCATCTTGTTGCTTAGGGAAGTGCCTAGAGAAGCTTGGCGGCACAGCACTAAGCCCCACCCACTTTGACTTCGACATCAGCACCCGACACCAGCCTGGGGGCTAAAAGTGTATCAGTTCCTAGAGTGCATCACCAAAGGGGCATGTCTAAGGGGCATGTAATGCCCCTTAGTATACCCCTTGGTGGGCAACTTTGTGGTTAATCTGTGGCTGTTAGGAAATGCCTTATTTTGGTAAGGTACTGCTGTGTACTGAGTTAGATTAGAGAGTTTTGTTAGCTCTTTAATGTGGAATTTGCATGAGGTATAATTGGGTGGTTTACTGTAAACTATAGTTTTTCTTAGCTACAATTTTCTTCATCCGTATCGAAGTTTTAAGATTTTAAATTCATTTTTTGTTGTATCATTAGGATGGAACTGTTTTGTAAGACCTCTAACTATAAACCAACCAAATTATTTTTTAAATTACATTCAGGGTGTAGTTTCCTGCTAGGAAGTGGGTTTGATCTTACCTTTCAAACTGAATCTTTAAAGATTTATCCTTGACCAATTGTGGTAATTTCAAATTCATGACACAGGCAAAAACAGAATACTAAAGCGAAGTTTAAACATCAATCTAGGAATAATCTTATATACATTAAACCTATTGAAACTATAGATAGAGAATATGTTCCCACCCCTTTCTTCTATATAAATGCTTGTTCACTTTGTAATAAGTCAAGTATAGTGAAAGATTGGCTAGAGGAATCTCAGCCTGGCTGTGTTTTTATAACTGAGAACTGGCTACATTCTTCAATAGATCCATTAGGTTATAAGCTTGTACTGGGAAACGGGGAGAAGGCACTGCTTTGATATTCTGAGATATATTACTGGAGTTATCCACGTCACCTGATTTGGAAATTTTACAGCTATTTTGTTTTATTGTCCTCCAGGCCACTGGCAAAAGGCTAAGGATATTTTTTATGAATTTACTCTTAAGAACTCGATCCATTCCCAGTTTAACATCTTACTTGGGGATATTAATATTCATTTGCAGAATATAACTGATTCTAAGGTGATAGAATTAGATTCTTTTTTTATCATCAGTGAATTATTCCACTTCACATTCTCAAGTGATGCACAATAAGGGACATCATTTACATCTTTCCGTCTTTACTACTGTTATTAGGCCAGTCTCTTCCATACAATTAGCACAAATTCTCTGGTCTATTATCTGGTCTGACCACTACCTGCTTCAATTTACAATAAACTGGGAACAGAACAAACAACGAAAAAGTAAGTCAAAGGAGAAATATATGTCTAGAGGGAAAATAGACCCAGCTAATTTTTTGATACATTTCAGCAATTATTATGAAAAAATGTAATTAATAGATATTAAAATTATATATAGTACAGCCCGACACAGGCCGTGTTTCGCCCAGCAGGGCTGCTTCAGGGGCTACAAAACAGATAAAATGACGTTTTAAAGCACAATGCAAATATGACAAAAATAGTAATTATTATACTCACATTACATATATATGTATTTGTATGTTGCATATCAAATACCTAAAGTAAATGTAACATGAAATAAATGTAACACAAATATCCTACACATATAATAAATGATTATAAATATATAATGCTGATGTAGGTTTGCATTAAATAATAACACAAATATATCTCACATATATAATAAATAACTAAAAAGGTGTAATTAATTTATCATAAATAAGAAACCATTCCACAATTATGTCACACGTATATAATAAATAACTAAAAATAATTAAAAAGATAATGAAAATCAATCAAAAATATATACATATATATAGAGAGAGAACTGCTGTTTGTATCAACTATAAATGATCATGAATAAGGAGCCATATTTACTTAATCAAACATAATAATATGTCCAAAGTCTTATTTTAAGCAAAACAAGACACCCACCTACGCAATGATCCTCTACTGTCAAAATAAGGTAGATTTGATGAAACCAACTAGATAATATCAAAAAATGAATGACGAACTTGAGATTGAATCAATAACAAAAATAGTTCAAAAAAAGAAAGAAAGAAATTTAAAAAAATAAATAAATAGTAATAAAGAAACTGAATATCCAATGAACTCACATTCAGTTTCTTTATTACTATTTTTTTTATTTATTTTTTGGACATATTATTATTATCAGGAGAATAGCCATATAAGTCTTCTCAAGATTCCTTCTCCTCTAATTCTGTTTCAATACTTTACCAGTTTAAAGATATGAGCGTATATTTATCTCAAATCAGTATTAACACCTGGAACTATCTAACAGTATATCAAAGAGTATACAATGTCCAGGAAACTAAATAGTGTATAATGTGCTTAGAAACCTTTTCTCACAGTGACCACAGATTGTCGATCCTGAACAAATCGCACAATTGCTCCCCTGCCAAGGTTGGTAAAAACTCCTCCAATCTATTAGCTAAACGTTTTGGTAATAACTTAATATCTACAGTAAAAAGCGAAATGGGTTGGTAGGAATCTGCTAGTTCTTTAGGCTTGTTGGGAATTAAGGTTTTATATATTATGAAATAACTGCAAAATCTCACTCTATAAGTTCAATATTAGAATCAAAACCAAAAAAGCTAGGAGCTACTGGGCTGGAGAATGCCACCTGATTTTTTAGTTATTTCATAATATTTATTATTTTCAGCCTTTAAGTAAGACCCTCTGATGAAGCCATTTAAGTCCAGCACAACAGGATCCTTGTTGGGGTAATAATTGATGAAACACTCATTTGAGTCTATCTCCAATGTGAATTAAGTTAAGTATATATTTTTGCTGCTATAAAGGACTGTTTGCATATTTTGCATCATCCTGTGCGATGATTGAGATAAAGGTGCTTATTCATGTTTTGAAAATCACTTTGGGGCACCGTATTATGTCTGAGCGCATTATACACATTTTTATTTTGTGTTTATTTTTTTGTTTATATAACAAGTTCCTCGTATACTGTATACTCTATAAATACTTTACCACCTTCCCACCCAAAAATCTTCTACTTCTCCAGACCTCCCTCTGCCCACAGGAAGACACCCTTTTCCAGCAGCTATATTTAGACATGTTATGAAATGCGGCAGCTTGATTCAGCCCCAGAGAAATATACAGTCTACTCAATATCAGAATTAGCCCCAGATATTCAAGACCACACTATGTACAGGCACTAGCATTGAATATCCGGGGCTAATTCAGGATATGGAAACCACCAGAGTTTATGTGAGTCCTCATCGATATTCAACCAAAAATTGCTGGTATTGGAGAAATCAAATTCTTAGTAGATTGAATTATTACCTGGATCCTTTTGTCTTAAAATGCACTCAAGAGATGCTATTGATGGACAAGATGAACTGCTCTCCCTAAGTACCATAACCTTCTATAGAAGAATGATTATTTATTTACCACCCCCCCCCCCCCCCCCATTTACAAAGCTGTGCTAGCGGCTACCAGTGCAGTAATGCCGACACAGACCATTCACTTTGAATGGGCTGTGTCGGCATTGTTGCACAGCTTTGTAAACAGGGAATTAGTTAGGGGCCCTTTTACTAAGGCGCGCCTAAAAGTGGCCTGCGCTGGTGTAGGCATGTGTTTTGGATGCGCACAGGTCATTTTTTTCAGCACACCTGGAAAAAAGACTCTTTTTTTTGTGTCCAAAAATGCATCCAGTTTCAGCCTGAGACCTTATCGCCACCCATTGACTTAGCGGTAAGTTCTCACATGCTAACCAGGTGGTAAGTGGCCAACACACGTAAACTGCTGATTACTGCCGGTTAAGTGCCACACGGTAAAAAATTGACAATATTTTCTACCGCGTGCTTTGGATGCACATCAAAAATGGAATTGCCACCCAGGGCATGCTGTAGCCGGGCGGTAGTTCCAATTTGGTGCACATTGGAAGCGCGTAGGTACCTATGCACCTTAGTAAAAGGGCCCCTCAGTTATTTTATATACAAACACTTGAAATACCACTATTTGAAATATTGCATCATAGCAGTTTAAAAAATAAAAATAAGAACTAAGGAGAGAAGATTTGTCCAAAAAAACAGGCTTAGAGGGATTTTGTAAAATAGGGAAGGGAAGACTGTAACTTAATAGCGACAGGTAGAGTGTTCCAAAGTATTAGAGCAGCATATGAAAAAGCAGTTTCACTTGTCATGTCCAATCGTATAGTGTATGAGGAAGGGAGCTGTAGGAGGTGCTGTTGAGAGAAGCAAAAGTTATGGATTAGAGTATATGGGGTTAGGAGATTTGAAATATAGTCTGGTGAACCTGGTTGTAATCCTTTATAAACAAGAGAGAGGTTTAAACTGAATTCTTGCAGAAACTGGCAACCGATGTTCTTTTTGAGTAGAGGTGTGACATGATCAAATTTCTGCGTGCCATGGAGAAGTTTTACTGTAGATGATTGTGTTAGTTGAAGACACTTGAGAGATGAGAGGAGGAGGCCAGCAAAGAGAGAGTTACAGCAACCTAGATGAGACGTGACTAATGAAAGAAATGAAAGACATAAGCAAGAGAAAGGTAAATAAGGTTTAATGGAATGAATGCGATGAAGAGCAGAGAAAGAAGAATTTTAAAGAAATTTAAAGGTTAGCTTATGCTCAAATATAACTCCTAAAATCCTAAGGTGATCTGTATATGGAATAAATGGTGCATTGATGATAAGAGGAGGTGGTATAGGAGAATAGGGATTAGAGAAGTGAATAGATTCACTTTTGGAGATATTGAGAAACAGTTTATGGTTATGTAACCAAAGGGAAACTTCGCTTAGACATGAATTAATTAGTGAGAGATCAGTGGTCCCAGAAGTATAAGTGTAGAAGATCTGTATATCGTCAGCATAACAATATGGACTGCAGTCAGAGGATTGGATTAATGCGATTAATGGTGCCAAAAAATAAAAAAGATTAAATAAGAGGAGAGCAAAGACAGAGCCCTGATGAGCACCACAGTTATCACTGACTGTTTTGGAAAGAGTACTATGGGCAGAAATTTGATAAGAACGGTTGGCTAGATGCAGCTGAACTCATGAAAGAACAGTAGTTTTGAGTCCCATAGAGGATAGATGATATAGAAGAAGGTTGTAGTCGATCAGATTGAAAGCAGATCTGGAGAGACTACAACTACAGATGCATTGTGATCTAGAACAACTCAAATTTTTTCATTATAGAATGCACTCATTAAAGTTTCAGTGCGAAAACCAGCTTGTCTAGGATGTAAAACAAAAGTTTGTTCAAAGAATGATGTTAGTTGGTTCAATACTATCTTTTCCAAGAGTTTAGAGAAGAGAGGTAGATTTTATATAGGTCGATACTTCAAAGGGTCAATGGGGTCTAATTCATGATTTTTCACAATTGGTATGACAACGGAGTGCTTCCAAAGATCTGATACAGTTCCAGTTGTGAGTAGAATGTAGGGCAAGAGGAGTGGCATTATTAAGGAAGAGAAATGGTTGATTAAGCGAGGTGGTCATGGGTCTAGAGGGGAGGAAGAAAGGTGAAGGATGTGGAAAGTGTCTAATAGTTCAGAATGTGTGGGGATATTGAAAGAACTCCATTGGGTAGTGTGAGAGAGGTGAGCAACAGGGTCCAAAGCTGGTGAGGAAGACATAGATGTAAGAGAGAGAGAGAGACAAAGGGAATGTATTTTGTGTTCCCAAGCAGACATAAATGCATCAGAAGAGATGATGGAATCTATAGGATGTAAAGTGGCATTATGTGAGGGGAAGATTTGATTAAGAATCTGTAAAAGTTTTGTGGTTTATTTGAAGCAAAAAATATGGCCTTGGAATAGTATTCCCGTTTGGCAGCAGAGATAGCTGAGCAATACTCCTTGTAGGTGTTTTTAAATTGGCAATGAGATGAAAGTGAATGGAGTTTGCACACTTATGCTCAGCACTATGTAGCTGAGTCTTAAGTAGGTGTAACCTACCATGATACCAAGGAGCGAGCTGGCATTTAGGGATAGTCAAGTGTCTGAGAGAAGTCAAAGTGGCGAGGGTATTAGTAAGTGAGGAATGAAATAGATAGACCTGTTCAGAAAGGGGTAAGTGAAGGAACTTTATCCTACCTCTACAATTACATTTGTAAAGAAACTGTTGATTTTTTTCTCTTCCCTTGAGAATCACTAGAATAAACTATTAAGTTACTGTACTTCTCTCATCATGATCCTTTGCTGATCTTCTGAGTTATCAACTTCTTAACAGACCTAAGCTTCTTGAAAAAAACCCCCCCAACTCTGTCAAGTAACAGAATATCTAATTTCTCTCAGCAGACTCAGAACTAAACATCACAGTTTCTCTCCAGTCTGGCATTCTGTCTTGAGTGGTTTAACTTTAGTGAAATCCCTTTGCAAGTGTAGCAGGAATTAAAATAATGTGAGAAACATTTTACCTTTGTATTCTCCTGGAATTTTTCCTTGTTTCTGATCTTTAGTGAATTCACTTTGGGGAAGCCTTTCAGCTGGTTTTCATTTGTGGGGTCAGTGAGGGTAAATGGACCCTTCCAATGTGTAAAATCTTTGGGCTTGGGGGATGGTTAAGCTGTTGTGACTATGTCCATGAAAACTCAAAAGTACTTACTGCTTCTTTCTGATTTTTTTCAAGATATGAATGTTATAATAATGGAAGCACAATATTATTTTACTGTTTTAAGTCAATCTTGAGTGTGACTAATTTGTTGGGGAATTTACTCTGCCACCCCCATGCTTCCTTTCTCTTTATCTCTTCCTCCTCAAGCTGCCTGAGACACGTCACACAAGCTATTTTAGTAGGGAGGGATGTGCAAGCCAAAAATTTTCAATTCTTACTCATTTTGGAATCACCCATTAGGTTCATTTTCAGATGCTGAATGATTTCTTTAATCTTTTCCATTCTGTCCCCATTGAAGACAACGGGGAAAGCTATTTTGCATTCTAATAGTGGGTTTTTCCTCCATTGTGAGCACTAGCTAGTAGGTATTTGCCACAGAGGCAACAACACTCCAAAACAAACATGGCATGAAGACCCCCCCCCCCCCCCGAACCAAAAGAGAGGCAAAGGGCACTAAAAGTGGCATCAAGACTGTAGTCTACCATGAAAAGGACAAAGTGGCACAAAGAGTGGCAGGAAGACCCCAAGGCATGAGATAGAGCCAAAGCAGCATCAGTATTGTCTGAAAGACCCCAAAACATCTGAAGAGGGCCAAGCCAGCAACAACATTAGCCAGAAAGCCCCAAAACACCAGAAAGCAGTAATTTATGGGCTAACATTAACAAGAAGACAAATCATCCAAGGATAGGACAAGCAAGTACCAAAAAGGTTAGGTCAAAGGCAAAATGAGCCCCTTTGAAGGATGAATGAAGTATGATCCAAGTGTCTTCATTGACAGGCTTTCCCAGGAGATTTTGACGGGACCGATACTTTCTCTTTGAACCATCCCGCCCTTCACAAAACAGGAAGTTGCATCAGAAGGGGCTCCCGCCCTTCACAAAACAGGAAGTTGCATTAGAAGGGAACGGAATGGTTCAGAGAGAGGGTCCCAGTGCAGGCTGCAGGTAGCCTATGAGTTCCGCTGCCACTGCCCAGGCAAAGACTGGAGCAGAGATGATTTTAAGGCACAGATGGGGGTCAGGGGGCTGGGTTTGACAGGTGGTGCATACCAACACATGCACCTTGAATAAATATGCCACTAACTAGCAATAACAAAACACAGCTACAAATCAAGAGGCTGTACAGTGGCAGGGCAGGTAGTGGCACAGGTAATAGCAGGAACAGTGGCATGAGAAACAACACAGTAGAGCAATGAAGAAGGCCAGGCAGCAATGCAGAGACAAAGGCAGCAGCAGCAGCAGCAGCAGAGAGACATGGGAAGAGGTTTTTTGTTTGTTTGTTTTTTTAGATATGCTGTGATCATTTCTTTGTTCTATCTAACCCAGAGGAATACTCCACTCATTCCCGTGGTTAGGGAGAAACAAAATAGACACCACTAGATATGAGAAAAAGAATCTTTGTGCTTTATTCACTTACCCCGTTAGAAAAACAGACAGGCAGTATCAGTACAATCTAAGGCTTTTCTCACAGGAGAGTACTCGGCTGCAAACAGATGCAGTCTCAGAGTAATTTCTCTCAGATATAGGATATACCTTCCTGTTTATATGGATAGTTTAACATTATGTCTATGGGATACATATAATTAGACCTACCCCTTTTATGTTCCTATTTTTGACAAAAACTAATCAAGATTTGTTTGGGTGGTCCCCAGAAGCACAAGCTTGATAAGTTTGTTTATGAACTTGTTCCATGGTCCATTTCACCAGCAATCTGATATCACATGTTTCCATCACTTGCATATCCAGATAATTTGCAAAGAGCTCCTTCACACATTCTGTCCTACATCTCTAGCTGGAACTTAGTTCCTCTTTCTGCAAGCTGCAAGCAAGCTGCAAAAGCCAGCCTGCCAGCTGCTCATTTCTGGGTCAGACAGAGGTGATGCTTTTAGTATTAGCTGTTAGCTTTAGTCAGGCCTTCAGGACTTTGGTTCAGAGAGAAGGCCCTGCCAGGTTCATTATTATCATATCCCCCCTTGAAGGCCTGCGTAAGCAAGGGCTTCACAAACAGGGATACGTGAAGATGATGGCGTTGGGAAATGTCCCAATGTACATAACACACAGTCCAGTCCTGCAGCTGGAACCGTGACTTGTCTTCATTTGCAATATGTTAGTACCCCAGTCATAGACTGTCTTAGGTTGTAAGAGGGAAATAAGCACTCACATTACCCATCCTGGTCACACGACCTCAAGAGCACTAACATGGGAACAACAAAGGATGAGTGTGGTCAGAATGTGCATCTAGGGCCTAATCTGAAGGCTGAGGCTCTGGAGGGAACTCAGTGATGTCTCTGGCCAGGGAGTCTGCGAGATTGTTCTCGTTGATTTCAAAGGAAAAAACAGTATCCTGGTGGGCCTTAATCCACATAATAGCCGTGTGAAGCCCCTTTTGGTGGCACTGTTGCAGGGCTTCAAAAACTTTGGTCCATAATGTAACATGGGTCAGGGAACGGCCAGTGGAAGAAACCATGCCTCGTTGGTTCCACTTCTGTATGTGAGAATGCAGGGAAGAAAAAACAGAACTAGAATCAGTGACTATAGACAGGTCATCATTTAGTGTTTTAGAATGCAGAACAAATAAAACAGCAGCAAGTTCGGCAGTCTGGGAAGAATAGGAGGGGGTAGTCTATACTGTACAGTTTCAATAGTTTGTTTATCAGCTGAAAAAAGTACCCCCTGAAAACTAGACAGCAGGTAGACAATAGCAGGGCAGCCAATAACACAGGTGACAGCAGTGCCACAGGCAACAGCAGCACAGAGAAACAGAAAAAGAGGATGTTTTCCTTATTTATATGTTTTTTTTATTTACATTTTTGGATGTGGGGATAAAGTTACACATCGGATTCTAGACTGCAGGCAGGAGCAACTGCAGTGGAAACTTACAAAAACAGCACTGGGCATATATGGTGTGCAACTGGGCATGTGTTGCTTATAAGACCTATACAATTGAAAAATTGAGGGAAACCAAGCAGAAAGAGGTTTGTCAGTAGAAATACTAGTGTTTTCCACCATGTCTGTTGCCAGCTATTTATTTATTTAGATTTTGCTCACATCTTTTTCAGTAGTAGCTCATGGTGAGTTACATTCGGGTACACTGGATATTTCTCTGTCCCAGGAGGGCTCACAATCTAAGTTTGTACCTGAGGCAATGGAGGGTTAAGTGACTTGCCCAAGATCACAAGGAGCAGCAGCAGGATTTGAACTGGCCACCTCTGGATTGCAAGACCAGTGCTCTAACCACTAGGCCACTCCTCCAATAACCCCTACCACAGAAAACATATATTCATTAGGCATGCTGGTTGGTGGGCAGGACAGGAAATGCTGGATAACTTTGGCCAGATCTGGCCACACTGCAGACTTGTGTGCCCAGTATGTCAAGGATTCTGTGGCCATGGCCTTGATGGCCTGTGCAAGGTAACATACATAGTAGATGACGGCAGATAAAGAGCCTGTATGGTCCATCCAGTCTGCCCAACAAGAGTACATATGTAATGAGTTTATGATGTAGCATGTCATAGAAATTCACACAGGGTTCTCACTTGCAGTAGACTAATTCTGGTCTCTGCCACTTATCACTACAGCTAGGGTTTCATGTCTACGACTCCTACGGCATACTCACTGTCCTCCACATCTGACGCTCCTTTTCCTCCATCTTGTTCACCAGCTTATCCTTCTAATAAATCTGTGTGTTACACTGCAGTACAATAGTTTCCTGCATCCATAGGTCACAGAGAGTAGTTAGCATGTAAACACCCTACTTGGTGAGGAATTTCAATCTTTTTTCCACTAAAACATGCAAGTTGAGTACCAAACCCCGGCTGTGAATCCTTGTCACTGCTGAAAATCCTGGAACATCACCTGTAGAATATTTACTATTAGGGTGGCAATGCTCAAGGTAGTCCTTCTGGAACTCAGTTTCTCTATGGCATTCTTGAAGGGCTTTGGAACATCTATGACCTAAGTCATATTTGGCCAATCTCGACACCCAGAGGGCTTTATATACCAATCTTAGTCCCCAATGGCATATGATGTAGGGATACCTGTTGCTTCTCTTATCTCTCTAACATCAGATAAGTGGAATTCCACCTGGTGTCAGCATCCTGCGTGAGCTGGTACACAGGTGCCCTGCTGTTCCTGCTTCTCATGCAGCTCATGACCACCTTTTACACTCCAGAGGAAATACCCTGCTATTTTTCAGAACTTCTTAACTAGAACATTTCAGGACAAGGCTGCCACTTCCCTTGTTCCCCAGAGCTAGAGAATTTCTTATGACCAGGTGCAAGAAGTGTGCAAAGAATCTGGTACCGTGAAAGTACCCCCCCTCCTTCACTGCCTTAAGCATGTTCATCCCACTGTTTGTTGCAAAAAAGCCAGGAAGCATCCCCCTTATTTCTGCTATAATACGGGCCTAGGTATGGCTCTCACCTATCACCTGGATGTGCAGTATAGCTCACCTGTACCCTGCTGCCAGTGTACCCCCATACCTATAAGTCTGTCCCTGCTGCCAGGGAGAGATAAGCATGTCTACCATTATGACTAGTCCAGATGTTACTGGTGAAATGCATGCTACTATTCTCTACTTTTCTGAGCTCTGCCTACATCTGGGCATACAACTAATTATATAGGCTTCAGATCACCCACCTAACTAAAAGTTGTCCTGGAAGGCACTTGGTAATTGGAGACTAAGAGATACAGCAGCCTCTTAAACCCCATGTTCTCAACACCTGCAGGGGCTAGTCATTCCTCCAATGTGCCATGTCACCACCTTCAGTGCTACTTGCCCCCCCCCCACCCACCCCCACACACACACACTCCTCCAAACAGTGCTGCCTATCACCCTATCACCTCCATGGTCAATCACTTAGATGATCTTCAGGAATGCTATTCTGACACCTCATGGGGAAAGAGGCTGGGGACTGAAATTGAAAAATAGATTTTATTTTTTTTTCTGTAGCTTTCCCATTGCTGTTATTTGCATTGCTGGATGGAGTCCTTAGCCTAGGATCAGTGCTGTCCCTTAAACGTGGCTGAAAATGGCATTTTTTTCTGCAAATGATGCATCAAGCTACAATTTAAAAGATGGTCCATCAGCTTTCCTGTACTAATGGCCTTTCATCAATAACAATTCACAAAAATATTGGATTATTAGTAGACTGTCAGAAGATGGGTATGTGAAGAGTATTCTTCAACATCAAAACATGTTCTCCAACACTTATATTCCTCAGAGGTCCTTTTCCTATTTTTTTTTCTTTTTCAGTTATGTTATGAATTGCTCAGTTTACTTGTACAACATAATCTTCCAAATATTCATGAGACTTATTATATAATGCAGACTTATCCCCAAACTGGAGCAACAGATGTGGGGTTCCCCAAGGCTCCCCCCTATCCCCAATACTGTTCAATGTTTTCCTCCAATCCTTAAGCTCACTGTTAGATAAAAATGACTTTACATAAGTACATAAGTATTGCCATACTGGGAAAGACAAAAGGTCCATCAAGCCCAGCATCCTGTTTCTAACAGTGGCCAATCCAGGTCACATATACTACTACTACTTATCATTTCTAAAGCGCTACTAGACGTACGCAGCGCTGTACACTTGAACATGAAGAGACAGTCCCTGCTCAACAGAGCTTACAATTTAATTAGGACAGACAAGCAGGACAAACAAGAGATAAGAGAATATTAAAGTGAGAATGATAAATAAAGGTACTGAACAAGTGAGTAAGGGTTAGGAGATAAAAACAGCATCTAAAAGGTGGGCTTTTAGCTTAGATTTGAAGATGGCCAGAGATAGAGCTTGACGTACTGGCTCAGGAAGTCTATTCCAGGCATATGGTGCAGCAAGATAAAAGGAACGGAGTCTGGAGTTAGCAGTGGAGAAGAAGGGTGCAGATAAGAGAGATTTACCCAGTGAACGGAATTCCCGTGGAGGAATGTAGGGAGAGATGAGAGTGGAGAGGTACTGAGGAGCCGCAGAGTGAATGCACTTATAGGTCAATAAGAGGAGTTTGAACTGTATGCGGAAACGGATTGGAAGCCAGTGAAGTGACTTGAGGAGAGGACTAATATGAGCATAACAACATTGGTGGAATATTAGTCGTGCAGTAGAATTTTGAACAGATTGAAGAGGAGAGAGATGGCTAAGTGGGAGACCTGTGAGAAGCAAGTTGCAATAGTCTAAGCGAGAGGTGATAAAAGTGTGGATGAGGGTTCTGGTAGTGTGCTCAGAAAGGAAAGGGCGAATGTTGGTGGTATTATAGAGAAAGAAACGACAGGTTTTAGCAGTCTGCTGAATATGTGCAGAGAAGGAGAGGGAGGAGTCGAAGATGACCCCAAGGTTACGAGCTGATGAGACAGGAAGGATGAGAGCAGTGGTGTGCTGGAGCCAGCTCGCAAGATCCGGTTGTTAAATTTTGGCCGGACTTGCGAGCCGGTTGTTGGAAAGGGCGAGCCGGCTCTCCCTCCCTCCGCCCTCCGGATCTGGTCCCTCACTGATCCTACCTTGACTATCAAATTCTTCGGGGCAGGCAGTGTTGCCTGCCCGCTGCTATCGCTGACTTTCCTCCGCCGCCTGTTTGCGCTTTAAAAATGTCCGCCGAGACTTCCAGAGGCGGCCTCGCGAGACTTCTGTAAGTCTCGGCGGCCATTTTGAAGCGCGATCGGGCGGCAGAGGAAAGTCAGCAATGGCAGCGGGCAGGCAACACTGTCTGCCCCGAAGAATTTGATGGCCAAGGTAGGGTCGGTGGGGGACCGGATCGGGAGGGAGGGAGGGAGGAAGCAGGAGAATTTGCAGAACAAGTCGGGAGGGGGTGGCAGGGGAGAGAAGGGAGCTGCTGGCCATGGGTGGATGGAGGGCAGGGGAGAGAAGGGTCGCTGGCCATGGGTGGATGGAGGGCAGGGGAGAGAAGGGTCGCTGGCCATGGGTGCATGCAGGGCAGGGGAGAGGAGGGTCACTGCTGGCCATGGGTGGATGGAGGGCAGGGGAGAGAAGGGTCGCTGGCCATGGGTGGATGGAGGGCAGGGGAGAGAAGGGTCACTGGCCATGGGTGCATGCAGGGCAGGGGAGAGGAGGGTCACTACTGGACATGGGTGGATGGAGGGCAGGGGAGAGAAGGGTCGCTGGCCATGGGTGGATGGAGGGCAGGGGAGAGAAGGGTCGCTGGCCATGGGTGCATGCAGGGCAGGGGAGAGGAGGGGAGAGAGAATAAATGCTGGACATGGATGGAGGGGAGGGAAAAGTGAGGAAGGAGATAAGATAAGGGAAAAGGAAGAGAGGAGAAAAACAGCACATGGATGAAGAAAATAGGCAGAAGCTGAGGACCAGAAATGAAGAAGAAAGGAGGAAAGGAAATAAATAAATGGAAAGGAAGCCCTGGAAACGGAGTTAAGAGGACAGATAGCAGCAGAATCAGATACTGGGCCAGCATGATCAGAAAAACAGTCACCAGACAACAAAGGTAGAAAAAATCATTTTATTTTCATTATAGTGTTTGGAATATGTTCCCTTTGAGAATCAGGTGCTCAACATTAAAAGTTTATATTTATTTACTTGTTTATGGCATTTTATCCCACATTAAACATGAATTAGATTGGAACCTGGGATCATTTAATTTTTCTTTCCTGGAGAGAGTAATGCATTGCCCCACCCCCACCCCCTGGTTATAGCCAGCTCTGCAATTTTGGGGGGCACAGAGGTGGATGTGGGGGCGCAGAGGTGGATGGGGGGTGCAGTGGTGGATGGGGGGGCACCGAGGTGGACCGGGGAGAGAGCTTGTTGTTAAAAATTTACCAGCACACCACTGGATGAGAGTGTTATCCACAGAAATAGAGAATGGGGGAGGAGGAGAGGTTGGTTTAGGGGGAAAGATAAGAAGCTCAATCTTGGTCATGTTTAGTTTCAGATGGTGCTGAGACATCCAGGCAGCAATGTCAGACAGGCAGGCTGATACTTTGGCCTGGATTCCTGTTGAGATTAGAGGTAGATCTGGGAGTCATCAGCGTAAAGATGATACTGAAAACCATGGGATGAGATCAGAGTACCAAGGGAAGAAGTATAGATGGAGAAAAGAAGAGGTCCCAGGACAGATCCCTGAGGTACACCAACTGACAGTGGGATAGAAGTAGAGGAGGATCCACTAGAGTATACACTAAAGGTACGCTGGGAGAGATAAGAAGAAAACCAGGAAAGAACAGAGCCCTGAAATCCAAGTGAGGACAGCGTATCAAGGAGTAGACTGTGATCAACAGTGTCAAAAGCAGCAGATTGAGAAGGATTAGGATAGAATAGAGACCTTTGGATCTGGCCAGGAACAGATCATTAGAGACTTTAGCAAGTGCTGTTTCAGTTGAATGAAGGGGGCGAAAGCCAGATTTAAATGAATCAAGAATAGCTTGAGATGAAAGAAAGTCAAGGCAACGGTGGTGAACAGCACATTCAAGTATCCTGGATTGGAAAGGGAGGAGGGAGATGGAGTGATAGTTGGAAGAACAGGTAGGGTCTAATGAAGGTTTTTTAAGGAGTGGTGTGACTACAGCATGTTTGAAGGCATCAGGAACAGTCGCAGTGGAAAGTGAAAGATTTAGGATATGACAGATAAAAGGGTTGACACTAGGAGAGATAGTGTTAAGTAGATGGGTGGGAATAGGATCAGAGGAACATGTAGTTAGTTTTGAGGAGGAAATAAGATGTGTAGTTTCCTCTTCAATGATTTCAGAAAAGGAGGCAGGGGTTGGAGGGTTGAGAGAATGGACTAAGGGAAGGAGAGATGGAGGTGACATGATTGAGAATTTAAGTTTAATCTTGTGAGCCTTATCATGAATGTACTCAGCCAGAGTCTGGGGGGGAAAGTGAAGGGGGGGGGGTTGGAGGTGAAGGCTCTTTGAGGAGAGAGTTCAGTGTGGCTAAGAGACGTCAACGGTTTGAGCCAAGAGAATTTATCAATTGGATGTAATAGTCCTGTTTGGCAAGTAAAAGAGCAGACTGGAAGGAGGTCAGCAAGAATTTGAAATGTATGAAGTCAGCATGGGCACAGGATTTCAGCCAAAGGTGTTCGGCAGAGCAGGCACAGGAACGTAGGTAGCAGATTCTAGAGGTCAGCCAAGGCTGGGGTTTGGTACGTTTTACAGAACGGGGAATGGGAGGAGCGAGAGTATCCAGAGCAGAGGAGAGAATAGTATTATAGGAAGAGACAGCCTCATTGACAGACTTGGATAACAGAGTGGTAGAGAAGATATTTGAAACACTGGAGGACAGAGTAGAAGGGTCAATAGCCTGAAGATTCCTAAATGTATTGGTTAAGATTGGACGGGACTAGGGAGGAGGGTGTTTAAGTGTGAAAGTTATCAGATGATGCTCAGAGAGGGGAAGAGTTGAGGCACAGAAACTGGAGAATGAGCAGTTTGAGAAGAGGATAAGATCAAGACAGTGGCCATTCTGGTGAGTGGGGGCAGTGGAGCACAGTTGAAAATTGAAAGATGTTGAAAATGTTAAAGCAAGAAAATGAGAAGCATAAGAGTCAGAGGGATCATTAACATGACTGTTAAAATCCCCAAGAATGAGGGAAGGAGATGAAGGTTCAAGAAAGAAGGAAAGCCAGGCATCAAAGTCAGTGAGAAAGGAAGAAAGGGACTTTCCAGTGGGGTTGATAAATGACTGCTACTCGGAGAGGTAGAGAAGCAAATAGATGGATGGAGTGACCTTCGAAGGAAGAAAAACAGTGAGACTGAGGTGGAAGAAGAGGTTGAAATCTACAAGAGGGTGAAAGTAGTAGCCCGACACCACCTCTGTGGCCAACCGGGCGAGGAGTATGGGAGAAAAGATAACCTTCATGACATAGGGCCACGACTGACGCAGAGTCTTCAGGGTAAAGCCAAGTTTCAGTTAGGGCAAGCAAATGGAGAGTACGAGACATAAAGAGGTCATGGATGTAGGAAAGTTTGTTACAGACAGAGAGGGCATTCCACAGAGCGCAAGAGAAAGGCAGGGAAGAAGGGGGGAGGAGAGGAACAGAAATTAGATTGGAGATATCATGGTGTGACCTGCACAAATAGGATGAGAGCTGATGTGGAGGACCAGGATTGGGAGTAATGTCCCCAGCAGAGAGCAGGAGAAGGAGCAAGAGAGTATGGAGAAGAGTAGGAGAGGTATGACAACAGCGTCGAAGGCAAGATGTACTCAGAGAGAAAGGAGATGGATGAATGGAAGGAAGGAAATGTTGAAGGTTGAGAGCTGAGAAAAAGGAAGAGGAAAAAAGAGATGGTGAGATGATGAATACAGAGGGTGGACAATGTGTTCCTGCAGTGTACAGTGGTTTCAGATGGAGAAACAGATTAGGAAGGGAAAGTGCCAAGAAGAAAAATTGTACTGGAGCCATAAGTAGTAACTGGGAGAAAAATAAATGTAAAGAGAAAAATGCCTAGAGCGGAGGCCCTGAGTGGATTGGAGTGGACCTGGGAGTCACCCCGGAGAAAGCTGTAAAGGATATACAGATGAGCTGCAAGTCCTCCACAGCACCTGAAAGGCAGCCGGTGGTAGAGCTGGGCACCTCTCAGCCAAGGAAAGGCTTACCAGGGGTTAGGCCGAAGCCCAGCAATCCTCCCCCTGAATGCGGCAGCCAAAATTTTCCTCATGGAATAGGAAGGTATGCCGTCTATGCTATAAAGTGGTACCTCGATGCATAGGATTCATAAAGTAGAACAGTTGAATTTAGCATTCATTCCATATTAAGGCACACTTGACCCCTGACGCAGGCGCTGTGCACTGAAACATGGCCCGTGTCGGGTCTATATTGGAATATTGTTTTTTTTAATAAAAGAACTGTGTCCTGTTTCTGAAGGCTCTTGGTGCTTTTTATTGTACGTAGAACTAAACTAAGCAGTTTTAACACAACTGAAAAACAAAGAAAAAATAGAGATGTTTTGATGTTGAAGAATACTCTTCGTATATCCACCTTCTATTTATTTATGGATAAAATGTATAACCCACGCCATCTTCTATTCTGAGCAGATAACAAAATATAAGCATAATTATCAACATAGATTACAAATACAGACAAACCTATTAAAATAAAATTTAAAAAATGGTCCACCAATAATCCAATATTCTTGAATGAGAATTGTTATTGATGTAAGTTAGACTTTTTTGACTCTCAGGATCAAATTTATAGTGACCACCTTCATCAGTATAATTATTGGATAAATACTTTTAACAGTAACTACATTCTGCACAGCATTGATCCTGAAGCACTTTAAAATGTCTGTACATCTCTGAGGTTTTACCAGACTTCCTCTCTACTTCCTCTGGGATGACTGCTGCTGCTGTTTAGGTTTATGTTTATTTGCTTAACTGCCTTTCAAAAAACATCAAAGTGGTGTACAATCAATAAAACTTGTAAATATTTTAAAAAACGCAATAATGTATACACACTTACATCCAACAATATAAAAACAGGAGAGCGTCTTTCCCACTCTTAACTGTCTGATCTATCTGCGGGTTGCTTTTGTCCCCGGCAGTATCACTTATTACTGTATCTCCTCAACATGTAATACACTAATACCAAAACCTTCCAGACACTCTTCAATTATGAAACTTTCAATAGCTGATGCTTCCTATGGAAATCCCTCACATGATGATTTATCAGATGCTGTAATAGCAATAGTAATGGTAATGATACTTATATTCTGCAAATTCCCATATACAAGTTCAAAGCAGATAACATAAGATCCAAATACAATCATGTAAAATGACAAAATAAAGAAAGAAACATAAATCTGTAACTTAATAAAAAAATTTTCAAACAGATAAGCTTTTAAACACTTACGAAATAACAAATATGAAGGGATTGTCCTAAGTTTCGTAGATAAAGAGCACCATACTGAACCTGATTGATAAAAGAAAGTGACACAGATAGTAGATCAGGCAAAACTCCATATCTCATGATGAAGACAGAGATAAAGGAAAAGAAAATAAAGAAAATAGATATTCTGGGCCTGTGCCTCTAAACATTTTAAAAACCTAACATGCTAATTAAAAAAAAACATGGGCCTTAATAGTCAACCCCAATGAAATTCCATCAAGGTGGGTATGACATGATCCAACCTTTTTTGTCCAATAATCAACCAAGCATCAGGATTCTGTATTTGCGTAAACCAGCTTCATATAGTTGTTAGCAGGGGACAGGCTATGCCTGCTCTATACTCTGCTGGCTCTTCCTAATGCTGGTCTCCTGTTCCCCTACACTGTATTAGAGATGAGCAGTCATTAATAAGACAGAGGAAATGTACTAGAGATAGGCAGCCATTAACAACACAGAGGAAATGTACTAGAGATAAGCAGTCATTAACAAGACAGAGGAAATGTGAATGGCATTTCCTCTGTCGTGTCCTGTTGGCAAATGCAAAAGGGCATGGTTTTGTTTGCCAGCATCAGATTTGTCAACAACAGGTCTCCCGCCCCTCATGATCCAAGGTTCCTTATTTCAGTCTGCAGCCCCTCTCCCGCTCCCCATGGCTGGGGTTACCATATTTACGGAGACAAAAAAGAGGACACATTTTTTTAACCTTAAATGACAGGAGGGGAAAAACCCTGAAATGGGGGAGGGAGATGTTTCAAGTCAATAGTTTGCATCATTGTTCAATAATGTGTGTTATTTATCAATAAACATATGTTGAATAAAACCACATTGTACAATAGTCTGTACTGCTGAGCAGTAGGGCCAACTTTTGATGAACTCCAGAGCAGTATTAATGTTCCTCCAATATACTTTGTGACAACGTTTGTTACAGTTGGTGTGTGGTAGACACCTATCCATCATTCAGTATGACTATTATGTAATGTAATACAGCTCTTGTATCCCGCTAACTCCCACAAAAGTGGTTGAAAGCGGGTAATAATAAAGAATGATATAACAAAACTAACACAAAAAGTTCTTAAACAAAAAAGGTTTTAGATTTTTATGAAAAGAGTCATAAGAACCCAAACAGTGTAGTTCTAATGGAAGATGTGACCAAAAATGAGGAGCTTGATAAATAAAAGAAGCCTCAAGATAACACTTGTATCTGACTCCTGAGAAGGAAGGCAGAAACAAGCAAAATGAATATGAAATGAAAAAAAAAAAGCAAGACTATAAGGAGGAACAAAATCATCAAACATTTTGAATATTATACAGGACAATTTAAACAAAACACTGGCTTGAAATGGGAGCCAATGAAGGTAAATGAGAGCTGAAGAACTATCCAATCTTTTAAGCCTCAATATCAATTTGGCTGCAGTATTTTGCAAGATCTGTAATTTTGAACGAAGTTTGACAGTAATGGATAGATATAAAATATTACATTAGTCAAAATGAGATAATATGATAGCCTGCACTAAGGCAGCAAAATGATGAGCATGAAAGAAATGACGAATTTTACGTAACTGAGAAAGTTTGAAAAATAAGTTGTATAATATGATTTACTTGAGGTTCAAAAGAAAGAGTGGTATCCAAAATGACGTTCTATCAACTTTAAAGAAAGACTATCAGAAATAATTATAGAATCAGGAACAGAATCAATATTTCTATCTAACCAAAGTAGTTTAGTCTTATCGGTGTTCTATTTAAATCCATGGATAAGACTGTAATGATTAATTTTAGAGATACAAAATACAACCATTGATGAAATGTCACTCAATCCATTCTCAATTGGAATTAGCAAAAGCATATCATCAGCATAAGAGTAGTATTTTACATCTAGAGAAGAAAAACCAAAATCCATCTGGGTCATATAAACATTAAACAGGATGGGTGACAACGAAGAACCCTGTGGGACTCTGCATGGTTGATGCCAAGATTCTGAAAACATATCTTTCATTTTGACGTTGTAATGTCTATTAGTCAAATATTCTTTAAACCAAAGTAAATCATTATCAGAATGGAATTAAGCTTAGAAAGAAGAATATCATAATGAACTATAACAAATGGAGCACTGAGGTCAAATTGAAGCCAAAAAAGACCTGGCATCTGAAACAAGAGAGAGCAAGACCAACTCTGTATTATGGAAAGATCGGAATCCAAATTAAAATGGACTGAAAACAGCTATGTTTATCTAAATAAGAAGTTAGTTGAGAAGCTACAATAGACTCCAAAAATTTAGCCAATAATGGAATGTTGGCCACCAGTCTAAAGTTAGCTGGAAGAGTACGGTTCAAATTAGACTTCTGAAGGATAGGAGTAAGAATGATTCCCCCTAATTCAACTGGATAGAGGCCCTGTTGTAATAGATAATTGACAAAAGATGTAAGCCAATTAATAATTATGGATGATGGAGATTTCATAAGATATGAAGGGCAACTATATAATAGACAAGAAAAAACAGAAAGTTTGGATAATAAACCCTTAACTTCTATAGCACTAACCAAAGAAAAGACATTCCAGTGCCAGTCAGCAGGAATAGCTAGAGAAGTTTTAGAAGCAGAGATGGAAAGATCAACTACTAATTGTAAATCAGATGGGACTACTACTACTACTTATCATTTCTAAAGCGCTACTAGACGTACGCAGCGCTGTACACTTGAACATGAAGAGACAGTCCCTGCTCGACAGAACTTACAATCTAATTAGGACAGACAAACAGGACAAAGGGCCTTGTTTACTAAGCCGCACTATAGGCGTGCTAGTGTTTTTAGTGAGCACTAAAAATTAGCATGTGCTAACACTAGAAATACCCATAGGAATATATGGGCATCTCTAGTGTTTAGCACACGCTAATTTTAGCGTGCACTAAAAACACTAGCGCACCTTAGCAAACAGGGCCCTAAGGGGGTCTTTTACGTAAGGCGCACTGGTGTTTTTAGCGCGCGTTAAAAATAGGTGCATGCTAAACGCTAAAGACGCCAATGTATTCCTATGGGTGTCTTTAGCATTTAGCGCACACCTATTTTTAACGTGCGCTAAAAACACCAGTGCGCCTACTTAAAAGACCCCCTAAGTTCCTAATTTTTAACCATTTATCTTGAAAATAGGTAGCCAAACAAGAAGAGGGAAAACATTCTTCATCAACATCTGATAAAGTACTTGGCACTAAAGTCCTAAATAAACCAAAAAGCTGTTTAGAGGATGCACTCTCTATAAGTGAGGAAAAGTAATTTTCTTTCGCTTTGAAAATAGCAGATTTATTGTGTATGTGGACAATTTATTTTGTTATACCCCTGATGAAGATAACTGAAACAAGGCCATATTGGATTGTGTGCTGAATTAGACCACTAAAGTTGTTTGGAGTTTGTATCCCCATTGACCTGGTTTCTTCTGGAATGCTCTGTTTTGTTTCACTGTCTGGTGTGGATCCTCATATTTTCTTGCTCTTGTGTCTCTGTACAATACTGTGCACTACTGAGCAATAGAGCCCACTCTTTGAGGAACAGGGTTAACAATTGTGTAGTAGTCACACTACTGATAACAATGCCCCCGAAATGAAAAAAAAATTTGGACAAAATGAGAAATTGCATAAATTGCATGGGAAACTAAACAAAATTAAAGTTTTGACCCCTAGTCATTTCTCTTTCTCTGTGCTATTTTGTATCATCTGTCAGTCTGTCTTCTGCTTTTTTCAAGTACCTGGATAGTCCAGGAGGCTGGCTGTTCCTAAACCATCCAAGAGATAAAATAGACTCATATATAGTATATATTTAAATGTAGGCTTGTGATAAACATTAGCTACTAGTGGAGAAGTAGCCTAGTGGTTAGAGCATCAGTCTTTACCTCCAGCGGTGGCTGGTTCAAATCCCACTGCTGCTTCTTGTGATCTTGGGTAAGTCACTTAACCCTCCATTGTCTCAAGTACAAAACTAAATTGTGAGCCCTCCAGAACCAGAGAAATGCCTAATGTACCCAAATATAACTCACCTTGAGCTACTACTGAAAAAGGTGTGAGTATCACCAAATACACATTTTTCCTGCAGTCTCATACACATTTTACAAAAGGCTATGGGGGTCTTTTACTAAGGCACGCTAGCGTTTTTAGCTAAAAACACTAGTGCGCCTTAGTAAAAGACCCCCGAATCATGTTCAGTGAGCTTTTTATAAAATACAGTGAAATTGTGAACGTCCTGATGTGGATGTCCCTTTTCCTATCTATATAGTTACACATTATTTATTTATTAGGATTTCTTTCACCAAGACAGGATACAGCAAGAAAACGCCAGCCAAAGGCAATAGACAATTCAGTCCTTTATCAAGGCAAGTGTCTAACAGGGGACCTACCTTGTAAATCCTTCACATCTCTTTGGAAGCTGAGGAGAATCAAATCCATCTTTCTACGCCTACCTCCCAACGCTCATTTCCTTCTGAACCCAATTCCTCCTATGTTTAACTTACTTTCCATTAACCCCATTAGTTTTGCGTTTACCACAAACTGTTATATTCTTTTTATGACTTTGTAATTATTTATATTGTTGCTATGTAAGCCACATTGAGCCTGCCATATGTGGGAAAGCATAGGGTACAAATGTAATAAATAAATAAATATTACTTGCCAGACATTTTTAGACTGCTAATTCAATCCTTGATTTTAATTCAGTTCGATTACTGCAATTCCCTCTATGCTGGATGTAAGGAGGGTGTCCTAAAAAGGCTACAAACGGCCCAAAATACTGCAGCTAGGCTCGTTCTCAAGGTATCGCTTTATGATAGAGCCATTCCATTATTATGCAAGCTACTACTACTACTATTTAGCATTTTTATAGCGCTACAAGGTGTACGCAGCGCTGCATAAACATAGAAGAAAAACAGTCCCTGCTCAAAGAGCTAACAATCTAATAGACAAAAATAAAGTAAGCAAATCAAATCAATTAATGTGTACAGGAAGGAGGAGAGGAGGGTAGGTGGAGGCGAGTGGTTACAAGTGGTTACGAGTCAAAAGCAATGTTAAAGAGGTGGGCTTTCAGTCTAGATTTAAAGGTGGCCAAGGCTGCACTGGTTGCCCATTAAAGCCAGGATTATTTTTAAATTATGTGGTTTTGTCTTTCAAATATTATATGGCATGGCACCAGCTTATAAACAGCTCTTTATAATTATTCCCCTATGCAATATAACCTCTGGTTCTAGGGACTACCTTAGACTTCATCTTCCAGATTGCAAGAGAGTGCGTTATATGTCAGTTCACTCTGCTGACTTGAGATACCAGGGTGCTAAGTGTGGAATTCACTACCAATGACAATCAAGGGTCAGCCTGATTACTTGGTGTTTCATAAAAGACTGAAAACACTCCTCTTTGAGAGGTTTCTATCCATTGATGGAGTATCTTAGATTGCAACTGGCCATCAACGGTCTATATTTGATATTTTGTTTATGGCTTTGTAATCCTTGTCTGTTATTTATTTACTGTTAGCCACATTAAACTCGAATATGTTCGGGATAATATGGGGTATATATGTCAAAAATAAATAAATAGCAGAAATACACATAAGTTATGTCTATTTCATAATGGAAATTGATGAACATATCGGTATTCATTAAAATAAAATCCTACCCCTCTTCCTTTGCAGTCCCCAGTCTCCATCTGCCTACCCTCAGCTCCCTCATCAGCTCCCTTCTGTCTGCCACCGGGCCCCCTGCATTAAAAATAAAATCTCTAAATTGGCAGAACAGCGCCAGCGAGCAGCACCTCGCATCTGTGTGAAAGCGGCAGATCGCCTCGGGCTTTCCCTCACTGTGCCCCGCCCTTGCGGAAATAGGAAGTTACATCAGACGAGAGCGGGACACAGTGAAGGAAGGCCCGTGGCAATCTGCCGCTTTCACAGACGTGAGGCGCTGCTCGCTAGCGCTGCGCTGCCGATTTAGATTTTTTTTTTTTTTAATGCAGGGGGCCCGGTGGCAGACAGAAGGGGGTTGTCAAGGGAGCTGAGGATATGCAGGTGGAAACTGGGGACCGCGGCAACGGCGGCCTGGGAAAAGGAGAGGGAGAGATACCCTGGCACCGGGCCTTCCTTGGAGGCCCGGGCCGGGAGAATTTTGCCCCCCCTCTCGGCGGCCCTGCTGTGCACTAAGGGGCTAACACAAACTTTATGGGGTGTATAGTCTTGGTAATTCTAAAAATGCCTATTTCTGTACTTAACACTGTTTTTCCCAAATTTACACCCTAAAAGATCAATCAGTATATTTTTTTCTCTTCCAATTTGGATGTCAGTTATAAAGCCATTTACTCTCATTTCTAACCTAACCAGACTACAACTACAAAAAGATCCTGCTGACTGTGCAGAATCAACACAGCTTCTTCAACCCTTAACTTTAACATGAAAAACAGGGTGTCTATATTTTTCACTTAATTCTCTTATAAGTGGCAGGTCCTTTAATCTACCTCATTAAGGGGTCTTTTTACCCCTCCGAAGGGACACCACCTTGTAGTGGTGGAGGGGCTTCTGTGTTTCAATGACTCAGAGGGCTATGCTGAAGGGTTACCCATATAAGACAGGCCTCTGAGGAGAAACCAGACAAAGAGTGTCCCAAACTGGGAGAGTGGTAAGATGGCGGCCTGAAGTTCGTATGCCCAACGACCCAGCTGCCCTCTGAAGTTTCGTATTCTTTACGTAAATTTCCTCTCTGCAATTGCAGTTACCTTAACTGAGAGGAAGGGGACAACCGGCGGTCAGCCGCCAATGGCCAGCGTTTTGTCCCCTGAGCAGCAAGTGCGATACCACTGAGTGACGAACTGCCCACAGATGAAAGGGTAGGCGAGTCCTTTGATGAGTGCCGGCAAAAGAGCATTGACGCTCTTGGACCTGGAAAAAACAACTCCATCGCTCTCGAATTATTCAACCACCATGTCCAAAGGAGTGGAGGAGTGAGTTAGAGGCATATGCTGAAACGGAGGATGTTTACAGCAGAACCCAAATCGGCGGAACCACTCCTAAACACCTAAGAGAAATCAACTTGGAGTTTTTGGCTCCCGTGGAGGTTACATTGAATACCATCTGGAAGGCGCTTCTGGACCTAATGGTGGCAGTAAATAATTTTGTTTCAGATATAATTTTATTAGAGAGTTACATGGACAATTTAACTGAACCCTTTGAGAGTGAAAATTTGATATAACAAATGATTCTACACGAGCAAAAAGTGGTTATGATTTTGAAAATGATAATAGACCAGAAACTTTGAATAATAAAATGAAAATTATTATAGACTAGTAAAAAAAGGCCCGTTTCTGGCACAAATGAAATGGGCGCTAGCAAGGTTTTCCTTGTAGTGTATATGTTTGAGAGAGTATGTGTGAGATTGACTGTGTGTGAGACAGTGAGAGTGAATGTGCGAGTGTGTGTGTGAGAGAGAGAGCGAGACTGCTGGGCAGGGCCGTGCCTAGGGTCTCTGGTGCCCCCCTGTAGACTATCAGTTGGTGCCCCCCCCCCCCCCTCCGTCTAGCAGAGCAGGAACAGAAGGGAGCAGGCAAGTAAGCCGGACCTCAGGAAAAAATAGCACTGTATGTATCCCTCATTGATAAGTCTCTGACTCTAAAGTTTAGCAATTTCATTAAAGCAAAATGTATTTTCATAACACTTCAAAGATTTCCAACTCAAAACAGGAATGCTAATTCAAAATGTGAGCAAAGTCCTCTTAGTTTCCAAAGATTCTTTTTCTAATCTCCTTTGCACCAAAGGATATAATTCAGATCAAACATTTGTCTCTGATCAACTATCTCAGATCAAATATTAAGGTTTCCTTGCTTACAGTCACTTAAATCTACCTAGCCTTTATATAGCTTATAGGATTTAAACACTCTTAAACTGAAATTCACCCTTTTCTATTCTTCATAAACTTCAAGTAATCCTGAAATATTCAGATCCTTTTTCACTAGAGAAACCTCAAACTTCAATCTCCATCAACCTCTTTTCATTCATATTTTCTCATTTACCACATAATCTGACAGTCTTTTATAATTTCAGTCAACAAACACAGGAACTCACAGCTGCATGTCTCTCTTGGCCAAACCCACAGTCAGTTGCTGTCTCTGTTCCCTTCCGGGCAGATTTCTAACAGAAGCTGATCATCCAATCAGAGAGCTGTATTTGAATGCAGATTAACATACAGACACTGTAATGGGAATTTTTAGTGAAAAACACTAGATAAACCCTTCGTTTTTGGACCAAACTTCACACTTTTGATCAGATCCATGCCCTAACATTAAGGCTGTAAACACTTCCATCATTTTTTATTCATAAATATGCAAATGAGAACCTCCCAAAAACGGACTAATTTGCATATGATTTAAACAAATCTGAGCATATGACAACCAAGTACAGACTCTCAGCACCTGAATTCTGCAATTAGATTTAATACAAATACTTTTAAAACTTATTTTTAGCACTTTTAAAATTTCAGGTTCTCTTTAATTTGAATGCTGTTCAAGCTCTGAAGCTCACCCTGAGTGAGGAGTTAGCCCCAAACCATAGCATATATAGCAATTTGGTTGCATTCTCTCATAACTTGAAGAGCCTGTCTGCCTCAGTGAATACTGCTGCCTTGCTTTCACTTCTGGGCGATCGCAACTTCAGGTAAAAAGGTTTTGTGAGTGGAAGGCAGGGCAGCAGCAGCGCCCCCCCCCCTGCCTTGCTTACCCCTGCATTGGCACGGCCCTGCTGCTGGGTGCGAGTGTGTCTCCTGTGGCCCCCCTGCATCCACCGTGCAATTCTCCCCTCCAGCCACCCAGCGATTATACTTTTTCCCTTGCCCCCCTGCAGTCACCCACCAATGGCGTTCTCTCCCTTGCCCCCCCCTGCAGCCAACCTGCGAGTCTCCTCTGTCCCTTGCCCCCCTGCAGCCATGCAGCGAGTTTCCTGTGTCCCCTGCGCCCCCTCCAGGCACCCAGTGAGTGTTGTATGCCCCCCTGCAGCCACGCAGCGAGTTTCCTGTGTCCCCTGCGCCACCTCCAGGCACCCAGTGAGTGTTCTATATTCCCTGCCCCCCCTCCAGCCACCCTGCATTTGTTGTCTGTCTCATGGCCCACCTCCAGCCACCCAGTGATTATCCTATCTCCCCTGCCCTCCCTGTAGCCACCCTGCTATTGTCCTGTGTCCCCTGGTCCCCCTGCAGCCACTCAGCGATTGTGCTGTGTCCCCTGCCCCCCCCCATGCAGCCAGGCAGTGATTTTCCTGTGTCCCTTGTCCCCCTGCAGCCACCCTGCGATTTAGGTGTGTCTCCTGCCCCCCCCTCCCCCCGGTGCAGCCAGCCAGCGATTATATTGTGTCGCTGCCCCCCTGCAGCCTCCCTGCGAATGTCCTCTCACCCTGGCCCTTTTGGCATGCCCCCCAGCGTCCGTCACCGTTCCCTTCCCCCGATGTGTGTGTTGCCAGTGTACCCCCTTCCACCCCCACCGATGTCGTCGCTGCCGGCGCTCCCCCCTCTCTGAAGGCCCCCCCACCCCACTGACCTGCCGAAACAGAAGATTTGAGCGTCATGTCAATGACCCTGCAGTAGGAACCGATAGAGTAACGTGTGCCCCACCCTCGACGTCATCACGTTTTGATGCGAGGGCGGAGCAGAGCTACAGTGCAGTAGAACGTTGGAGGTGAGAATGTGCTCCACCCTCAACGTCATAACATTTGACGCGAGGGCAGGGCCCAGAGACTGTGATTTTGTGTGGCTTCAGAGCATCGAACTTACGAAGGTGAGTTTTATATATATAGAAGATTAATATCGAGATTATTGTTTTTCCCAGAGTTCCGGGTATGACGCCTAAAGTTTTCCTCAGAAATATTTCCTCAATTATGACTTTAAAAGAAGTGAAGCCTGTGAAACTGGGATTACTTTAATCAGTGAGATTTGAATTAGAGATTTAAGTATATGTATTGTTAACTTCTGGTTTTTAAAAGAGAAAGAATGTAATCAGATGTATTATTTCTAACTAATATTGGACAATAAGTATGTTTTCAATGAAATGATTTGATTATACACCATATTGGCCTTGAAGAAGCCAACCAGATGATCAATGTGGAATAATGAATTAGACGAGTAATACCTGGGGATAATCAGGTTAATACCACGTTTTTTTTTTCTGTTTACTGTTTAATTGATCTCGTTGTCTTGTTTCACTCTCCCTATTTAGTGGTCTAAGGAAGAGAATAGAATTACCTGACTGAAATAATTCCTATATATTACTTTCTCTGTATTTCCGGCAAGTTGTTTTATCGCTTGTAAAAATTTTAATGGTTATAAATAAAAAAAAATTTTTTTAAGGGGCCTTTTTACTAAGCTGCAGTAGGCTCTACACACGTGCAGAGCATGCCCAAATGAGACTACCACCAGGCCAGCGCATCCTCTTGGCGGTAATTTCAGATTTGGCGCATGCCCATAATGTGTGGATAAACTATTTATTTATTTCCTTCAACGCCAATCAGCACTTGACACGTTTCGGCCGGTCACCGTGCATGTAGCACGTGAGCCTTTACTGCTAGATCAATGGGTGGCTTAAGGGCTCAGGCCTGTTTTGAGTGAACTGCTGGTTTCATTTTTACCACAGGCCCTTTTCCCATCCCATTAAAAAAAGGTCATTTTTTGTAGATGTGGTAAAAATGGCCCGGCGCACGCCCAATACATGCGCCTACACTACCACATGCCACTTTTTACTATGGCTTAGTTAAAGGGTCCCTAAATTATATAAATTAGCACATTTATACTTCTATACTCTGTTTACATTCCTTTTACATAATGTTCAGTCCTCTGGAAATTATTTCCATGAAGACACTGAAGGTAAAAGTGCCACTGCTACTGGCAGTCTGGCAATGCTTTGTCGCTCTCTTGTGTTGTGGTTTGGCCATTGCAACACCATCCACAGTAAAAGGCATAATTTACTTTCATTTTCAGCTGTCTGTATTCATTTTCTTGTATATCCAATGGATTCCTTTGTCATAGTCAGCACTGTTCCTGATTAATAGACCTGACAGAGGCAGTATGAGAGCAGCTCTATATCACAGCACCAATATTTAGGAGTCTAGATGTCATCTATATCGTGCAATATAATCGGCTATCCATCGATTTTCAGGGTATCACTGGTTAAGTTTTGCGGCCAAATTTGGCCACGTCATTAGCTGGAATATCTTTGGCCAGTTAAACTTAACTGGGCAGCACCGAATATCGGCTTGACTGGTTACGTTCAAAACTGGCCAAAATTAATCCGGACATTCAATGTTGGACACTGGAAATGGCCTAGCATTGAATATCTGGGCTCAGTGCCAACCACAGGAGGCAGCCCGGCTACCTCCTGCAGTCTGAATATCGGGCCCCCTATTCTATAAAAGAAAGTAAGGCGCCTACTTCCTTTATGGAATACTAGCATAACAGGGTAGATACATAAGTATATTTTAGGCACAAGCACTTATGCCGGACACAGAGCTAGGGTAAGTGTTCACGCCTAAATTGCTGAAACACGAGCAGAACTTATAGTATTCTATAAGTCATGTACATAAGTGTGAGTGTCACTTATGCTTCAGCCTGACTCTGCTCGTGTGTATGCCCACCTGTCAAATATACACACTAAGTAAGATGCGCATATTTACAGAACGCTTAAGCAGATTTTTGGCATTTATGCACATATGTTTACACATGTGCACATATATTCCTGTATTCTAATCATTTACACTTGTATTCAGTGCATAAATGTTAGAGCCCACTTTACAGAATAATGGGGCAATGCTACATCTAGGTGCCTCCAATTCAGTGGTGTCATTAGAAAAAAGTATCTGGGCCTATCTGGAGTGGAGGAGTAGCCTAATGGTTAGTGCAGTGGACTTTGATCCTGGGGAACTAGGTTCAATTCCCACTACAGCTCCTTGTGACTCTGGGCAAGTCACTTAACCCTCCATTGCCCCAGCTACAAATAAGTGCCTGTCTCTAATATGTAAACTGCTTTCAATGTGGTTGCAAAAACCACAGAAAGGCAGTATATCAAGTCCCTTTCCCTTTCCCCTTTCTATGTGTTGCAGAGGCAAGTCAAAATGATATATTTCTATATATTACACACCTTCCCTCCCTTCCCTCCACCCTTTAAATCAGCAATAAAAGATACTATAAGTCCCAAAGGCCTTAGAAACTGCTTTATCCCATTTCAGCCACACAGAGAACAAGTATTATTTCATAGCACTGTTCAATGAATTCTTCTATAAGGGAATGAAGTTTGGAGTCTATAGAGCAGTGGTTCTCAATTCAGTCTGGTTTTTAGGATATTCACAATGAATATGCATTAGACTGATTTTCATAATAAAGGGGGGCAGTGCATGCAAATCTATCTCATGCATATTCATTAACGATATACTGAAAATCTGACTAGCAGGATGTGCCTTGAGGGCTGGGTTCAGAAGCACTGCTATAGAAAATGGGACAGAAACTCAGTATAAACCCATCACTCCCAGTTCTGTCAACCACTCCACACTCCCCAATAATGAAGCTAGGACATAATTCAGCAATCAAAATATATACATATTAAAACTCTAGTATCATCTTAGGAACACACATCTTCCACCGAAAATACTTTATGAAGTAACACAAAATCCTGCAAAAAAGACACTCAGAACCCAGCAAATACCATGCAAAATACATAGTACTGACTCTCATGATTCAAAATACAACAACCCTACCTGTGAAAAGGCAACACTGTAAATATTGCACCAGGCCCTAGAAAAATCAACACACTTCCTTCTGGGGAAACTTAACAAATCAAACTGCTAGCAGGGCTAGTGTTAGACATTGAGGGGCCCTGGGCAGAAACCGGGGAGGAGGTCCAAAATATGGCCTTCAGTTCAACCTATGCTTCCTTTAGCTTGAGGCAGGTTTGGAGCCCCCTATGGTACAGGGGCCCAAAGCAATTGCTCTGTTTGCCACCTCCTAACCCTGGCCCTGACTGCTAGAGATCCTTACACAGGAACTACACACAAGCTGAATCCTTCATCTCAGGCACACATGTAAATTATGGATATACCTTCATCTAATACAGAATAAGAGATCACAAATTAGAAACAGAAAATGCAGACGAAAACTGAAATAGAAATGCCCCAAAAAGCTAGACTGAGAAGTGAAGTAGTAGAAAAAGAAAAACTGAAATGCATTTCATCCTGTATTTTGCAAACACATAAAAATACAGATGTGCACAAATCCCAATGGCTGTCCCTAAAAATGAAAAATGTTTTTCTTTTCTACCTTTGTTGTCTCATCATCTTATTTCTCTGTTCTCCATTTTTCTTGTCAGCCTTCTAGGTTCTTTTTCAGGGTCTCCTTTTCAGTTCTTCTGTCCTACTGTTGTCTTTCATTCCTTCTCTATGTATCTTTTTTCTTCTTTTTTTTCCTTATCTCCCTCACAACTTACTCATATCTATTTTACCCATTTTCGTGTTTTTCACACTCATCTTCATCTTTTCATCTTTCACCTACCTTCTAGCTTTCCATCTCTCACCCTTTCTCCAGAGCTCCCACTATCCCGTTTATCTCTGTCCTATACCCCTTTATATTTAATGAATTCTATATCCTAGTCCTTCATTTCCATTCTCTGTCCTTACTCTCTCTCTTTCATCTTTTTCCTGACATTTTTCTTAACTGCCTTTTGATCTTCTTTTAGCTAGACTTTCTTTCCCCTTTTCCCTCCATATGCTTACTTCTCTAGTCCTTCCATTTCCACGTCATTGATTCCTGTCTTTCAACCACCTTGTACTTCATTCTTTCCACTCTCTGTACTCATAGCCTGGTCAGTGTCATCTATCTCCACCTCTCATCACCTCACCAACCCCGTTCCTTCCCTTTCTTATGTCTTACCCCCTTAAACAGGCTTCCATTCCCTCTTTTACTTCCCCATTTCCATCGTCTCTCACTTCCTTCAAACACTTGCCTCCCTTCCTTTGTATCTCACCCTCTTCATAGCCTTCTGCCTCTTTATCCTTTTTTCACCAAAATCCATTGCCCAACCTTTCTCCCATTTGTAGCATTCATTCTCCCATCTCATCCTCCTACCATCTTCCCCAGCATCTGCTCACCTGCCTCTTCCTCAAATATTAATTCACCCTGCCTTTTTTATGTACCCCAGCATCTACCCTCTACTCCTCCTTCTCCACATTCTGCTGCATATGCCCTTGCTTCACCCCTGCCACACTGTCTGTCCTCCTCTTTCTCACTTCCCCAGCATCAACCCCCATCTTTCACTGTCGTCTGTCAACTACTTCTCCCTTCTCCTTGAATCCCCTTCTATCAACTCAATCCCACCCCATGTGTTAGCCCTCAGCCACCTTCTCCCAGCCCCAGCATCAGACTCTTCTCCCTAAATAAGCCCCCTTCTCCCAGCCCCAGCAAAAGACCTTTCTCTCTTCTCAATCTCTAGGCCAACATGTGTCTTGTTCTCCCATCCCCAGTCTGCCAGCCTGCCTCCTTCCAGCCCCCAAATCAAACCCTCTCCCACCACAAAATAGTCCTAGCTTTGTTTTATTATTATTTATTATTTTATTTATTGCATTTGTATCCCACATTTTCCCACCTCTTTGCAGGCTCAATGTGGCTTACAATGTGTCGTTATGGGTAGATAGTAGATTAGGAGATTGCAGTTAGTGTTACATAGCAAGTAGTCTCATTGAAAGTTAAACAGTAAATATAGGTAGAAAACATTAATGATAATAGTTGGGTGGAGATGTCATAGGAAATAATGTGATCGAAATTCAGACAAGTAGATATAAGCAAGAATATTGTTGATAATAAGTAAGGTTGCGATGTGTTACATTTCTAGTTGCTGCTCTTATTGGTGTGCCTTGTTGAATAGGTGGGTTCTCAGGGATTTGCGAAAGTTAATTAGTTCACAAGTAGTTTTTAAGCTGCGCGGCAATGCGTTCCACAACTGTGTACTCAGGTAAGAGAAGTTAGATGCATGTGTTAGTTTGTATTTTAGGCCTTTGCAACTGGGGAAGTGCAGATTGAGGAATGTTCGAGATGACCTTTTAGTGTTCCTGGGCGGCAGGTCTACCAGATCTGACATGTAGGCTGGGGCATTTCCGTGGATGATTTTATGAACTAGAGAACATATCTTGAACGTGATGCGTTCTTTAAGTGGAAGCCAGTGTAGTTTCTCCCTCAGGGGCTTAACACTTTCATATTTTGTTTTTCTGTATATGAGTCTAGCTGCGGTATTCTGGGCGGTTTGTAGTCTCTTGATGATTTGCTCTTTACAGCCTGCGTAAAGTGCATTGCAGTAATCTAAGTGACTAAGCACTACTGATTGTACCAGGTTGCGAAAGATGGTCCTTGGGAAGAATGGTCTTATCCTTTTTAGTTTCCACATTGAATGGAACATCTTTTTAGTTGTATTTTTCACATGATTATCAAGTGTAAGATGTCGGTCTAGGGTAACTCCAAGAATTTTCAATGTATCCAATACGGGAAGGGATAATTTTGGTGTGTTTATTGTGGTGAATTTGTTCGTGTTATGTTGTGAGGTGAGTATAAGGCATTGCGTTTTTTCTGCGTTGAGTTTCAGCTGAAATGCATCCGCCCATGAATGCATGATATGGAAACCTTGGTTGTTGTTGTTGGTAATTTCCATTAAATCCTGTTTAAACGGTATGTAGATCGTTACGTCATCTGCATAAATGTATGGATTGAGGTTTTGATTGGATAATAATTTGGCCAAGGGTGTTATCATTAGGTTGAAGACAGTTGGCGAGAGGGGGGATCCTTGTGGGACTCCACATTCAGGTGTCCATGTGTCTGAGGTGGCAGAGTTAGATATCACTTGGTAAGATCGTGTTGTTAGGAAGCTTTTGAACCACTTGAGGATGTTGTCTCCAATTCCAAAGTATTCAAGGATGTGTAGTAATATTCCGTGATCAACCATATCGAAAGCACTGGACATATCGAATTGTAGGAGAAGTATGTTATAGCCAGTTGCGATCAATTGTTTAAATTTAGACATGAGAGTAACTAATACTGTTTTGGTGCTGTGGTTAGACCAGAATCCCGATTGGGAGTTGTGCAGTATGGAGAATTTATTAAGGTAGTCTGTGAGTTGATTGGTCACTAGTCCTTCCGTTAATTTGGTTATCAGCAGAACAGATGCAACTGGGCGGTAGTTGGTTAAGTCGCTTGTGCTTTTTTTTTTTTTTGCATCTTTGGGTATAGAGGTGAGTAAAATATTTCCTTGATCCTTTGGGAAGAGTGCATTTTGTAGCATGTAGTTCAGGTGCTCCGTGAGATCTGTTATGAATTGTTGAGGGGCTGACTTTGTTAAGTTGTTTGGGCATGTGTCTAGTTTGCAGTGAGATTTGGCAAATTTTTTGAGCTTTTGGGAAACGATATCCTCTGATAGCATATCAAAGTTGGTCCAGGTTCTGTCCGCAGGGTATTCACCAGGGTTTGGGTCTAGACACTCAAGAAGTTCTATGTAGTTTGTGGTATTGACAGGTATCAGGAGACGTAGTTTTCTGATTTTCTCGTTGAAGTATTTCGCGAGACTGTTTGCTGCTGGTTTGTCTGTGTTGTTAGAAGTTACCGGTGTAGTATCTAGTAATTTGTTCATGAGTTGGAAGAGTTTGTGTGTGTCTTTGAATTCTGGTCCAATTATAGTTTTATAATATAATCTTTTAGTTTGTATTATGGTGTATTTATATTTCCTTTGTAGTTGCTTCCAGGTGGTGAATGTGGAATCATCTTTCTTTTTATTCCAGGCTCGTTCTACCCTTCTAACTTGCGTTTTTAACTTTTTCAGTTCTTCGTTGAACCATGGAATTGAGTTCTTTCTGTGTGAGGTTCTGGTTTGAATTGGTGCTATGTCATCTAATATGCTTCTACATCTATTGTCCCATTCTTCGAGGAATTGGCTTGTATCTGTCTTTATAGACCATCCGTAACTGTTGCCAGAATGTTAAAGGATCTATTTTCCTCACGTGGTGTAGGTGGTGTGTTCTTGTTTGTGGGTTGATTCTTTCATTCACCATATGAGGGAGAAGTTTGCTATATAGTGGTCGGACCATGGTATGGGTGTCCAGTTTATATCCGTTAATGCCAAATTTGAGTCAGGGGCGAATTTGTGTGTGATGATATCTAGTGCATGTCCTTTAATATGGGTTTGCTGCGTAGTTGGCCTGTGAAAATCCCATAGTTGAAGGAATTCTTCGCATTCTTGGACATTTATTGAGGTAGAATCTTCAAGGTGTAGGTTGATATCTCCTACTATAAGTAAGTTTGAGGTAGAGACACATATGTTCGATATGAAGTCCATAAAGTGTGTTTGGCAGTCTTGCCAGTTGCCTGGCGGTCTGTAGAGCAGGATTAGGTTGAGGTGATCCATTAGGTTTGGGTGGCTGATTCTAACTAAGGCAATTTCGAGTTGGGGCAGGATGGATTCGGCTACGGTTGTAATGGTGAACTGGGATCTGTAAATTATGGCTATTCCTCCTCCTCTTTTTCCATTCCTTGTCCAGTGGATGATTTTGTAACCTGGGGGCAAAGATCTAAGATTATGGGGTCTTTCTGGTCATGGATCCAGGTTTCAGTAATAATTAAGAGATCAATTTTGTCTGTGGTGATCCAGTCTATAACTGTTGTTGTTTTATTAACTACCAATCTAGCATTTACATAGCCTAGTCGAATTGTTTGGTAGGGATCGGTTTGAGACATGGAGGTGTTGATTTTTATTAGTTGTTTGTTTTCCTGGTGTCTGGATTTGTTGTGTCCTTTCTTCCCTTTCTGTTGGTTGTTACCGTGCGTAGTTGCTTTTCCTTTTAATTGGTTGTTATTTTTTTGTTCTGTTGTACTGTAGTTAAGTTGTCTGTAGAGTTTATGTGGTGCGGGTATATTGTTGTCTGTGCGGGGGGTTGTCCATGCATAGTAGATTAGGGGGAGAAAGTAGGTAATTAGAAGCAGTTTGTTAATATTCATTTTGGCTTTGTTTTCATTCCCCGACCCCCCCTCCCCAACCTTGATTTAGCAGCATTTCCCCCACTTCCCTTCCTTTCCCTCTTCCCTCAAGCTTGCCCTCCTTCTACAATTCCTTCCAACTCCAGGACTGTCAACACTGTTAAAAAAACAACCAAACAAAGTAAAGCAAAGGGCAGCCTAGCTCTGTTGAAGGCTGCAGCTCTCAGTCAGACCCTGTCAGTCCTTCCCCCCCCCCCCCACAGCAGCAGGAAGTATACATCAGAGGGGGTAGGACCGCTAGAGCCTGACTAAAAGCTACAGCACGAGGCTTTGTGCCGGCTACCTTTGCTTTAGTTTGTTTGGTTGTTTTTTTTCACAGTACTGCTCCCCCCACCAAGGCTGGCCTACACACACACACACAACAGACCCTAATAAGCACCCAAACCCCTGATTCAACCAACCAATCCCTCCCTTGAGGAGCGCCCAACCCTGATCCAACCAATCCTATCCCCCCAATGAGCACCTGCCCCCCCCAATTCAAACAATGCTAACCTCTGATGAGCACCTGACCCCCAATTTAACCAGCCCCCTGATGAGCACCCAACCCCCAAATCTAAGCAACCCCTGATCCAAACGACCCAAAATCTCTTAACAGGCCCTGCCCCCAACATAAAACTCCACCCTTCCCTGACAACTACCCTCCCCCCTGATTCCACCCTTGTGTCTTACCCTGGGGTCAGTATTGGTGCTTCAGTGGTCCTGGGCTGCAGCGATCCCCCTGTTGCCACTGAGGTCTGCACTAGGATTCAAAATGGTGCCGATGACCCCTAGTGGTAGTCTTGCAGTACTATTGCTAGGGTCATCCTTCCCTAACATAGAGAGAATCTACATAAATATATGTGCTCATCTGGGGGGGAAATGGTTGGATCAGGGGATTGGGTGCTCATTGGGGATCGGATTGGTTGAAGCAGGGGTATTCTAGTTCAGGATATCACTTGTGGTGACAGCTAGTGAGCGGTACCGAGCTATGTGCTAGCTGTCACAACCAGCCACACCTCCACCCACCTATGTCACTCCCAGACCCAGCCAACTCTTGTGTTAGGCAGCTAACATGGGATTTTTAAAACAGCAGCTACCTTTTTAATGCAGGAGACGGAGGCACAGGTCCACGTTACTGTCTACCGCATGGTAAACCACACACTAGCTGCATTAAGCAATGGGATTTGAACTGGCTTTCCCCAGTCCTCCGTCTGCTGTACTAACCATTACACTACTGGTTTGTTAATACCATACTCTGTAACATGCTTGTTTATTTGCTGATGTATTTTGTGATTTGTTTGCTATGTTATAAGCTGTTTTCAGTCCTTTTTGAGGTGGGTGGCATATAAATTGAAACCAGCTATAGTTCATCCACATCCACAGGATTCAAAGTTGGATACAAATATTGTTGGCAGTTATCAACCAATTGCAAATCTTACATTTGTTCAGTGGCGTTCCTAGGCTGGCTGACACCCGGGACAGATCGCAGATTCGCCCCCCCCCCCCCGGGTGCAGCACGCGCCTCCCCCCCCCCCCCCCCCCCCCGGGTGCAGCGCGACCCCCTCCAGGTGCATTTTTACCTGCTGGGGGGGATGCCACGCGCCTGTCGGCTCTGAGTCCGCTCATTCCCTGCTGTTCCCTCTGCCCCAGAACAGGAAGTAACCTGTTCTGCGCAGAGGGAGCAGCAGCAGGGAGGGAACGAGCGGACTCGGCCAACAGGCGCGCGGCACCTCCCCAACGGCGTGCACCCAGGGCGGACCACCCCCACCGCCCCCCCCCCCCAACTTGGTACGCCACTGCATTTGTTTCTGAAATACCTGAATTTATAGTAGATGATCATTTAACTTATTTTGTTGAGAACACAAAAGTATCACATCCAAACCAAACAGGGTTCCGCAAATATCACAAGACAGAGAGGCTCTTTAGGGCAGGGGCGTAGCCAGACTTTGGCAGGAGGGGGGTCCAGAGCCTGAGGTGAGGGGGCACATTTTAGCCCCCCCCCCCCGGCACCGCCGACCACCCTGCCATTTTTAACCCCGCTGCCATTTTTTACCCCCTCTCCTCCGCCGCCACTACCACCACCTTGACCCCCCCCACGCCAACCCTTTCGACCCCTCTTCCCGCCACCACCAACCCTCTCCCGCCGTCGGGTACCTTTGCTGGCGGGGGTCCCCAACCCCCGCCAGCCGAAGTCCTCTTCTCCGGCACGGCCACATTGCTGATCTGCAAGGGCAGGCTTCTGTTTCTGTGAGTCTGCAGATCAGCAACGCAGCTGCGCAAGCTTCTGTTTCACGTAGCTACACCACAGACTCACAGAAACAGAAGCCTGCATGGGCGCGTTGCTGATCTGCAAGGGCAGGCTTCTGTTTCTGTGTGTCTGACATCCTGCATGTACATGCAGGAAGTCAGACTCACAGAAACAGAAGCCTGCCCTTGCAGATCAGCAACGCGGCCGCGCCGGAGAAGAGGACTCCGGCTGGCGGGGGGTGGGGACCCCCGCCAGCAAAGGTACCTGACGGTGGCAGCGGCGGCAGGGGAGGGTTAGCGGCGGGAGGGGGGCCAAGGCCAAATCTACGGGGACCCATGCCCCCGTGGCCCCACATAGCTACACCCCTGCTTTAGGGGTGATCACAACAATATTGACATTTCTTAATCAAGACAAACATTTTACTCATATCTCTTAGGGCCCTGTTTACTAAGATACGCTAGCATTTTTAACATGTGCTAAAAACTAGCAGTGCTAACCATGTAGATACCCATAGGAATATTATAGGCATCTACACGGTTAGTGTGCGCTAAAATGTTAGCATGTCTCTAGCATGGCTTAGTAAACAGGGCCCATGATCTAACAGAATTTGATCTTGCGAAGCATAACACATTGCTTCACAAGCTACATGAAATAGGTATTAGTGACATGGCTTGGCTCTGGTTTTGTTCTTAGGACATTTAAAGTGAAATGGCATTCCATGACTTCACATATATATTTGCTCACTTGTGAAGTACCACAAAGTTCACTGCTAGTTCCAATTTTATTGAACACATTTTTGACCCCTTTAGCCACACTAATTCAATCTCTAGATCAGAGGCATAGCTAGGTTTTGATGTCTGGGGGAGCAGACGTTTGTAAAATAGGCACCAGACATGGGCATAGCTTGACTGTTTCATTTTGGGGGGGCAAAGGGTGTGGCTTGGCACATTTGCATATTCATTTGCATATGTACATCTCATACGTATTTGTTAAGGCTATTTAAAAAACACACACACACACACACACACACGCACCAGACTAAAATGCTGAATATGAAGCCAGCATATCAAAAACAATAGGGCCAGACACTTTATGAAATAACACAAAACCCTACAAAAAGACACTCAAAATCTATACAGAAAACTTAACACATAAGAGCCCTAACCCACCTATGAAAAGACACTGGACCCTACAGTACCAATATACCTGCTACTGGAAAATGGAACAAGCTGGACTGTTACACATTCCTACACAATACACTTCATGCTAGCGGAATCTGTCACCTCAGTCACATATGCAGAACACGGACAGACCCTCCTGTGATACAAAATAGGAAACCACAAAAAACATGCCCACAAAAACTGAAATGTAGATCTCTTCAAGAAAGCCAGACTCTGTAAGCAGTGCAAATACTGGTAAAAGATAAACAGAAATGTATTTTCTCCTGTACTCTGCAAAATACAATAATACGAAAAAAAAATGTACATTTCACAAAGCAGGCACATCGTAGTCCTTAAAAAGCATTAAATAAAAAGAATGTTTTGTTTTCTACCTTTGTTGTCTCAGCATTCTATTTTTCTAGTTGGGCTGGTCCCAGTCTCTTTTCCACTTTTCATGTGTCAGTCTTCTCCTAAATTATTTTCCAGGTTGGCTTTTCCATTTCTTTGCTCTTCTCTTGTCTTCTTCCTGTCCTTCTCTGCATCTGTCTGGCACTGAACTTTCATCTTATGTTTTCCCCCCACTTTTCTCTCACTCTTTAGTCCTTAGTATCCATCTACCTACTGGCTTTGACCATCTTCCTCTCATTCCCTTTCCAGCACTCCTGTTCCCCCCTCTATCTCTCCCTTACCCAGTCTCCTAAGTTTCTCTCCCATCTTTCACTTACTTCATTAGTCCCCAATTCCCATCCTCTGTACTCACTCTCTTTGCCATCATCTACCCTCCACTGCATCTCATCAGCCTATCGGTCCCAGCTCCATCCGTGTCTCCTTTCTTCCCTTGCCTCCAAGGTCACGCTTCTGTCTGTTACCCTATACCCCATGCTCAATAACTTCTCTTTCACCATCTTTTTAACCCTTTCTACCCTAACTCAACTCCCTTCAGAAACTCATCCCCTTCTCCTATATCCCTCACCAGTACCCCAATCCCTTTTCAATGCCTCTTATCCTCTTTCTAGTCTTCCAGGTAACATAGTAACATAGTAACATAGTAGATGACGGCAGAAAAAGACCTGCACAGTCCATCCAGTCTGCCCAACAAGACAACTCATGTGTGCTACTTTTGTGTATACCCTACTTTGATTTGTACCTGTGCTCTTCAGGGCACAGACCGTATAAGTCTGCCCAGCACTAGCCCCGCCTCCCAACCACCGGCTCTGGCATAGACCGTATAAGTCTGCCCAGCACTATCCCCGCCTCCCACCACCGGCTCTGGCACAGACCGTATAAGTCTGCCCAGCGCTATCCCTGCCTCCCAACCTCCAGTCCCGCCTCCCACCACTGGCTCTGTCACAGACCGTATAAGTCTGCCCCGCACTATCCCCGCCTCCCAACCTCCAGCCCCGCCTCCCACTACCGGCTCTGCTATCCAATCTCGGTTAAGCTCCTGAGGATCCTTTCCTTCTGAACAGGATTCCTTTATGTTTATCCCACGCATGTTTGAATTCCGTTACCGTTTTCCTCTCCACCACCTCCCGCGGGAGGGCATTCCAAGCATCCACCACTCTCTCCGTGAAGAAATACTTCTTGACATTTTTCTTGAGTCTGCCCCCCTTCAATCTCATTTCATGTCCTCTCGTTCTACCGCCTTCGTATCTCCGGAAAAGGTTCGTTTGCGGATTAATACCTTTCAAATATTTGAACGTCTGTATCATATCACCCCTGTTTCTCCTTTCCTCCAGGGTATACATGTTCAGGTCAGCAAGTCTCTCCTCATACGTCTTGTTACGCAAATCCCATACCATTCTCGTAGCTTTTCTTTGCACCGCTTCGATTCTTTTTACATCCTTAGCAAGATACGGCCTCCAAAACTGAACACAATACTCTAGATGGGGCCTCACCAACGACTTATACAGAGGCATCAACACCCCCTTTCTTCTGCTGGTCACACCTCTCTCTATACAGCCCAACAACTTTCTAGATACAGCCACCGCCTTGTCACACTGTTTCGTCACCTTCAAATCCTCAGATACTATCACCCCAGGGTCCCTCTCCCCGTCTGAACCTATCAGACTCTCGCCACCTAACACATACGTCTCCCGTGGATTTCTATTCCCTAAGTGCATCACTTTGCATTTCTTCGCATTGAATTTTAATTGCCAGACCTTAGACCATTGTTCTAGCTTCTTCAAATCCTTTTTCATGTTTTCCACTCCCACCGGGGTGTCCACTCTGTTACAGATCTTAGTATCATCCGCAAATAGGCAAACTTTACCTTCTAACCCTTCGGCAAGGTCACTCACAAATATTTTGAACAGAATCGGCCCCAGCACCGATCCTTGAGGCACTCCACTACTCACCTTTCCCTCCTCCGAGCTAACTCCATTCACCACCACCCTCTGGCGTCTGTCCGTCAACCAGTTCCTAATCCAGTTCACCACTTTAGGTCCTATCTTCAGCCCATCCAGTTTATTTAAAAGCCTCCTGTGGGGAACCGTGTCAAAAGCTTTGCTGAAATCTAAGTAGATTACGTCCATAGCTCGTCCCTGATTCAATTCTCCTGTCACCCAATCAAAAAACTCAATGAGATTCGTTTGGCACGATTTCCCTTTGGTAAAACCATGTTGTCTCGGATCTTGCAACTTATTGGCTTCAAGGAAATTCACTATCCTTTCCTTCAGCATTGCTTCCATTACTTTTCCAATAACTGAAGTGAGGCTTACCGGCCTGTAGTTTCCAGCTACTTCCCTATCACCACTTTTGTGAAGAGGGACCACCTCCGCCATTCTCCAATCCCTCGGAACATCTCCTGTCTCCAAGGATTTATTAAACAAATCTTTAAGAGGACCTGCCAGGACCTCTCTGAGCTCCCTTAATATCCTGGGGTGGATCCCGTCCGGTCCCATGGCTTTGTCCACCTTTAGCTTTACAAGTTGTTCATACACACTCTCTTCTGTAAATGATGCTGTATCCACTCCACTATCATTTGTACTTTTTCCAGTCCATCGCAGTCCTGCGCCAGGATTTTCTTCTGTGAAAACAGAACAAAAGTACTTGTATCTATTTAGCAAATTTGCTTTTCCTTCATCACTATCTACATAGCGGTTCGCAGTATCTTTTAGTCTCACAATTCCCTTTTTAGAGGTCATCCACATTATTTCTCAACCTTTCCCCATATCATCCTCTTTTCTTGCCCTTCTTCTCATATCCCTATTTTCACATCCTGCTTCTTCCCCTCTCCCACCCCCAGTCCCTTCCATCTCCTGCTCCTTCCCTCTGCCCCAACCTCTCCCAGTCCCATCCATCTTCTGCTCCTTCCCTCTGCCCGGATCCAGCATCTCCTCATTCCTCCCCTTGCCCCCCCTCCAAAGGTCTGGTATCTCCTCCTTCTTTCCCTTGCCTCGTCCAATCCCATCAAGTCTGACATCAAGAAGGTTGAAGAAAATAGGAGATGGGATGATGACATCAAAAAGTTAAAGCCAATTAAGTTAGTCTATGTTTCCCCCTTCCCTGCGCAGCCATCATCTAGTACATTCAAAACAAAGCAAGCAAACCTATGAGCTACTATATTCTTGTTGTCATTCTTTATTGTTGGTAGCATTTTTATTTAATCTCACTTATTTTCAAACATGCTGGCTTGTGCAGCATATGAATGTACACAGAGGAAGTATTGGTTTCATTGATTAGAATACTAATTTGTTCTACATTTTAAATTAGTATCATTTGGAGGGGCTGGCTATAGGGACACCCCCTGTATTCATGCAGAGATGTTAGTAAAGGGCCACCAACCAGCTTATTTTCGAAAGAGAAAGACGCCCATATTTCGACCTAAATCGGGAGATAGGCATCTTTCTCCCGTGGGCGAACAAATCGGTATAATCGAAAGCCGATTTTGGTCGTCTTCAACTGCACTCCATCGCAGGAATGAACAAAGTTGATGGGGGCGTGTCGGAGGCGTGGCGAAGGCGGGACTGGGGCATGGTTATCGGCCGAGGAGAGATGGGCGTCCTTAGCTGATAATCGAAACAAGAAGGGCGTTTTTGACGAGAATTTGGTCCGCTTTATTTGGACCCTTTTTTTTCAGGTCCAAGTCCCAAAAAAGTGCCCCAACTGACCACATGACCACCGGAGGGAATCGGGGATCACCTCCCCTGACTCCCCCAGTGGTCACTAACCCCCTCCCACTAAACAAAAACCCAATTTAAAAACTTTTTTTCCCAGTCTCTATGCCAGCCTCAAATGCCGTACCCACCTCCATGACAGCAGAATGTGTTCTATCCTGTGACAGCCTTTCCCTGGTTCTGATGTGGCTCTCGGGTGAGTGGGACAGCTTTTCTGTTATGGGCACTGCAGACTCACATCAGCAATGCATTGTGGTGGGTGTAGGGTATTGGGCTCCGTGATTCCACTAGCTTGTGTTAAATGCTCACGATGTTGGTAGTTGGTAGGCTCTACTCCCATGGTGCTTTTCCCTCTGCTTACTGGGTCAGAGTGTGCCCTGTTTTGTTTCCGGTAGTCCATGAGGTAGTGGCCATTTTTGTAAGCCAGTTTTAAATCCCTTTCACGTGTTAGCCACGTTACAGAACTTAGTTCTTACCTTGAATGTTGCTGAAAGAGGGCATTGTACAGCATTCTGCCAGCTCTGACCTACTGCTAATCTCAGTACCAGGGAGACTCTTTGCCAGTGGGGCACAACCTCTGATCTGCAGTTAACTGTGAGTAAACGTGCTTATTTCAGTAAAGGACGTTTTCGGAGACATTAGTCTTCAGGTGTCAACTGGTGTGCCAAGGTTATACAGCAGCAACAAGTCCTAGAGGCCTGCATGTATGCTGGTCCCTGGAGCACTTTTAGTGGGTACCGCAGTGCACTTCAGGCAGGCGGACCCAGGCCCATCCCCCCTACCTGTAACACTTGTGCTGGTAAATGGGAGGTCTCCAAAACCCACTGTACCCACATGTAGGTGCCCCCTTCACCCCTAAGAGCTATGGTAGTGTTGTACATTTGTGGGTAGTGGGTTTTGGGGGAGGGGGGTTGGGGGCTCAGCACCTGTGGTAAGGGAGATATGCATGTGGGAGCGTTGTCTGAAGTCCACCGCACTGACCTCTAGGGTGTCCAGTTGGTGTCCTGGCATGTCAGGGGGGTGAGTGTACTACGAATCCTGGCCCCTCCCACGACCAAATGGCTTGGATTAGAACGTTTCTGAGCTGGGCGTTTTTATTTTCCATTATCGTTAAAAAAACAAATGTCCAGCTCAGAAACGACTAAATCCATGGCATTTTGGTCCGTACAAATCGTATTTTCGAAACGAAAGATGGACGCCCATTTTTTTTGAAAATACGGTCTGTCCCGCCTCTTCACATACCCGTTTTCGGACATAGATGCTCATGGAGATGGGCGTTCGCGTTCGCCCCTCCAAGTGACCAAAACAGACATCAGATGCAGATGTGATTCCATGTGTCCCAATGAGAAGAGAGTTTCATTCTATTTCCATTTAATTTCAATATATTCCATCTTTATAACACTAGGCTTCCCAAAGGCAGATTACAGAAACAGATGAACAGTTAAGATCAAGAAACAAATAAACAGTTAAGACCAAGAAACAGGATATTCTCACTGAAATTTCTACATCTGTATTGTATAGAACAGCGCAGAAAAATGAGCACAAAATATAGAGATAACTGCTTGTTTCTACCAGCTTCCCATATCTAGATTTAAATATCATGAAATAAAAATTGAACATCACTAAAAGCTGTTTAGTGATGTTCAATTTTTATTTCATAGTATTTAAATCTAGATATGGGAAGCTTTCAAATAAAATAAATCTGACTTACAGGATATTCGAAATGAACCTCCCCCGGTGCTAAGTTTCTCCTCCTCAGTGGAAGGAGATTCATCTCACCTTGAACTACCCAAGACCCGTCCCCCTGACACTCCCATTCCTTCAGGGGCATGTTGTATGCCACAACATGGCATCACATTGGCCAGTATGGGAGATGACCTCGCATTCGTTTCAGAAGGACTTCGTTCCTTACGTAAGTCCATTTCAACACTCCCGGATACTATTGCACCAGATGCATCAAAATCCGAAATACCCCAACAACATGATGTAATTTCTCATCATACCAGACAACGCCACCCTCAAAGTTATCTTACTAATGAGGGATCTAGCCGCTGCCTTGCAGTCATTGATAGTCCCCGTCACCCTACAGGTCTGAATATCAGTACAGAACCCATCTTATCTAGTTCACCTAACACACCTGCCCAATATGTGGCATTACATGAGAATTCATGGCATTATGTTCAACCATGGATTGATAATCTTGCAGGATGGTCTGAGGCGCTCCAGCCCCAGTCCGCCCTCTTTCCACGTGAAGGATCCTTGCGGTCGGACAAGCTCTCACTAGTGAGAGATCTTATTTATGACCACCCTGACCCCCATTGGGATCAGAAAACAACCCTCTACCTAATCCAAGGTCTTCAGGTTTGGAAAAAGTACGAGAATCAATTTCCCCCAACCGCCGCGATCGATCTTCTTACTTCTTCATTGGTTAAACCCTTTGAGAAAGTAAAACTCCTTCCCCTGCTGAATAAAATGTCAGGTGGTGTTCCTCATACGGAATACACTCCACTTTCAGCTGTTGAATTAAATAGCCTCATACTACAACTCCCGGATATTGCATCGGGAGGCAACCGATGGTTAAAGAAATTACAGGACATAACGCTGGGTACTACCCTGTCAGTAGATGATATGAAAGCATTGTTGGGTAGAACTCCACACGCCAGTGTCACTGACATATTCACCCAATCAGGCTATGCAAAATTTGTGACAGATACCCAGTATGACGGCAACCCTTTGACAGAGATTCAGACCAAAGTATTTCAGGAGATCCGGACCATGTATCCGGCCCTCAAAGATTTTTCAGTTATCACTTCCCAAAGATGGGAAATGGATTCAGAGCCTATTGAGGCTTATTTACTCAGACTCCAAGATCTCTTTAAAGAAGAGACGGAGGAGAAATTTGACTCCGATAATGCTCTTCCGGTGTTCTATCATTTACTTAAGGGAACCCTACCTTCACAGATCAAAAACAAACTAGAGGACACAGTTGGTCTCCAACTAGAAAAATGGCCAAAGATTCGTGAACACATCCTTCATCATTGTAGAAAGCTTATAAAAAGCAAGCAAGATGAGGTCCAACATCGTAAGACAGTACACACTAACTTAGAAGTGCTGCAGACTGAAGATCTCAAAGAGAAAAGAGCCTCCAAGAGCTCTGACACAGATCCCAATACCCCGGAGACCTCTCCCCCTGTTATTGTTATGTATGCTGACCAACGCTATGACAATAACACCCGCAATCAGGGCCCACGGCCCTACCGCCCAGACCGTAGAACTGATTACCCAGAAGAAAGAGGTCGTCGCGCTCAACCTCAGCGAGGACCCCCAAGGGGTCCTCTTGATGATAACAGGCGATCCAGAGACTATCGTTCCCGACCTAGTCCTGATCGCTATCCGGATGTCCAGTGTTATCGCTGCCAGCAGTATGGGCACTATGCTGCTCAATGCTCTCACCCCCAACGACTTATGCCTCGTCGCACGCGGCAGAGGTCTCCAGAAAGGCAGTCTTTCCCTCTATGGAACCCAGATCAACGCCGCCCACAGTGACTAGGCGTAGTCCACACTGCTGCCGGCTTGGATGATCCTATGATCACCCTGCTCATTTGTGATGTTCCTGTCCCCTTTTTAATAGACACAGGCGCTTCTCGCTCTGTGCTGGCTCACATTCCACACAAATTGCAGAAACTTCTTAAAGTTTCCCCTAACAATATTACCACCACAGGATTTGATGGTGTCCCAACAGTCACACCCCTGCTTGAGCCCTTGCCAATTACATATGCGGATCAACAACTATCTGCTCCCTTTTTATATGCTCCATTATGCCCTGTCAATTTACTGGGAAGAGATCTGCTGACATTGTTTCATTTTGAAATTCATTTTGATCCTTCCCCTAATGAAAGCACTTCACTCATGATGGCTGTCACTTCTATGGTTGAGAAACAAATAGAGGTAGCACTGAATTATTTGCCGGGTTTCCTTTGGGCCACACCTGATAAGCCCTATGGTGAAGTATCAGGCTCTCCCCATCGTATCCAGCTCTTACCTGGCTGTAAAGGCCCCAAAATCGCCCAATATCCACTGAAGCCTGAAGTTATTGCTGGAGCTCAGCAACAAATTAATTCCTTGTTACAGCAAGGTATTATTGAAAAGTGTAATTCACCATACAATACTCCATTATTCCCAGTGCCAAAGAAAGAGCCTGGCGCCTTCCGTATAGTACAAGACTTACGCGCGCTAAATGACCTCACTTACGCGGTATTTCCGAATGTTGAAAATCCGACTACACTCCTCAATAGCATTACTTTGCAGACATATCATTCCACTATTGATTTGTCTAACGCCTTCTTTTCCATCACCCTTGACCCTGTAAGCCGCCCGCTAACGGCTTTCCAATTCAATAACACAACATATCAGTGGACTCGTCTCCCCCAGGGATTCACAGACAGTCCTACAGTCTTTTCCCAAACTCTGGCAGGACACATACAGGAATTCAAACAGTACAGATATGATCTCCCACCACAAACCTCTATTGTTCAATATGTAGACGATATGCTCATCACCTGCCCTGACTTTGACACATGCGTGCAGGTCACCTGTGACTTTCTTGGCTTTCTTGCTACGAAAGGCTACAAAGTCAATAGAAAGAAATTAAAAGTTGCTCAGACACATGTTACCTTCCTTGGCCACCACATTGGCCCCCATCAGAAGGGCCTAGGTCCCGATACGCTCCAACATGTCTCCTCCTTGCGAATGCCCACTACTGTTTCTGATCTCAGAGGTGTCCTTGGTATGTTAAATTTTTGTCGCCTTTGGATACCAAACTATTCAGCCCGGACTCAGCCATTTTACACGAAACTACAAGGAAAACAGAAAGTGAAACATGAACCCTTACACTTTACAGCTCAGGAAACCGCTGATCTTATGGCCCTTGTGAAAGATGTTATGCTTTCCTCACCTTTGGCAACCATTGATGTGTCCCAGGACGTGCACCTTTGGGTTGTGCATACTGAGGATACTTGGTCTTGCCTAATCACACAAGACCATGATGATCTAGCATGTGGTTATCTTTCAGGAACTTTTTCACCTGTTGAAAGAGCTTTTGCTACTTGCGAGAAAGGCCTTGTTGCCGCCAGCACTGCTGTTACAAAATTATACAGCTACATTCCTCACCTTCCGGTGATTCTTCACACGTCCCATGATGTTAAATATCTGTTGGATAAACAAATTAGTCACATGACTGTCTGCCGTTTGCAAAAGTATCAAGTACTTTTGTTTAGTGTAGTGCACTCCATTCACCCATTAACTTTAACTGACCTTCAACGCCTAGATCCATTACTCACTGTAACAGAGACAGCACAGAATGCAATCTTTCCCCATGAGTGCACTACCCAATTGTCTGTTCCTGAATCCCTCCATCTGCATTCAGAAATCTTGCAGAGTGGCGAGGTTTGGTTTACAGACGGTTCTCAGCAAAACGGAGTTGCCGGTTTTGCCGCCCTCCGTTATACACCAGAAGAAGATATCCTGGATCCTGTACAATTCAGGTTACCAGATGCATTCACAGCCCAAACCGCAGAGCTTGCAGCGGTTTTGTACGTCTTACTGTTTAAAGCACTACACTCAGATTTGAGCATTGTCACCGACTCGGACTATGTTTTTGCTTCCCTGCATTCCCATGTTCGCAAATGGAACCAGAGGGGTTTGATTTCCTCTACTGGGCAACCTCTCAGTCACTTACCTTTGTGGACGGCACTTTTTGATGCGTTGGAGAAGCGCCATCAAAAAGGCCTCCGCACCAGTATCTCCTGGATTAAAGCACATCAGGAGTCAGTTTTTTCTTTCGCCATTAATGGCAACCATGCTGCTGATGACCTAGCCCGTGAAGTCACTTCCTATCCCAGTCTTCCTTCCGTATCCGCTTCAGATGTTACGCTTCCCGTAATTGCGTCCGAAGCGCATCCCTTCGACACACCTCCTTCTACTCCTTCGGACCCTACACACTCTGGCTCCTCCTCCCCAAACACCCCACCTATTTTCCCAGTACCTCCTGTCATTACCTCCTTACTATCTCCTGAATCAGAGCCCCCTGTAACGTCCCCTCCCTCTGAATCCCTAACCTCAGACTTCTCTACTACCCTCACTTCCTCCCTTTCACAAGCCGAACTCACTTTGTGGAAGCAAGCTGGATGTTTTCTTAATCCACATGGTATTTGGACCCATCCTAATGGTCAATTATGTGTTTCACAGCATGTTTTATCCCTTCTTTTGCATGCCCTCCATTATCCTTTACATTTAAATGCTAATACACTGTATGATCAATTGTCTTCCAAATTATGGGCTCCCCAAATGATGCCCATGTGTCACACTGTAGTTCATAATTGTTACAAATGCTTTCTGTACACACCCAAACGAGGACCTGTCATTCCTTCAGGTCATTTACCTGTTGTCCAGGGACCTGGCCAACATTGGTATATTGATTTCACAGATATGCAGACACCTGTTCGTGGTAAACGGTATCTGCTTGTCTGCGTGGACGGTTTCTCTAGGTGGGTGGAAGCTTTCCCTTGCTCTAGAGAAACCGCACAAACGATGGCACAGTCACTGTGTAATGAGATTATTCCTCGATTTGGTATTCCTGGCAAAATTACCACAGATAATGGTACACACTTTGTGAATGAACTCTTGCAGAACCTCCTTCCGGCACTTGGCATTACTCACAGAACTGTCTGTGTTTACAAACCCACCAGTAATGGTTTGGTTGAAAGATACAATGGATTGCTCAAAACAAAAATGCGTCAGCTTATGGCAAATGGGATAAAGAATTGGCTTGACGCCCTCCCGTTGGCACTTTTATCTCTTCGTGCCACCCCATCCTCTTCCCTTAAACTGACGCCGTTCCAATTATGTACAGGTCGCCAGATGCGACTCCTACCTGGCAATCCAGACACTCAAGTGCCCGATAAATACTCAGTATATTGGGATATCTTGCAGACTATTGTAAGTTCTCTGTCTTCAATTCCACAGGCCATTTCGGACAGAAGAGGGGATTGTGATGCCAATAGATCTCCCCCTTACAAAGTGGGCGATCTAGTGCACCGGCGTTATTACACGCACAAAACCTGGCGAGATCCCATCTACGTTGGCCCTTTCAAGATAGAAGCTCTGTCAGCAACAGCTGCTAAGCTGGAGGACCACACATCCTGGGTCCATCTGAAAGATATACGAGCCTACCCGAATACCGAATCAGGCCTCCTGGATGTTTCCATTGATGTTTCCAGCTCAGCAGCTCCTGGAGAGACCAGTCCCACCACGAACCCCATCTCCACCGCCACTGAGCCCAAGACCACCGACCCCACACCCAACACTTAATCACCTTGATCAACTCGATCAAAGACTCAACCACTTAATCAACCAAGATCATCCATCTCCTGAATCGCACCTCCTTGATCTCGCTGATATCATCATCCAAACAATCCCTGAATCTCCAGAGTCCCCACCTGAACAGCCACCAGTACTTGAACCTGCTTTTGAGTGGCCATCCTCACCTCCACCTTCCAGTGTTCCAGAATTTCCACTTCCCTACGTAGATCTTCGTATCCGCCTCATCAGAATCCGCAACTGCGCAGCAGATTTGGAAGAAATTGCTCCGGGCGAACCTGGTTCTATTCACTTTTCCACAGTACAGAATTTGAAGAGCAACATCGGTAAGCTGCTTGACATTCTACATTTGTATTTCCCGAATCAAGCCAGATAAATGCCACAAGTAGTTCCGCCGCTGTTCACTCCAGAGGAACTACTTCCCTTACGGACTATTTCTCTACATAAAGTTCCTATACCAATAGCACCTTTCCCTACCACTCCTGTGAAAGTTTTAATACCACCACCCTCTCCAGTTCTCCGTAGAGAACCAACAGCTGCCAACCTTGCCGATATCAAGGACCCAGATCCACCAGACCCACAGAACATTGCACTTTACCCTGTTGATAAGTGCGACTCTGAGCAGTTATCTGAAACCAATTCCCATTGGTCCAACGACTTTGACGGCACTTTTCTGGAAGACAACACCGTTCCAGACGACACCAGCACCCATACAAGTGTTGTCTCAGCAGCAGTGACGGTGTTACATCAGTACACCCTCTTCTTCTGCTTCCCATCTGCTCGACTGTTTGCTGTTGGACTCGTGTGTATGATCCTACTTTGTATAGGTTTGGTGTTGTTTTTCACTACCCTGTTTACCTATACTGTGGACAGAAACCTTGCAGATCTTTGGATCACTCTTAGTGCCTTTCCCACTGGTAACGTCACCTTACCCGTTGGAAACGCCACGGTACTTGCAACTACTTCGGTACTTGCAACTACCTCAGCAGTGCTTGCAACTACCCCAGCAGTACTTGTTGCTGCCTCGGTGTTTGCAACAACTCCGGTTCCAATAACTACTACTGCAGACTACACAAAGCCCCACCAGTATACCACGTTCACACGCTTGTTCGGACACAAATCCTTTCAAACGATCAATCAGATCAGTCCCCTTGCCACCAGTAATCCCACCCCCTGGGCAGACGCATCTGCCTCCACCGACTTTTCAACTGGCAATCCTACAGTGCCTATTGAAAACTCTGCAACTACTCCTGTCCGCACTAATTCTCCTATTTTGCATGCTACAAGTGTTCCCAATCATATCAGTAGCTCGGTCCATATTGTCCCCAATCGTACAACTACTTTTGAGGATAATATTACCTTGCCTGAATTACAACCCACCCCTCCTCCTTATCCTTTGGTTCCTGATAGTGACGTTCTTCCTCCCACGAATATTACCTTAGCCACCTCTACTATCCCAGCTACTCGTCCTCCCAGATAGTTCCACACCCCAAGTAACTACCAATATATGTCCCGTGAAAGAGAATCTCCACCATTGTCGCCTTTCAATTTAGGTGAACAGCTAATCCCTATACCCCCAGAATACCTTCTGGATCCTCGTGAATTATTATTTCCCCATTGGGACCCCGCTCCAGAAGACAACCCCAATTGGGATCCCCTTACTCGATATCAGACCCTGTGTGAACCTTTACTTGAGAATTGGACACTCGGCCCCAGTCGAACAGTTACTCACACTCTGGTATTGTTTGGAGGAAGTTTGGGTCTACAAGTTGAACAGACCGACGATCTCCTAATAAGGCCAGAAACTGGTGACGTAGTAGATTTTTGGTTGTTCACATACGCCGTTATTGACACTGATTGGATACCTTTTCTGTTTCTCAGAGAGGTTGGATTGGGACCTTTGGAAATATATAGTCTCTTTGAAGTACCCGATCCCATTGAAAGAGGGGCTATTAGAGTTTACCCCCCATACCCAAGTCACACTTAATGATATATCAAGCCTTGATTTATTTTGGAATACTGATTGTTGTGATAGCAGCTCTTGCTAAGACCCTAGGGATAGTTTTGTTGCTTACCTTAATCATTAGCCGCCACTTACCCTTCGTACAATCTTGATACAGTATTTGATTATGAAAACCACCAACATGAAGTGCTTAACCCTCCTGTTGTGTGTGCTCACCATACCCATGATACAAGGAGCACAGCATCTAGAAAATTTTCTGCAACAATTTACGACCACATACGAAATAACATTACCCACTACCAAGGATACAACCACAATAACCCTTGATGTATGTTCTTATACCATGTGTGGGGAACATCCTGTGCAGCAATATTTGTCAGCTTTTGAGGTATATCTGTGTCCCTTCTCCAATTGTGGAGGTTGGGCGCAAGTATGGTGGTATACAGGTTCATGGGTTCCCTACTCAGGTAGTGAGATTCCAGATCTCAAAAAGAGCATTTCCATCATGAAATTGCGAGTGACTGGCCTTTGTCCAATGACCAAATGTAATCAAGTGGCTATCACTTTCAGAGGAGTAACGGCTGTTACATACAGAACTTATTCCTTAGGAATTGATGCCACAGGTAGAGATCCCATTGGAAAATTCAAGATTGTTCCACCTCCAGCCCAACCAGAAAAAAATCCTCTGATGCCGACAAAGATCCCAGAAATAAAGATACCTTACCAGATTGTGCCGATTAATGATTCTAAAGATTTAGTGGCACTAGAAACAGGATTTGGAGAGACAAACCTGTGGCTCGAATGGGCACATTATACTACGAAGAGTTTGAATGTCTCTAATTGTTATTTTTGTGCCCATGCAAGAGCAGAACCAACTGTAGTTCCTTTCCCTTTAGATCTCCACAATGATCCAGATGGTTTTTGGTGTATGCTAGAGTTGCTTCAGGTAGCAACGGCAGTGAATAAGTCTTGTCAACATCTTGACAAGCACCACCCCTACTTACCCCCTCGGCTGAGGGTCCCACCCGCATTCAGGATTCCAGATCCAGCTACCAGATATCATACATGTCTGGAACGATATGGGGTGAAGAATACACGGTTTCTAGGAAATTTGACCAATTGTAATACAACCCTAGAAAAAGGGACTCTGCGAAATCTAAATCTCACAGATTTTTCACAAGCTAGAGCAGACATATGGTGGTATTGTGGAACTCGCACTATCCACCACACACTTCACAGAAGTTGGACAGGCAGATGTGCCTTAGTCAAATTGGTAATTCCAATTATAATAGCCTCTTTGCTCCCTCCTCATAGCAGCTCTTCCTCACGAGTGAAGAGAAATGCAATGCCTGGATCTTTTGATGATCGGGTCTATATAGATGCAATTGGAGTTCCAAGAGGGGTTCCTGATGAGTTCAAAGCCAGAAACCAAATAGCTGCGGGATTCGAATCTGCCTTCTTTTGGTGGGCTACTATCAATAAGAATGTAGACTGGATCAACTATATATATTACAACCAGCAGAGATTTGTCAATTATACCAGGGATGCAGTTCAAGGAATTGCAGCGCAATTAGACGCCACCAGCAGAATGACGTTAGAAAATAGATTAGTTCTTGACCAGATTTTAGCATCGGAAGGCGGAGTGTGCCGGAAAATAGGTACACAGTGTTGCACCTTTATCCCCAACAATACTGCTCCAGATGGATCAATCACCAGAGCTTTACAAGGCTTAACCTCACTGTCACAAGAATTGGCAGAGAACTCTGGTGTTGACACATCCTGGACTGGTTGGATGGATAGAGCTTTTGGTAAATGGAAGACATTTATCATTTCAGCAGCCACTACTATAATTATAGTGGTAGCAATTTTTGTTTTAGTAGGATGTTGCATAATCCCTTGTGCTAGAGGCTTAGTAGAACGCTTAATTGAAACTGCAATAATGAAAAAGACAACCGCAGGACAATATGTCCTGTACGAAAATCTCCTCCCCAACACCACAGGAGATAACACTTTGGACTATCTCCCTCTGAGAAGGACCAATCGCTATGCAAGTGCTAGAGACACTAGAGAGATGTCTGCAACTGTATAATCAGGTAATAGCACATAGGGATACTATATAACCATACAAAGCTTTATAAGATGATGTGATACATGAGAAAAATGTTTACATAACCTATGCAAATCAATGCAAATGTATACTCAAGATATAATCAGTATATAACCAAAGATTTTATGATTGATAACAATATATACTCACTTAGGTAAGAATAAGTTAGAACCTGCATAGTAATGGGTTGAGAAAAAGTATTGATATAAAAGAAATGACTGAAGTAGTGCCTATGTTATGATCTGAATCTCAGTAATTTGACCATATCAGGTTTTAGAATAGACTCTGCAAAACAACAGTTTTATAAGGATACCTTCTGGAATGGATGGTACCATGGTACGTTAACCCTGGTGTCACCCTATGGGATAGGGTGAAGAGGGGAATGTTAATATGGATTAGAGCTAGAGTGTCCACTGGAATGGTGGTAAGCCAGGTTACAGGACTTTGGTCAGCAGAGAAGCCTTGACTAGGCCTGATAACCCACTAATGGCATAACAGTTGAGAACCTGCAAATGCAGGACTATATGATGAAGTCTTAATAAAACCTGAAACAAATTACAAATTGAGTATAGCATACATGATGGTAGAATAATAGATAAAAATGGTTTGTAAAATCTAGCTTGTATTCCTATAACATGGCACACAAGTCATAAGATTATATAAAAATAGATTATGAAACTGGATGTTTCTATAAAAGATAAAGTCAAGATGTTCAGGGTGACGGAAATGATATGAAGTTTTGAAATAGCAAAAACAAGAGATGTTTACCGGAAGAGACAGTTGGGTACAAATAGATGGACACCTGGGGCGGAAAAGAAATGTTTCAAAATAACTAGAACAGGAAAGAGTTGGTACAAGATGTTACAAAAAGTGCAAATGACCATCTGCCGGAAATTGGTACAGAGATATTGGGTAATAAGATGGAAAAAAATAGGTACTGCCATAGGCATCTATTGAGATCTTTGCCTATAAAAGAGCAAACATTCAGACAGAAAAGTTAGAAGCTTCTTGAACACTTGACCGACAGCAGAGCTCTGTGCATTTGAACCCAGATGTATGTATTGAACTGAAGACTTTCTCTTGGTAAGAATAAACAAGATCTCATTCTTGAAACCTATCCTTGTCTTTATTTCTATAGGCTGTATTATATGTGCTCTTTCCTTATTATCTACTATGCACAAATAAGCCACTCTCATTGAACCACAAAGAGCAGATTAAAACATATATATATATGGGAACATAAATGGCCCAGGATATACATAGATCCAGAAAGGCAGAAAGCAGTGGTCATGGGAATCAGTTTTGAATTACGGCTCTTGATGCCTCCCCAAAACCAACCTCCCTGGGATTGGAGGGAAACTGTAAAGAACCTTTTGGATGAACTTGAGATGTTTCCCCCCCCATTTGGAAGAGTCCAGAAGGGGTCTAAAAGAGGTCCAATTAAACATAAGTAAAAAAGAAAACAAAATCTTTTGTCCTCCACCTTTGAAGGCACTGCCTAATGCTTATCCAACTGGCATAGCTTTAGACCTTTTACAGATGGACCACACATTTATTTTTAATAATCTTTTGCTACTGCTTTAGCACACACACACAGCATGCGCCATGGAACGGTCCCTGGACCCTTCTTACCTTACCCCTACAGCCAAGCCAGCCGTTAAAGAAGAAAGAAGAACAGCTCACATCCATCAGCCTCACACAACCAAGGCCAAGTGCCACTGTTGAACAGATGGGATGCAGCAGTGCAACCTGCCCTGCATCGACCACACACCGGGCGATGTGGATTGTGCGCTGAAGAGGACCCTGGCCTGGGCCCCGCGCGCCCCCACATAGCTGCCTGCCTGCACTGCTTGAAGCCAGGAGAAGAATGTTGTTGAGACAGCTCACAACGGCCGCAGCTCTCTGGATGACGTTCTCCTTCTCCTGGCTTCAAGCAATTCTGCAGGCAGCACAGTGTGAGGACGGGAGACTGGGCGGCTCACAGCAGCAGACGACGACGATCCTGTTCTGGAACTGGTAGTGGCACCGCGTGCAAGCGGTAAGTTGGTGGCACATTTGCATAGGCAGGAAGGTGAGACGCTTGCATGCGCATAGGTGACGGGTTTTTTTGAGAAATCGATTCAGGTGCGCCCCACCTAGCTATGCCACTGCTCTGGATCTAAAGTGGATGATGGACAAATTGTATCTACTTTTGATCGAACCAATCCACAAGAAATTGATTCTCTCAATTCCAAGCTGACTTTACTATCCACTGTGGCAGGAAAAATAATCCTTGATGAGAAATTCAGACAATATGTTTCTAGGCGTTTAAACTAGAAGGCGGGGATGGCATATGGATGCAGGTCACTTCCAGTGGTCACCCCCAACTAAAGACAAGATGTGACAGCAGTAAAGAAAGCAATGTAAACAACAATGTTAGCAAATCACTTCATACTAACACAGTAGGAAGTGACACTAAACAAAAAAACTAATCAGAAGATGAGACTGCCACTGAAATGTATCTGGAAAGCAATGACCACAAAAGCTCACAGTCTAAGCAACAAAGTTTATGATCTGCCAGCCCTGATGTTAGAGGCAGACTTAGATATTGTTGCTATCACAGAGGCATGGTTCAGTGATCCTCATGAATGGAATGCAAACATACCAGGCTATAATCTATTTAGGAAGGAGAGATGGTTGAAAAGGTGGAGGAGTAGCTCTTTATGTGAAAAACAATATCAAAGCGACTGAAATACAGAGGGCTTGGGGAAAGAAAGAAGCGATGTGGATCACCTTGAAAAAAAGAAGATGAAGCCTCTGTCCACATGAGTGTTGTCTACAGACCTCCAACACAATCAGAGCAACTAGATAAAGATCTGGTTACAGATATCCAAAAGATGGGAAAGAAAGGAGAGGTACTGTTGCTGGGAGATTTCAACCTGTCAGATGTAGACTGGAAAGTTCCATCTACAGAATCAAAAGAAGTATATTGTGGGTGCCTTTCAAAGTGCTCTGCTCAGACAAATGGTGACATAACCCACGGTCTAGTGCTCCCAAATGGGGAAACTGCATCTAATGTCTGAGTGGGCTTCCCCCCTACCCCCTTCCTTTCCATGTCTTCTCATAGGTTGGGGGTTGGCTGCAACACATTCTAGTAGATATGGGGTGGGGTTTGTGGGCACACTATAAGGAGGGTAGCTGCATTCTCAGGCCTGGATCAGGGACAGATCTGTTATAGGGGTGCTATGTCTGTGATACTTATGTCAGGTCTTGAGACGTTCCCGCATGCGCAAGATTAGGGCGGGGTCCTCACGCCGGACATGTCTGTACTGGCTCCAGAGCAACTCAAGGTCCCAGTGAATTCCAAAGCATCTGCAAAACACAAGTTGGTGGAAACAGGGTTCACGTGATGAGGCTTCTTGGCATCACATACATTATTATTTTTGACATGTTGTGCAATGCTCCTCACATAACCTGTGACAAATAGCAACAGGCAGATTGAGGGGGAGGCTGAGGGGGTAGGTATGCATTACACAGGCACAGGTGCTGTGTGAGCTGAGATGGCCATGGGGAGAGAGGATGGCATGATGGTCTTTCTGTGGAGCGTGTGGACTGTTGCTGGGAGGTGGGGATGGGCAGTGGGGTAAAACAAGTGTGCTTTTGGGTGGCTCAATGTACTTTAGGGAGCTGATGTCAACATTCCCATCAGTATGCAGGCATGAGTCAGGATGCAGGGGTGATTAGGGGATCCAGATATGTGCAGCACCTCATTTTATCATTCCATGGTAAGTGGAGTGGGGCCCCATAATTTGTTGACATTGGATTTTCTGTACATTCTGATTTCAGCAATGTTTTGTTATTCTTTCTTATGAAAAATCAGTAATATGTATTACAACAACAAAGGGACCTCACTGTATGTGATTCTCAGGGGCAGCCCGACCATACGGCCACCTGAGGTGGGGGCCTAAGGCAGCACTCTTTCGGGAGTGTCATCTCCCCTTTCCTTCCTCCACCCCATTCCCTGAGTTTACCTTCTTTCTTTATGTTCCACAAGCTGCCGGTGGTAGCAATTCCCATATGCTGCCCTGCCACCAGCACCCGCCTCTTCTCTTTACTGCAGCCGCCTCTCTGATGTAACTTCCTGTTTCCTCAGAGGTGGTCACAGTAGAGAAGAGGCCGGTGCCGGTGGCAGGGCAGCATATGGGAATCTTATATTTAGAAGGAGGAAATAGATACCAATGTATGTTTTCACTTTGAGAGTTTTTAATATTCTTAACATGGATGCTCTAAATTTAGACGCAAGAAACAGACACCAATGCATGCTTTCGCTTGGGTCTTCTGTTTCTCATGACCAGCACATAATGGCTTGCACGAGCTTCCTTCTGCATCCAACAGCAATCAAAACTGGCAGATTTTGCAGAAATATTTATGAGAGAAGCATGAGAACCATGAGAAATACTCTCTTCCAACACCTGCTCTTGACCTGGCGTTTTTGTTTTTTGTTTTCTTGCCGCGGTAAAGCAGTTTTGTTTCGGGTGCATAAGTACATAAGCACCGACATACTGGGAAAAGACCAAGGGTCCATCAAGCCCAGCATCCTGTCTCCGACAGCGGCCAATCCAGGCTTCAAGAACCCGGCAACCCCCCCCCCCCCCCCCCCAAAAAAAAAAATGTTTTTAATAATGTTCAATGGACTTTTCCCTCAGGAATCTGTCCAAACCCCCTTTTCTGAGCATTGGGGAGGAATACAAAATGACCACATTAACATGAACTTGAGTACATTAGTATGCTACTTGCATTGTTCATCTGCGCACTCATTTGTTCTCACGCTTCGGGCCTCTGAACATTCTTTGCAGGTAAATGCGGGTGCTAGTAGTATCCCCTTTTTCTCAGGTCCTCTGTCTGTATGGAGACAAGGAGTGAGAGGGAGAAGGAAGTTGGTTGGCAGATTTATGACAGATGTTTCAGAATGCTACATTGCTATTTGCAGTGGGGTTTTACATAAGGGAGTAATATCATAGGGTTAACCTAAGCCAGGCCCTCCTGTAGGAGTTATAGCTCCTTTTTCTGTGGCCAAGTATAATGAAATACCTGGCTGGCTTGGTGAGGAAGAGCCTGGCCAGCAGTAGTGTGTCTGCCTCTGAAAAATTGGGCTGCCTCCTCGTGGTGGCCATTTATCACAGTGTCCCCACATCATAACATAATGCACGCTGACGTTGATGCTCAGGTTCAGCTTGGATGTAGAATTTCACACTAAATAGATTGCACCATATATAGAATTGTGCATAGCATGATTCTACAAAGGGTGTATGTGCCATATTTTGAATCACACTTTGCGTGAACATTGGTGTGATTACTTAGCCGCTCAGGCCAGTGATTGCGCCATCATTCATGCTATGTGCAATTCTATATATGGTGCACTCCATTTATGGAATCACGTTAAGCGTGTGGATTTTTGGGTGCAGATTTTAGCCACCACCTAAAGATTTTACCCCATTCTCTTCATGGGCCAGGGCCGGTCTTAGGGCGAGGCGACTGAGGCGGCCGCATAGGGCCCCATGCGCCTGGGGTCGCCCCGCCCGCCGCTCCCACCCCCCTGACGATCAATCGCTGTTCTGTAAAAAATTTGAGAAGCGCCGAGTAGCAGGCAGCACCTCGTGTCTGCCCTGCTAGTAAAAATCTCCTGCACGTCGTTGGGCCGACCTCCCCGCATTAAGCCCCGCCCTCCTCTGAGGTAATAGGCTATTACCTCAGAGGAGGGTGGAACTTAATGCGGGAAGGCCAGCCCAACGACGTGCAGGAGATTTTTACTAGCAGGGCAGACGTGAGGCGCTGCCTGCTACTCGGCGCTTCTCAATTTTTTTTTAAGTTAGTGGGTGCAGCAGGAGAACAGAGTTGGTAGGTGGGTCGGGTCGGGGGGGGGACTCAGATGGGAGAAGGGTGTGGGATGGGGGTTCTCAGTTGGGGGGAGGGGGTAAGGGGGACTCAGATGGGAGAAGGTTGCAGGGTGGGGGTTCTCAGATGGGGGAGGGGGGTAAGGGGGACTCAGATGGGAGAAGGATGTGGGATGGGGGTTCTCAGATGGGAGAAGGGGGCTGGAACTGGGGTTTGAGAAGGGGCCATATGGGAAATGGGGGCCATGCATGGGGCTGGTGAGAAAATGTGGCATGTGTGGGTCAGGTGGGAGAATGGTTCTGGGGCTGAAAAGGGGGGCTCTAATACAAGGAATGTGGATGAAGGGGGCTGGAACTGGGGGCTGAAAAGGAGGGTAGGTGGGATAAGGGGGCTAGTACTGGGACTGGAGGCTGAAAAGGGGCAGGGGCTGAAACTGTGGGTACTGGGGGCTGAAAAGGAGATAGGGAGAAGTGGCTGGGGCTGAAGCTTGGGACTGGTGAGAGAAAAGGACTGGGGACTAGGGTTGAAACTGGGGGCTGAAAAGGGGACAGGGAGGAGTGTCTGGGGGCTGAAGCTCGGGACTGGTGGGAGAAAAGGGCTGGGACTGAAATGGGGGACTGGTGGGATAGTGGGGCTGGAACTGGGGGCTGAAAAAAAGGTGCAGCGAGAGGGGCAGATCCTGGATGGAAGGGGGAGCGAGAGGGAGGGCAGACCCAGATAGATGGGAGAGGGAGGGCAAATGGTGGATTGAAGGGGCAGAGAGAAAGGGCAGACAGTGGATGGAAGGGATAGAAAGGGCAGACAGTGAATGGAAGGGGCAGAGATAGAGGGCAGATGTGCACGGAAGGGGCAGGGAGAGAGGGCAGACATTGGATGGAAGGGACAGCAGAGAGGGCAGACACTGGATGGCAGAGAGAGAGAGCGAAGACAGATGCTGGATGGAAGAAAGACAGTGAAAAGAAGATGAGGAAAGCAGAAACCAGAGACGACAAACTGTAAATAAAATATATTTTTTATTTTTTTGCTTTAGGATATAGTATTGTAGCTGTGTTAATAAATGTTTATAATAGAACATGTAAATAAGGTAATCTTTTCATTGGACTAATTTTAATACATTTTGACAAATTTTCTATATTTGTTTTATTTCTATTTGTTAATTTGTAAAGTGGTGATTGGTATTTGTTAGGTTTTTTTCAAATTTACATCTGTTGTCTTTATATTTTGCACAGTACTAGGGGACATTTTCTGTTTCTGTGGTGTTGTAGTGTATGCAGAGTCTGGCATCTTGGGGGTTCAGTTTAATTTTTGTCTAAATAGAAAGTTTAAATATTACTACTTATTCTATAGTGGATTAGGGTGTATCTGTGTTTGTGAAAAAGACATGGTTTTCAGTTGGCATTGACTGTGCAGGATCGACAAGCCCTGGAGCTGGGGGCCTTGGAGCTCGGAGGGAGGGGTGGCCGGCTCTGGAGCTAGGGTGGGGGCGGGGCTAGGGTGGGGCCCCGTCAAATTGGTCTGCATAGGGCCCCGCACTTGCTAAGACCGGCCCTGTCATGGGCCATATTGTTCCATCAAAAGAATATGATGCTCTCATGACTAGTGTGTGGCCATCCTGAGTGCCACCTGGTATCAACTTATCCAGGACAAAGGTGCCCTCTAACAGAAACTGTAAAGCAGTATTACCACTAGTCATAGAGTGCCACCTGGCAAGTGGATCCAGTGCCTGTTTGCCATGATGGCGCAACATCTTATTCCTAGGACTCTTAGATTTGCTAGCAATCTCATTAACTTTCTTTTGCCATTCATCTTACTGTGCCTGATGCTTTTTACAAACACCTTTTCTCAATGTATTTCCTATATTTGCACTTACCCCACTGAACAGATGCTAGGCTCTGAATCTGACAAAAATGGCACCAAACTGATGGTTGTTGAAACCTATGGGTCTTCTTGCCCTTACCTCAACTCTTATATTTCAGAGCCCAAGGTGTGTTCAAGGAAATAAACGCACAACACAAGTTACAGCTAAAACTAAAGCCAGCTTCAGGAGAGAGTAGCAGCTGCAAAAGTCCAGCAGCTTTGCTAGATAAGTCTCTGATCTTTCCTTTAACTGAACTGCTTTTATTAGCAAATTTCAGAATACAGATTCATTCTTTGGCATGATAACATAATTGGCAAACAACATACTTTTTTTTCCTTTTTTCAAGCCCTATCTGTTCCATCAATAGCTACACCATAACATGTTGGCCCATGCACATCCTTCTTTGGCTATGCTCCTGACAATTTTTCTCTGCTTTTTTTCAGACCTAGGTTTAAGGCCTTTTGCTAGTACATTTGGTTCAACAGACAATTAGCCTAAGCCAAGCATTCAGAGTTTATGGTCTTCAAGGCCACTGTTTTAATTCTCAGAAAATCTTAAACTTCTTTCATTATGACTAACAGAGATTTCCCATTTCTTCCTTATCCCCTGCTAGATCCCCAGCTGTAGTTCCCCTGAGTCTCCTTCAAGGTTTCTTCAACACTAGAATACTAGCATAAGTCAGCAGTTACTTGCCAAACTTCCGGCATGAGTGACCACTTATGCCATAGGAATGGTGGCATCTAAATGTGGCAGTTGGATGTGTAAATGGAAGTATTCTATCATGTATACACAGTAATAGTTGAAACACCCCTTCCACATCCACAACAGAAGCAGGAAGACACCCTCTATGAAAATCCAAAGGAACCAAAGCAGGAGTAGAGGATGACACAATGACAATCCACCAGGGAGATAAAGTTCAAAGCAGCTTTATTAGAGCACCAAAACAAAAAGACCCAACATGGGCCATTTTGGGTCTCAGAATAAATATTGCTTCCTCTTTTAAGAACCCTATTGCATTCTTGTCTTCTTCATCCCACCTGTGGCCCACTGCACTTGCTTTTGCAGTTCTTCATTTCTGTTGTTGATTCCCTCTGCCTTTTCATCGTGTATTCAGTTGGACTAAATTTTTCACATGCATTAGAATTCATTGCATGTGCATTAATTCCTAGGTTAATGTGCATTAAATCAACTTTGCATGCACAAAATATGTTAAGGCACACTAATGAACTGAACACAGACTAGTAATGCACATTCCTTACTAAAAGGTAAAATTATGTATAATCATACCTGATAATTTTCTTTCCATTAATCATAGCTGATCAATCCATAGACTGGTGGGTTGTGTCCATCTACCAGCAGGTGGAGATAGAGAGCAAACTTTTGCCTCCCTATATGTGGTCATGTGCTGCCGGAAACTCCTCAGTATGTCGATATCAAAGCTCCATCCGCAGGACTCAGCACTTAGAGAATTACACCCACGAAGGGACACTCTGCCCAGCTCACCACCGCCGAAACGGGGGAGGGGAATTAACCCAGCTCATCCCCACACAAGTGGGGGAGGGGAATCCGTCCAGCTCATCCCCGCGGAGCGGGGGAGGGACACCACACCCGCCGATGCGGGGGGATCTGGCTTATCCTGCAACCGCAACCGCGGGAGGAGCTGACTGACCCTAACACCGCCGAAGCGGGAGGGGTACAAAACTGCCCTACAGCCGCACGAAGCGGGAGGGAGTGCCGGCAGAATTTAAATCTCAATCCAGCCCCGAAAACTGGAGGGGAGAGGAATGCAGCAGCTCACTGTAACACAAACTCGTCTTAACTCTTGAAGAATCCAAGTGAAAAAACTTGAACACGAAGTCTTTCTGAAGTAACTGAAGACTAAACTTGAACCTGAAATGCAACCAGAATAAAAACAGTACAGATATCTGGGAGGGGCTATGGATTGATCAGCTATGATTAATGGAAAGAAAATTATCAGGTATGATTATACATAATTTTACCTTCCATATCATCAAGCTGATCAATCCATAGACTGGTGGGATGTACCGAAGCAGTACTCACCCAGGGCGGGACATAGAAATCCCTGACCTCAACACTGAAGCTCCAAACCGGGCCTCCGCCCGTGCAGCCACAGTCAAACGGTAATGCTTGGAGAATGTATGAGCCGAAGCCCAAGTTGCCGCCTTGCATATCTCTTCCAAGGAGACGGATCCGGCCTCTGCCATCGAGGTCGCCTGAGCTCTCGTGGAGTGAGCCTTCAGCTGGATAGGCGGCACCTTCCCTGCGGCCACATAAGCCGCTGCAATGGCTTCCTTGACCCATCTTGCCACTGTAGGCTTAGCAGCCTGCAGACCCTTACGAGGACCCGCAAACAGGACAAACAGATGATCCGATTTCCGGAAATCATTGGTCACTTCCAAGTATCTGATGATGACTCGTCTCACATCCAGATATTTAAGCGCAGAGTACTCCTCTGGGTAGTCCTCCCTACGAAAGGAAGGGAGACATAGCTGCTGATTCACATGGAAGCGAGAAACAATCTTGGGCAGGAAGGAAGGCACTGTGCGAATAGTCACTCCTGCCTCAGTGAACTGTAGAAAAGGCTCTCGACATGAGAGCGCCTGGAGCTCGGAAACTCTTCTGGCTGAAGTGATAGCCACCAAAAAGACTGCTTTCAACGTCAGGTCTTTCAGAGATGCCCTTGACAAGGGTTCAAACGGCGGCTTCTGCAATGCTCTTAGCACCAGGTTGAGATTCCACGCAGGCACCACTGAGTGCAGAGGAGGGCGCAGGTGATTAACCCCCTTGAGAAAGCGCACCACATCTGGCTGCGAAGCCAGGGAAGCACCCTTCAGGCGGCCCCTGAAGCAAGCCAGAGCCGCTACCTGGACCTTAAGGGAACTGAGCGACAGGCCTTTGTCCAGACCTTCTTGCAGGAACGTCAACACTGAAGAAATTGGAGCAGTGAAAGGAGAAAGAGAGCCTGCTTCACACCACGCTGCAAAGATACGCCAAACCCTGGCGTAAGCAGTAGAAGTAGAGCGTTTCCTCGCTCTCAGCATAGTGGCGATGACCTTGTCTGAGAAGCCCTTCTTCCTCAGACGCTGCCGCTCAACAGCCAGGCCGTAAGACCAAAGGGGGAGGGATCCTCCATCACCACGGGGCCCTGATGTAACAGGCCCTGCTCCACTGGCAACCGCAGAGGATCATCGACTGAGAGCCTGATCAAGTCCGCATACCAGGGACGCCTGGGCCAATCCGGACCCACCAGGATTATCCTGCCGGGATGCTTTGCCACCCGGTCTAGTACCCTGCCCAACATGGGCCAGGGCGGGAACACATAGAGAAGCTCTTGTGTCGGCCATTGTTGGAGAAGAGCATCTACTCCCAGGGATCGAGGGTCCCGTCCTCTGCTGAAGAAGCGCGGCACTTGGCAATTGGCCGATGACGCCATCAGATCTAGGCTCGGCTGGCCCCAGCGCTTCGTGATGTCCAAGAACGCCTGAGCAGATAGCTGCCACTCTCCGGGCTCCAAGGTATGGCGACTGAGAAAGTCCGCCTTGACATTCATGACTCCGGCAATGTGGGCCGCTGACAACTGTTCCAGGTTCGCTTCCGCCCACTGGCATAGACTCATAGCTTCCTTGGCTAGAGGGGCGCTCTTGGTACCTCCCTGGCGGTTGACATAGGCCACAGCCGTGGCATTGTCCGACAGGACCCGTACAGGCTTGAACACCAGTACCGGGATGAACTCCAAAAGCGCCAACCGAATGGCTCTGAGTTCCAGGAGGTTGATAGACCACTTTGCCTCTGCAGGAGACCAGAGCCCCTGCGCTGTCCTTCCCAAGCAGTGGGCTCCCCAGCCCGATAACGAGGCGTCCGTCGTGACGACAATCCACTCTGGGGACACCAGAGGCATTCCCGCAGACAACTTGTCTGTCTGCATCCACCAGCTCAGCGCCTTGCGCACTGCTGGATCCAAGGGAAGACGCACAGCATAATCCTCCGACATCGGAGTCCAGCGCTGCAGCAGAGAGTGTTGTAGCGGTCTCATATGAGCCCTGGCCCAGGGCACTACTTCCATCGTGGCCGTCATAGAGCCCAACAGCTGCACATAGTCCCAAGCCCGAAGAGGAGAGGCTACTAGGAACTGGTCCACCTGAGCCTGAAGCTTGACAATCCGATTGTCTGGCAGGAACACTCTGCCCACTTGGGTGTCGAATCGAACTCCCAGATACTCCAGGGACTGAGTCGGGCGCAGCTGGCTCTTCTCCCAGTTGATGATCCATCCCAGGGAGCTCAAAAGAGCAACTACCCGGTCCACAGCTTTGCCGCACTCTACATAAGAGGGGGCTCGGATCAACCAGTCGTCCAGATAAGGATGGACTTGTACTCCTTCCTTTCGCAGGAAGGCCGCTATGACCACCATTACCTTGGAAAAGGTCCGCGGAGCAGTAGCCAACCCGAACGGGAGGGCTCTGAACTGGAAGTGTCGGCCCAGGACTGCAAAACGCAGAAAGCATTGATGAGGAGGCCAGATGGGAATATGCAGGTACGCTTCCTTGATGTCCAAGGATGCCAGGTACTCCCCTGCCTTCACTGCCGCTATAACAGAGCGGAGAGTCTCCATGCGAAAGTGCCGCACTTTCAAGGCCCGATTGACCCCTTTGAGGTCGAGGATAGGCCGGACAGAACCTCCTTTCTTTGGTACCACAAAGTAAATGGAGTAACGCCCCTTGCCAAGCTGACTTTCTGGCACCGGAACGACCGCACCCAGGCGGATCAGATTGTCCAAAGTCTGCTGCACTGCCACAGCTTTGACCGGAGACTTGCAGGGAGAGAGTACAAACCCGTCTCTTAAGGGTCGGCAGAACTCTAGCTTGTAGCCGTCTCTGATGACTTCCAGCACCCAAGCGTCTGAAGTTATTGTGGTCCACTCGCCCAGAAACGAGGACAGCCGTCCTCCAATCTGCACTGGGGCGTGGACCAATACCCCGTCATTGGGTACGCGACCCTGGGGGAGGACCGGAGGGAGCACCTCCGGGACGGCGGTCTCTGTGAAAGGAATGCTGCTTGGGGGAGAAATTCCTCTTAAAGGAAGAGGGGGCAGAAGCACCCGACCTGCCCGGGCGGTACCGACGGGCTTCCTGAAACCGTCCTCTGGAGGTACCGGGACGAGCACTCGCCCGAGCCCTGACCTCCGGTAACTTCTTGCCCTTAGACGTGCCGAGATCAGTCACGATTTTGTCCAGCTCGACCCCAAAGAGCAGCTTGCCTTTAAAAGGCAATCTAGCCAGGCGGGATTTTGAGGCGTGGTCAGCAGACCAATGTTTCAGCCAAAGCCACCGCCGCGCAGAGACAGTCTGAGCCATGCCTTTCGCTGAGGCTCTCAAGACATCATACAGCAAGTCTGCCAAATAGGCTAAGCCCGATTCCAGGGCTGGCCAATCATTCCTCAAGAAATGATCCGAGGGGGAAGCCCGCTGCACCATAGTCAGGCACGCCCTGGCCACATAGGAGCCGCAAACTGAGGCCTGCAAACTTAAAGCAGCCGCCTCAAAGGACGACCTTAAGGCCGCCTCCAATCTCCTGTCTTGGGCGTCCTTTAGGGCCGTGCCACCTTCCACCGGCAATGCCGTTTTCTTAGTCACCGCAGTGATTAAAGAATCCACGGTAGGCCACAGATAGGCCTCACGTTCACTCACAGCCAAAGGATAGAGGCGGGACATAGCCCTAGCCACTTTAAGGCTCGCTTCTGGGACATCCCATTGAGCCGAAATTAAGGTGTGCATGGCATCATGCACGTGGAAGGTTCTAGGCGGGCGCTTAGTCCCCAGCATAATGGCAGAGCCAACAGGGGCTGAGGGAGAGACGTCCTCCGGAGAGGATATCTTCAAAGTGTCCATGGCCTGTAACAACAGGTTGGGCAAATCCTCCGGGCGAAAAAGCCGCGCTGCAGAGGGGTCATCCGCTCCATCCGAGCGGGGATCCGTCTCCACCAAGGAATCCGCAAAGGACCGTTGGGAGACCTCAGACACGCTGCCCTCATCTACATCGGAGGAGACAAATTCCTCCAAGGCCTGGGAATCAACCCGAGGGCGTTTACCTCTGGGAACCTCAACCTCTTTACCAGAGGAGGGAGCGGGGGCAGCGTTGTGCATGAGGAAGGCCCGATGCAGCAGCAAAACAAACTCGGGGGAGAAACCCCCCAGACTGTGCACCTCCGCAGCCTGGGCAACAGCCCTAGGCGCGCTCTCAACCGGCGCTCGCAATAGCGGGGGAGAGACATGCTGCGCATCCAAAATGGCGTCCGGTGCGAAACTCCGCGAAGGAGCCGCGCGGGAAGAACGGCTCTTAACTTTAGCCGCTTCTGTGCCGTCGCCCAAATTAAGGGCGTTCATGGCATTAATGTCTCCAACCTCAAGGGCGGCCCAAGAAGAAGCCGTCCGAGCCGCGTGGCCGGCCAAGATGGCGGAGGCAAGGAGCGGGGGATGGGCGTTTATGGCGGGAAAAACCGCCACGCCGGAGGAAGGACCGGGACATGCATCGGTCGCGAAACTGTCACCCACCAAGGGCGAATCCGGCTTGAAGACCCCCGCATTCCCTCTAGAAGCGCTCGAGCAACCCGGGGAGCGACCCTTTGCGCCCTCGCCCTCCGACGCCATGAGCCACGAGGAGAAGAATCGGGGAACCCCCGCCCGCTATAAAAAGGTAAAATTACCTGCTGTCCGCTCCGAGTTGTAACGACCTGGTGTCTCAGTGAGTAGCTGCAATAGACGCTTAAATAAACGTCGAAATAAACGCCTTTAAGGCCGTTCAAAATTTTTTTTTTTTTTTTTTTTTTTTTTTTAACGGAGCCAGCGGGAGGGGGGAGAAAAGGAGGGACCTGGCACCACCAGGTTTGCACTTGCTCAAAAGAGCCCTCAACCCCAGGCACTCAACAAAACCTAAAAATTAGGCTTGGAGGCCTAGCCAGAGCTGCTGCTGTGTGTGACCACCACCTGCTGAGATAGAGAACATACTGAGGAGTTTCCGGCAGCACATGACCACATATAGGGAGGCAAAAGTTTGCTCTCTATCTCCACCTGCTGGTAGATGGACACAACCCACCAGTCTATGGATTGATCAGCTTGATGATATGGAATCTCACTTTAAAAATAACCAGTGCCCATACTTGTTTCAGTTTACTTATTCTCATAATGCATCTCTTCTTAGCCCATTAAATCAAACACCTCAGTAGGTGAATTTCTCTTCTTAAATTCCAGACAGTCACAAATCGGTTCATTTAGCTAGTTAGTATTCATTTCCAGGCTTCTTATTGGCTCATAGGGATGAGCAGGTAATATTGATCACCTAATCAAGATGTATGCCATACATCACTACTCCCTTGTTCTAAGATAAAAGTTTACCATGAATTACAGAAAAGCAGTGTATCAAGTGCATTACCCATACTCAGTTTTGAAGTGCAACCTGAAGTCCTCATACCAAGAAGCAGGGAGGGTTACAATGTAACATCTTTATGATAAACAAATGGTTATCAGATCAAAGGAGGAAGTCATTTGAATTCCTGTCCCAGCTAGTGTGAGCAATAAAAGCAAGTTACAAAATTTACAAAATGAATGTACGAAAGAGAATTCCAGAGTGAAACTTAGTTAATTGCTTATAATTCTCTTGACTTACACATGGAATAGTCTCCCAGTGGATGAGATGGAGAGCAAAACACTAACAGTTTTTTTTTCCGGGGAAAAAAAAATCCATAACATGGGCAATCCTTAGTTGTAAGGTTGTGAGGATAAAACCTGAGATCAGGTAGACTTTGCAGAACAGCATCAGGAATGGTCATCCCAGTCTTTGTCTGCCATCATACTCTTTCAGGGGAAATCTAAAAATAGTGCGCAAATTTTCACGTGCAAAATTACATGCTATTCTGAGATGCATGCATAACTAAATTGCTTAACAAGCTAATTAGCACTAATTTGGTGCTAATTATCAATTATTGGTATTAATCAGCAACAATTTGGATTTGCACGCCCATCTTGCTAAGTGCTATTCTGTGAAGATCCATGCACAAATCTTGTAGCATGCAATTGAAAAGGGGTGTTGCCATGGGAGGAGCATGGACAGGTCAGGGGTGTTCCCTAAACATGCATGCAGTATTATAGAATTTAGGGAATCTGCGCCTAACTTACACACCAAGATTTACAACAGGTTCAATTGCTATAAATCCTCACACTCACACGCAGAGCCCAGCACTAGGTGCTATTCTATAAACAGCGCCCAAATCAGAGGACCATTTATTGAATAGCGCTCAGCGCACATTTTTTTTCAGCAGCCAAAATATGGGCACCATGTACTGAATCGAGTCCTTAGTTTCTAAATAACATTGTACATTAAATCTATCCGAACACCAGAGAGCTTTCCAGTTGCCAAAGGTGTGAACATGCAACTGCTCCAGAAAAACATGGAAACTTATCCTGTAACTGACAGCCAACCACAAGGAGTTAATCAAATTGATTTGTTAGCTGTATGAATAAAAGCAAATAATGCAGTCCTTTGTTGCCATAGCAGCCTATGATTGCCCAGGGTTTCTGCTAAGCAAATATGTTAATTAGCAAACTATTTCTGCACAAAACACTCCTGGAGGTCCTTAACTGTGGGCTTTATAGAGGAAATTTTACATGGATACTGAGCTTATTCTCTAGACTGGAACAGAACCACTGGAGAGTCCGGCCAGATTCTACATTTATCTACTCTGCTCCCCAAGGGTACACAAAAAAAGCACTTTTACAAGGCTTCACATCAAGCTAACGCCTGTCATTTATTGGCAAACAGCGCACAGGATCAGATTAAATGGGAAGAGAAAGGGAAATGGAACTTGATATACTGCCTTTCTGTGGTATTTTGCAACTACATTCAAAGTGGTTTACATATATGCAGGTACTTATTTTTGTACCTGTATGCTGCTTTAAAAAAACAACTTTCAGAACTGTAAACTGTAAAGAAGGCTTGAAATCACTGTTCAAAATTTAAACTGGGTTTTGCTGTACAAGAATTACACATCAGTGATTTCAACTAACAATACTCTGCTGCACATTTTTTTTGGGGGGGGGGGGGGTGGTAATACTGCACCCATAGTGGTCAGCATTTTTTTAAACAGTTGCTGTGGATGAAAAAAAATCCAGAACATCAGTGGCAGTATCTGAATAGTGGTTCCACTGAATATCTGGAGTCTGCGATCAGCACTGCAGCTGTCTGGTGTGAGGAATATGAGGGTGAGAGGGAGAATGAAGGCACATGGAGGAACGAGGAGGCTCGAGAGGGAGGGAGACTGGGTACAGAAAGGAAGGAGTCTTTTCTACTGGGGGGCTGGAGAAAAGGGAAAGACTACAATTCCCAGCAGCCCCTGAGTAGGTCCCATGGTAGAAACAGGGACTTCAATCCTCAACAGCCCCCAGAGGAGGTCAGGAGAAGGGCAAGAGAAGGGAGTTGGAAAAACCTGTCCCAGAGAGCTAGGATGAGGGAAGGAGTTCTGAACCTGCCCAATCAAGCAAATGATGAGCAGCTGAGCAATGGGTGTGGGGAGGAACCTATGGACTGGCAAAGGGGAAGAAAAGGGGGGAGGAACTGGAGCAAGAGGGGCCGATGGAGATTGCTACTCTGACTAAACTGGAAGGAAAGGAGGTGAAACAGCAGAGGGCTGCTTGGGAGGAGAGCCTGGTAGAAGAAGGGAAAAGGTGGCTATCCCACGAGGGGAGCTGAAAGAACAGGTTTACCACGGAAGGGTCATGCAGGTGATGGTCAGGGTATAATGCTGGCCTGGTTGGGGTGGGACCCTTGCCACTCTCCCTTGGTTGATTTCTTTTGAAAGGAAGAGAGGAGGAGTGGTGGTTTTGGGCACAACTGCTATACATGAACTGCTGGGGAGTTTGAACCCTTTTTGATCTACCGTGTTTGGAGAATTACTTTGCATAACTGCTATACATTAACTGGTGGGAGTTTGAACCCTTTCTGAACTGCTGTGTTTGGGGAGTTGTTTTACCTAACTGCTGACATGAACTGCTGGAGGGTTTGAACCCTTTCTGGAGCTACCATGTTTGGAGAATTACTTTGCATACCTGCTATCCATGAACTGCTAGGAGTTTGAGCTCTATTTGAGCTACTTTGTTTGAAGAATTGCTTTGCATAACTGCTTTATATGAACTGCTGAGATTTTGGAACCTTTTTTTTTGAGGGGGGGGGGGGGTTGTTTTGTTTTGAATACTATGCTGTTGAACTGCTATGCTTTGTTGCAAAATAACTCTCCTCTCGTGTGTCTGGGCAAAAAACTCTTTATTTGGGAGTCAATCCCCTTCTTATATACTCTATGAATATTCATGGATATTACATGTATTATCATTACTATTGGTTACATTTTGCTTACACAACCATGATCATGCATTGCTTACAAGAACAACTCTACATGAACAGCTCGTGAACCTGCTCAGGAATGTACAAACATCATCTGCTGCCTGTATCCAAATACATTCTATCTACAATGCTTCTTGAGAAATGCTGTGGTGGGAACTATCTTTGGAGGAGCAGTTGACACTGAAGGATTACAATAAAGTATAATGATCTGACCTTGTGGATTGCCATGTGCTCTTTAGCAGTGGATTACAGCACACAGCTCAGCTAAAGGGCCGAGGGACTCAAGAGTCTCCTGGTGCAGGAGACTTTTCCAAGAGTCTCCCGGTGGTGGAGACTTTACACTGGATAGTGGTGATATTCAGTCAATTCACATTGTCACCACTAGGGGTTGCACTGGTGAGGGTTCCCAGGTCCAGTCCTCTGTCTTAGCAGAGCTTGGTGCTTAGGACCCAGCACAATATGGGACTAGTGTGGTCCTAAAGAAGCTGCTCTGTCAACATGGCACTCTTGCTTATAGCAGGCCTTCCCCTTTGTCTACCTAGGCCACCATGCTTCCCAAAAGACTAATTTTCCTTTAATAAAGAACCAGGCTCTAGACTGTAGCATTCATTAAAATTTAATAAATAGTTGCTAACATGTGTACAAACTTCCCCCTTTTTGCTTAGGAGGATATTTACAACACATAAGGTTTAATTCTTATTCTCCAGATAAGCCCTTTTGAATATGGCCCATTGAAATGTAAGATATTTACCTCGTTATTGTATTGTATTTTGGACATCCCCAACTGCACTCCGTTGCAGGGACGGCCAAAGTTCAAGGGGGGTGTCAGAAGCATAGCGAAGGCGGGACTTGGGCGTGCCTAACACTTGGATGTCCTTGACCCATAATCGAAAAAAACAAGGACGTCCCTGACGAACGCTTGGATGTTTTTCACCCGGACCTATTTTTCTTATGACTAAGGCACAAAAAGGTGACCGAACTGACCAGATGACCACCAGAGAGAATCTGGGATGACCTCCCGTTACTCCCCAGTGGTCACTAACCCCCTCCCACCCTCAAAAAACATCTTTAAAAATATGTAGTGTCAGCCTCTGTGCCAGCCTCAGATGACATACTTAGGTCCATGACAGCAGTATGCAGGTCCGTGGAGCAGTTTTAGTGGGTGAGTGCACTTCATACAGGCGGACTCAGGCTCATCCCCCCTCCCCTACCTGTTACGTTTGTGGAGGAAACAGCGAGCCCTCCAAAACCCACCACAAACCCACTGTACCCACATCTAGGTGCCCCCCTTCACCCATAAGGGCTATGGTAGTGGTGTACAGTTGTGGGTTTGGGGGGGGGGGGTTGGGGGGCTCAGCACACAAAGTAAGGGAGCTATGTACCTGAGAGCAATTTATGAAGTCCACTGCAGTGCCCCCTAGGGTGCCTGGTTGGTGTCCTGGCATGTCAGGGGGACCAGTGCACTACAAATGTTGGCTCCTCCCATGACCAAATGGCTTGCATTTGGTCGTTTCTGAGATGGACGTCCTTGGTTTTGAAAATCGCTGAAAATCAGAAACAACCATGTCTAGGGACGTCCATCTCTAAGGACGACCAAATTTAAGGATTTGGACGTCCCTGATGGTATTTTTGAAATGAAAGATGGACATTCATCTTGTTTTGAAAATACGGGTTTCCCCGCCCCTGGACCGGGACGTTTTGCAAGGACATCCAAATCGAAATGTGGATGTTCCTTTCAAAAATGCCCCTCCACATATTCCTCCCCTTCACCTATTAATCTCACAATGTCACTTTTGCACCTCCTGCTATCACTAACATATCAAACTTCACATATGTCATTTATTGTTTATTTCAGGCTTGCTAGACTGCCTTATTTGTGATACAAGTCAAAGCGGTATACAAAACTAGGGCCCCGTTTACTAAGCCACGTTAACGTTTTTAGTGCATGCTAAGCATTAGTGTGTGCTAGCTGTGTAGATGCCCATAATATTTCTATGGGCATCTATACATTTGGCACGTACTAATTTTTAGCATGCGCTAAAAACGCTAGCACCTTAGTAAATAGGGGCCCTAATAAGAAAAAGGAAAAGGAACTCCAAAATGACAATAGAAAAGCAGACACATTCAAACTCAGAGACAGACGTCCCAGATCTCATATATGCACTATTTCTAACCATTTACATGTGTATTCTACATGTAAATGTTAGCGCTGACTTTATACGATTACCCCTTAAAACTGCAGCTCAAGTGTGCTAAAGACTTTTTTTTTTTTTTTTTTTTGTTACATTTGTACCCTGCTGGACTTCACCGACCAAGAATGTCTCAATGGTACTACTTTGATAGGGCTGCCATACAACACCTCTTTGATCAGCTATAACCCCTCCTCCAAGCCAGGACATGCAGGAATAATCCAGTGCCAGTCCATCTTAAGGTCACAGCCTCCCTCACCTTTCTTGCCACCAGCACTTTTCAGTCAGTGCTAGCAGTTAATGCAGGCTTCACCCAACCCGTCGTCTTCTACTATTTTGCTCAGTTCCTCAATGCCTTCCTCGCCACACCTCACAGTACCTTCCTCACTACCGCCCAAGCCTTCCAGAACAACATGGCTCAGTTTTACACCACAAACCATTTTCTCTCAGTAATAAGCATCATTGACTGCACACACATTGCACTCAGGACCACCCCCCCCCCCCTCCAGGCACAAAAAGAGACCTATGGGAACAGAAAATCATATCACTCCATGAACATGCAGGTCATATCTGATGCTCAGGGGGGAGATTGTGGATGTGTGTGCTTGCTATCTGGGGTTCACCCATGATGCCTATATACTCAAACATTCAGGAAGTTACCACAGGTTTGACCAAGAGGAGATCACTGGCAACTGACTCCTAGGTAATCAGTACAGGGATTCCTAATCCCCATAACCCACTCCCCTCATTATGTCACCACCCTCCCTCCATCAAAATGCTCCCAGAACCCACATCCATGACCCACACTCCACAAGGTCCACATAACAGCCACATGTCTGTGATTCCTGCTCCCCCTACAGGTGACAGAGGCTACCCCCAGTGAACCTGGCTCATAATTCCCATTGTCCACCCCATAAATGAGGCAGGGGAGGAATACAAGAGCCATAAGAACACCCACACCATCATCAAACAGACCTTTGGCCAGCTCAAGAATAGATTTAGATGTCTCGACCGTTCCAGAAGGGAGCTCCTCTACAGCCCAGAAAAGGTCACCAAGATCTTCATGGCGTGCTGCATGCTTCACAGCTTGGTATAACATAGAAGACAGCCCCTGCCAGAGGACACACAGCAGCAGCACCTGCAGAAGCCAGACTAAGAGGATGATGATGACCCCACCCCCTGCCCATACAGCTGACCAGGGACCACGTCAGCTGGGAGTCCGCAGCAAAGATTCATACAGAGAAATTTTCAGTAAAGTTGAGTGTAGTATTTATTTGTGCTCACCATATCTTTTATATCTCCACCACCGCTACCACTACCCTCCCCCTCTCCCTCAGCCCCCCAGCACACACCACCATAGCATGGTAATATAGTGCCTCACAGCCTTACCTCATCCTCCCCCTTCCCCTCCTTTTTCCCCTCTGGAGGCCACCTCTCCCACCCTCACTCTATCTGCTGGGGATGGTGTAGGCCTTTCAGGAGCAAACACAATGTCAGAGTCCTCCCCAGTGGAGCTCCCACTGCCCTCAGAATCCTCAGGAGATGCAGCTGCCTCTGCTCCTCCAAGGAAATCTGTCCATCTGGTTGGCCCTGTGGCTGAGCCCAGCACCCATCAAGTCGGTATATGCAGCCCCTGAGGGACGTGGTATCAAGGTTGACCTACTGGCCTTGGGTCCTGTGAGTCTCATCTGCACCCACTTGGATGTTGGTTGCTTCTCTGCAGCTGAGGTGGTTGCTTTAAAGCTGGGCTGGGTGCTGTGGGCACTGGAGACACTTGTGGAGGGTGGTGGTACTGCTGAAATGGTGACCTCACGGTTCCACTGGGAGGGTCCAGCACCCTACTGGGTGAGCAGTGTGCTGGACAAGACCTCAGTGTAACTCTTTAGTGTCCAACGTTCCCATCAATCTGTTCCCATATGGCTTATTACAGGAACGTTGGACACCAAAGGGGTAATGCTAGAGATCTCTCCAGATCCATAGAAACTGGTGAAATATATGCCCAGCATGCCAGCTCTCCTGCTGCATGGTACACGTCAGCTGCAGGCAGTTCTCTTGGGCATGGAGCCTCTGTGCTAAACTTGTCCACACTCATGCAGCAGCTGTAGCTTCTGGCACTAGTAGTCAGCCAGCTGCATATTTTGGACCAAGGGTTTGTTGGCCAGTCGCACAATGGTCCCTTACAGGCCAGCAGTGGCTCCTCATCTTGCTGCTAAGCCTCTACAGAGGCATTTGGCAAATCCAGGCAGGGGGTGTTGATTACACTAGTAGTTGTTCCTGCTCTTCCTTCCCTGCAGGCAGCTCCTAGCTGGTGTCCTCAGCGTGCTCTTCTGCTAGCATGGTGCCCTCTTTTGATGCCTCCACTGCCACTGACTCAGCCTGCTGAGGCACCTGCATTGGCTGCTGGTCTCAGCCTCTCCCTTGGACTCATATTCCTCCATGTGCACTCATATACCACAGGCAGGACCGGTGTTAGGGGGTGTCAAACAGGGCAATTGCCCTGGGCCCCCTTACTATAGGGGGCCCCCAAACCTGCCTGAAGCTTAAGAAGGCATAGTCTGGAGACCAGCTTTAGGGCTCCCTCCCTAGTTTCTGCCCTAGGCCCCTGAATAACACCACCCATGACCATAGGTGATGAAAGCCGCCATTATCTTGCCAACACATGATGCATGCATCCACATCATACACTTCAGGAGACAAGGGGTAGGGTGCACGGTGTAACTCAGAAGCCAAGATGCCAGACAGCCACACAGACAGGTGGGTAAAGGAGAAAGCATAGTGGGAGTGGTGTTAAGCGCACAGTGAGATAGCCACAGATGCCTTGAAACCAGGACTGGTTGGCGATGGACCCAATCAGAAGGGGGTGGGAGAGAAGGCACCTAAAAATGACAGCCACATTGGGCCACAAACTGTTGACTTGAATGCTTCCAGACTAGGTTTACCATATGTCCAGTTTTACCCGGACATGTCCTCTTTTTTTGAGGACATGGCTAGGCAACCGGGCGGGTTTTGCCAGCCTGCCCGTTTGTCCAGATTTTTGGACAAACAGGCAGGCTGGCAGGTGGGCCTAGTGGTGTCCTATCTTCCCCTTCCCTTACTGTACTGCCCTGGTGGTCTAGTGACCTCTTTCCTGCCTGGAACACCTGCAGACTGTTGTTTGCTGACTCTGGTCCTGGCGCCGATTTAAAATTGCCGCAGAGAGTTGAAGCAGCCTCGTGAGACTTCTGCAGAAGTCTTGCAAGGTCATTCTTGGTGGCTATTTTGAATCGGCGCTGATACGGGAGGGAGCAAGACAGTCTCTGCAGCCGTTCCGGGCAGGAAACAGGAGGGCATGACCATATCACACGACCCCATAACAATCCTCACCAGAGGACGGATCGATATCGACAACTTCTGGAAACATATCTTCGCCAATAATTGGTCTACACAACTGAACTCAGACCACTTCCTTACAAATTGGAATAATAGATGTAATATGATCCTGGATGAAATTGCACCACTACATGCCAAGACTTTACATAAACGCAAACCTTCATCGTGGTTTAATGCCCTCTTGAAAAACCTAAAATCACAAACCAAGAAACTGGAAAAAAACTTGGAGGAAATCAAAAAACAGTTTTAACTTTAATGCATGGAAACAATCTCAAAGAAACTACAAATACGCTATTAAAACTGCCAAAAGAGACTATTATACACAAAATATTAGACCATACTATCCTAACTAAACTTTTGGACAAGCTTAGGATTGGCGGCAATGTTATCAACTGGATAAAGGGCTTTATTACAACTAGATCCTATCAAGTTAAAGGGATTACAAATATATCATCCCCATGGTCATCTGATTGCGGGGTACCTTAGGGATCTCCGCTCTCCCCGATACTTTTCAACCTCATGATGATTCCCCTGGCCAGATCACTGTCCAAACATGACCTTAACCCCTTCATCTACGCAGATGATGTCACCATATTTATCCCTTTCAAATCAAGTTTAAATGAAATCTCCGACAAAATAATTACTGGTATGTCTACCCTAACCTCTTGGGCCAATGCCTTTAAGATGAAATTAAATAAAGAAAAAACTCAGTGCCTAATTCTCTCATCTCAATACTCTCCACCCCTCCCGACTACTCTTAGCATCCCCGACGTTACACTCTCCATATCTGACAACCTAAAAATCTTGGGAGTAACAATTGACAACCACTTATCATTCGAAAATCATACCAATTCCATCACGAAGAAAATGTTTAACATGATGTGGATGCTAAAATGAGTGAAAGAATATCTTTCCCTGGATACCTTCCGGAACCTAGTACAGTCCACAGTACTTACCCATGTGGACTATTGCAACAGTGTCTTTACTGGATGTAAAGCCCAAATCCTGAAGAAACTGCAGACTTCCCAGAACACTGCGGCCAGACTTATCTTTGGCAAATCCAAATTCGATAGTGCAACACCTCTTTGGAAGAAGCTTCACTGGCTCCCCATCAGGGAAAGAATAACCTTCAAAGTACATACTCTGATTCACAAGATCATGCATGGAGAATCCCCTAGTTACATGAATAACCTTATCGACCTTCCTATCAGAAACAGCTCAGTGTCTTCATGTACTTACCTTAATTTACACCTTCCCAATTGCAAAGGAATCAAATACAAAACAATCTATGCATCCGGCTTTTCCTTGCTGGGCAGCCAGCTTTGGAACCCATTACCAAGATCCATCAGAGCAAATAATGACCATTTACCTTTTAGGAAAATGTTGAAAACCTATCTCTTTAAGCTAGCTTACACAAACAACCCGACCTAACCCTACACATTTCTATTATTATGACGATGTCGATATATTAACCATGTCAACCTAGCTACTCCATACTATCCTAGTCTTCCTTCATCATACCCATCCCTACTTCCTTATCTATCTTTATTACTCCTTCCCATGTTAATTCACACATACTCAAAGCATTCTATTATTATGTTACATTATAGTTCGTAATATTCTTCTTAATGAATCTAATAATTGTAATTCTGTTTATTATGTAAGCCGCATTGTACCTGCTTCTGTGGGAAAGTGCAGGGTACAAATGTAATAAAGCGAATGCTACTTACCTGTGGAAGGTATTCTCCGAGGACAGCAGGCTGATTGTTCTCACTGATGGGTGACGTCCACGGCAGCCCCTCCAATCGGAAACTTCAATAGCAAAGGCCTTTGCTAGTCCTCGCGCGCCCATGCGCACCGCGCATGCGTGGCCGTCTTCCCGCCCGAACCGGCTCGTGTTCGTCAGTCCCATATGTAGCAAGACAAAACAAGGGAAGACACAACTCCAAAGGGGAGGCGGGCGGGTTTGTGAGAACAATCAGCCTGCTGTCCTCGGAGAATACCTTCCACAGGTATGTAGCATTCGCTTTCTCCGAGGACAAGCAGGCTGCTTGTTCTCACTGATGGGGTATCCCTAGCCCCCAGGCTCACTCAAAACAACAAACATGGTCAATTGGGCCTCGCAACGGCGAGGACATAACTGAGATTGACCTAACAATTTTTCCAACTAACTGAGAGTGTAGCCTGGAACAGAATAAAACATGGGCCTAGGGGGGTGGAGTTGGATCCTAAACCCCGAACAGATTCTGAAGCACTGACTGCCCGAACCGACTGTCGCGTCGGGTATCCTGCTGCAGGCAGTAATGAGATGTGAATGTGTGGACAGATGACCACGTCACAGCTTTGCAAATCTCTTCAATAGTGGCTGACTTCAAGTGGGCTACCGACGCTGCCATGGCTCTAACATTATGAGCCGTGACATGACCCTCAAGAGCCAGCCCAGCCTGGGCGTAAGTGAAGGAAATGCAATCTGCTAGCCAATTGGATATGGTGCGTTTCCCCACAGCCACTCCCCTCCTGTTGGGATCAAAAGAAACAAACAATTGGGCTGTTGGGCTGTGTCCGCTCCAGATAGAAGGCCAATGCTCTTTTGCAGTCCAAAGTGTGCAGCTGACGTTCAGCAGGGCAGGAATGAGGACGGGGAAAGAATGTTGGCAAGACAATTGACTGGTTCAGATGGAACTCCGACACAACCTTTGGCAAGAACTTAGGGTGAGTGCGGAGGACTACTCTGTTATGATGAAATTTGGTGTAAGGGGCCTGGGCTACCAGGGCCTGAAGCTCACTGACTCTACGAGCTGAAGTAACTGCCACCAAGAAAATGACCTTCCAGGTCAAGTACTTCAGATGGCAGGAGTTCAGTGGCTCAAAAGGAGGTTTCATCAGCTGGGTGAGAACGACATTGAGATCCCATGACACTGTAGGAGGTTTGAGGGGGGGCTTTGACAAAAGCAAACCTCTCATGAAGCGAACAACTAAAGGCTGTCCTGAGATCGGCTTACCTTCCACACGGTAATGGTATGCACTGATTGCACTAAGGTGAACCCTTACAGAGTTGGTCTTGAGACCAGACTCAGACAAGTGCAGAAGGTATTCAAGCAGGGTCTGTGTAGGACAAGAGTGAGGATCTAAGGCCTTGCTGTCACACCAGACGGCAAACCTCCTCCATAGAAAGAAGTAACTCCTCTTAGTGGAATCTTTCCTGGAAGCAAGCAAGATGCGGGAGACACCCTCTGACAGACCCAAAGAGGCAAAGTCTACGCTCTCAACATCCAGGCCGTGAGAGCCAGAGACCGGAGGTTGGGATGCAGAAGCGCCCCTTCGTCCTGTGTGATGAGGGTCGGAAAACACTCCAATCTCCACGGTTCTTCGGAGGACAACTCCAGAAGAAGAGGGAACCAGATCTGACGCGGCCAAAAAGGAGCAATCAGAATCATGGTGCCTCAGTCTTGCTTGAGTTTCAACAAAGTCTTCCCCACCAGAGGTATGGGAGGATAAGCATACAGCAGACCCTCCCCCCAGTCCAGGAGGAAGGCATCCGATGCCAGTCTGCCGTGGGCCTGAAGCCTGAAACAGAACTTAGGGACTTTGTGGTTGGCTCGAGATGCAAAGAGATCTACCAAGGGGGTGCCCCACACCTGGAAGATCTGGCGCACTACTCGGGAATTGAGCGACCACTCGTGAGGTTGCATAATCCTGCTCAGTCTGTCGGCCAGACTGTTGTTTACGCCTGCCAGATATGTGGCTTGGAGCACCATGCCGTGACGGCGAGCCCAGAGCCACATGCTGACGGCTTCCTGACACAGGGGGCAAGATCCGGTGCCCCCCTGCTTGTTGATGTAATACATGGCAACCTGGTTGTCTGTCTGAATTTGGATAATTTGGTGGGACAGCCGATATCTGAAAGCCTTCAGAGCGTTCCAGACCGCTCGTAACTCCAGGAGATTGATCTGCAGATCGCGTTCCTGGAGGGACCAGCTTCCCTGGGTGTGAAGCCCATCGACATGAGCCCCCCACCCCAGGAGAGACGCATCCGTAGTCAGCACTTTTTGTGGCTGAGGAATTTGGAAAGGGCGTCCCAGAGTCAAATTGGACCAAATCGTCCACCAATACAGGGATTTGAGAAAACTCGTGGACAGGTGGATCACGTCTTCTAGATCCCCAGCAGCCTGAAACCACTGGGAAGCTAGGTCCATTGAGCAGATCGCATGTGAAGGCGGGCCAAGAAAGTCACATGAACTGTGGAGGCCATGTGGCCCAACAATCTCAACATCTGCCGAGCTGTGATCTGCTGGGACGCTCGCACCCGCGAGACGAGGGACAACAAGTTGTTGGCTCTCGTCTCTGGGAGATAGGCACGAGCCGTCCGAGAATCCAGCAAAGCTCCTATGAATTCGAGTCTCTGTACTGGGAGAAGATGGGACTTTGGGTAATTTATCACAAACCCCAGTAGCTCCAGGAGGCGAATAGTCATCTGCATGGACTGTAGAGCTCCTGCCTCGGATGTGTTCTTCACCAGCCAATCGTCGAGATAGGGGAACACCCTGCACTCCCAGCCTGCGAAGCGCCGCTGCTACTACAGCCAAGCACTTCGTGAACACTCTGGGCGCAGAGGCGAGCCCAAAGGGTAGCACACAGTACTGGAAGTGATGTGTGCCCAGCTGAAATCGCAGATACCGTCTGTGAGCTGGCAGTATCGGGATGTGCGTGTAGGCGTCCTTCAAGTCCAGAGAGCATAGCCAGTCGTTTTCCTGAATCATGGGAAGAAGGGTGCCCAGGGAAAGCATCCTGAACTTTTCTTTGACCAGATATTTGTTCAGGGCCCTTAGGTCTAGGATGGGACGCATCCCCCGTTTTCTTTTCCACAAGGAAATATCTGGAATAGAATCCCAGCCCTTCTTGCCCGGATGGCACGGGCTCGACTGCATTGGCGCTGAGAAGGGCGGAGAGTTCCTCTGCAAGTACCTGCTTGTGCTGGAAGCTGTAGGATTGAGCTCCCGGCGGGCAATTTGGAGGTTTGGAGGCCAAATTGAGGGTGTATCCTTGCCGGAGTATTTGAAGAACCCAACGGTTGGAGGTTATGAGAGGCCACCTTTGGTGAAAAACTTTCAACCTCCCCCCGACCGGCAGATCGCCCGGCACTGACATGTTGATGTCGGCTATGCTCTGCTGGAGCCAGTCAAAAGCTCGCCCCTTGCTTTTGCTGGGGAGCCGAGGGGCCTTGCTGAGGCGCACGCTGCTGATGAGAGCGAGTGCGCTGGGGCTTAGCCTGGGCCGCAGGCTGTCGAGAAGGAGGATTGTACCTACGCTTACCAGAAGAGTAGGGAACAGTCTTCCTTCCCCCATAAAAACGTCTACCTGAGGAGGTAGATGCTGAAGGCTGCCGGCGGGAGAACTTGTCGAAAGCGGTATCCCGCTGGTGGAGCTGCTCTACCACCTGTTCGACTTTTTCTCCAAAAATATTGTCCGCTCGGCAGGGGGAGTCCGCAATCCGCTGCTGGATCCTATTCTCCAGGTCGGAGGCACGCAGCCATGAGAGTCTGCACATCACCACACCTTGAGCAGCGGCCCTGGATGCGACATCAAAGGTATCATATACCCCTCTGGCCAGGAATTTTCTGCACGCCTTCAGCTGCCTGACCACCTCCTGAAATGGCTTGGCTTGCTCAGGAGGGAGCTTGTCCACCAAGCCCGCCAACTGCCACACATTATTCCGCATATGTATGCTCGTGTAGAGCTGGTAAGACTGGATTTTGGCCACGAGCATAGAAGAATGGTAGGCCTTCCTCCCAAAGGAGTCTAAGGTTCTAGAGTCCTTGCCCAGGGTCGCCGAAGCATGCTCCCTAGAACTCTTAGCCTTCTTTAGGGCCAGATCCACCACACCAGAGTCGTGAGGCAACTGAGTGCGCATCAGCTCTGGATCCCCATGGATCCGGTACTGGGACTCGATCTTCTTGGGAATGTGGGGATTACTTAGAGGCTTGGTCCAGTTCGCCAGCAATGTCTTTTTTAGGACATGATGCATGGGTACTGTGGACGCTTCCTTAGGTGGAGAAGGATAGTCCAGGAGCTCAAACATTTCAGCCCTGGGCTCATCCTCCACAACCACCGGGAAGGGGATGGCTGTAGACATCTCCCGGACAAAGGCCGCAAAAGACAGACTCTCAGGAGGAGAAAGCTGCCTTTCAGGGGAGGGAGTGGGATCGGAAGGAAGGCCATCAGACTCCTCATCAGAGAAATATCTGATGTCCTCCTCCTCTTCCCACGAGGCCTCACCATCGGTATCAGACACAAGTTCATGAACCTGCATCTGAAGCCGTGCCCGACTCGACTCCGTGGAAACATGGCCACAGTGGGAGCGTCGAGAGGTAGTCTCCCTCGCCCGCACCGGCGAAGCTCCCTCCGCCGACGTCGTCGGGGAGCCTTCCTGGGAGGCGACCGAAGTCGGTACCGAAAGCGGCACCGATGTCGGAGACCTCACCCCGGGCAAGGGGCCAGCCGGCGCCTCACTCGACGGTACCGGTGGCGCAAGCACCCCCGGTACCGGAGGGGAAGGGCGCAACAGCTCTCCCAGGATCTCTGGGAGAACGGCCCGGAGACTCTTGTGCAGAGCGGTTGTGGAGAAAGACACGGAAGCCGATGCAGGCGTCGAAGTCAGAGTCTGTTCCGGGCGTGGAGGCTGTTCCGGGCTGTCCAAGGCGGAGCGCATCGACACCTCCTGAACAGAGGGTGAGCGGTCCTCTCGGTGCCGATGCCTACTGGATGCCGACTCCCTCGGCGACCCAGAGCTCTCGGTACCGATGCGGGAAGGAGACCGGTGTTGACGCTTCTTTGACTTTTTCAAACGAAGCATGTCACCGGAACTTCCCGGTACCGACGAGGACGTAGAATCCAACCGTCGCTTCCTCGGGGCCGAGGCCGAAGAAGGTCGGTCTCGGGGGGGCTGTACCGTAGGAGCCCTCAGGGTAGGGGGAGACCCACCCGAAGGCTCACCGCCACCAGCAGGGGAATGGACCAGCAGCCCTCACCTGCACTCCAGTCGAAGCACCACCGTCCGACGACATCAGCACTAGTGGAGGTCCCGGTACCACCGACGCCGCCTTTCGATGTCTCAGTACCGACGATGCAGAGGGTCGATGCCTCGATGCAGTCGATGCCGAGGTCGAAGGTCTTGAAGCTGTCGATGTCGATGCACTCGATGCCCCCGGTGCTGTTGCCGACGAAGAAACCGAGAACAACACGTTCCACTGGGCCAATCTCGCTGAGTCCTTTTCTGTAAAAGGGCGCAAAGACTACAGGCCTGCGGGCGGTGCCCAGCCCCCAGACACTGAAGACACGACGCGTGCCTATCAGTGAGTGAGATTACCCGGGCGCACTGGGTGCACTTCTTGAAGCCGCTGGAAGACTTCGATGACATGGGCGGAAAAATCACGCCGGCGAAATCAAAACTCGTAATGGCGGTAAAGGCACCAAAACTAGGGAGAGAAAAAACCCGAACCGAGGCCTCAAAAGGGCCTATCCCGAAAACGAAAGGAAACTTAGCGGGGCAAAAACTGGAAACACGGGAAAAAGGGGAAAAGACCGTAAAGGTCTTCTTCTAAGTTCTTTTTTTTTTAAGCAAAAACTCAAAGACGCGCGAGGGTCAACTTGAGGTGCGCGAAACAGCGCAAACACGATCGTCCCGAGCGCGGACAAAAGAAGACTGACGAACATGAGCCGGTTCGGGCGGGAAGACGGCCGCGCATGCGTGGTGCGCATCGGCGCGTGAGGACTAGCAAAGGCCTTTGCTAGTAAAGTTTTCCGATTGGAGGGGCTGCCGTGGACGTCACCCATCAGTGAGAACAAGCAGCCTGCTTGTCCTCGGAGAATAGAGGTATATAAAATAATGAGTAACATACATAGTAACATAGTAGATGACGGCAGAAAAAGACCTGCATGGTCTATCTAGTCTGCCCAAGATAAACTCATATCTTGAATTTGTACCTGTCTTTTTCAGGGCACAGACCGTATAAGTCTGCCCAGCAGTATTTCCCGCCTCCCAACCATCAGTCCCGTCTCCCATCACCGGCTCTGGTACAGACCTTATAAGTCTGCCCTCCCCTATCCTAGCCTTCCAACCACCAACCCCTCTTCCCCCCACCTGCTCCGCCACCCAATTTCAGCTAAGCTTCTGAGGATCCATTCCTGCTGCACAGGATTCCTTTATGCATATCCCACGCATGTTTGAATTCCGTTACCGTTTTCATCTCCACCACCTCCCGCGGAAGGGCATTCCAAGCATCCACCACCCTCTCCGTGAAAAAATACTTCCTGACATCTTTTTTGAGTCTGCCCCCCTTCAATCTCATTTCATGTCCTCTCGTTCTACCGCCTTCCCATCTCCGGAAAAGATTGGAGTGGAGTAGAACAGGTGGATGTGAAGCATCTGTTCACGCTTTCCAAAAATATTAGGACTAGGGGGCATGCGATGAAACTACAGTGTAGTAAATTTAAAACAAATAGGAGAAAATTTTTCTTCACCCAAAGTATAACTGAACTCTGGAATTCGTTGCTGGAGAACATAGCGAAGGCAGTTAGCTTGGCAGAGTTTAAAAAGGGGTTGGACCATTTCCTAAAGGACAAGTCCATAGACCGCTATTAAATGGACTTGGGAAAAATCCACAATTTCTGGAATAACATGCATAAAATGTTTGTACGTTTGGGTAGCTTGCCAGGTGCCCTTGACCTGGATTGACCGCTGTCAGGAACAGGATGCTGGGCTTGATGGACCTTTGGTCTTTTCCCAGTATGGCATTATGTACTTATGTCCAATTTGAGAATGTATATCTGCTGTCTTATTTTGCACTGGGTACACTAGAGCTGTAACAGCTTATAGAAATTATAATGAAAAAATATCACATTATTTTTTTCTCCTATACTGGTATAGTATTTTCCATGATACTGCTTATACGCGCCACAGCTGCTATAAGAGGTGTGGCTACCATATAGGCAGAGCCATAGATGGTGACTCCACCCATGAGTACCAGTACCTTTTTTGCTACAAAAAAAAAGCACTGCATATATCTGACCAACTCCCTCCAAAAGTGCTGAACCTGAGGGCAGCTCCACAAAGAATGATAAATGGTGTTCTCTGTCCCCTGATATTTAATACAGCTGGAGGAGGGCAACTTCTCTGCTTTATACATTTGAGATTGTATAAAATTAAACCTGGTGTACTATGTGAAAAAGTGGTTCTCTCAAAATATCTGCACTACAGGTTAACTATAGGATCCCTTTTAATAGTGGGCAGCACATGCCGGTCATTATAGCTTTGTGAATGCCCTTAATGGAGATCTTGTCCTTAGACATTTTTCTTAACTCTCCCATGCAAGCTTTAAAAGCTTCACGGATCCCGAGGTTGCACATTTCACTTGGCAGTACGCATACCTAGTTTTTGTTTTCACGTTTCACTTTTTGTTCAGTTCCTGAGCCAATCGCTATTCAGGCACTGACTGAAAGGGTAACATTTTGCAATGAGTTGTAGACTACTGTTGTGATTTTAACGTAGCAGTAATTTACATGCTCACTGCTTATAAGCCCATTAGGGACGAAGTACTTGAATGTGATAGATGTAAACTGCTTTGATTGTACCACAGAAAGGTGGTATATCAAATCCATTACCCTTTACCCCTTTTATACCACACCACAGCTTTCTGCATCAGCACCTCAAAGCCTAGTGATCAAGGAAAGTGTTAAAAAATTCATTCAACTTTTTAGGAATAAGGACCTGCTCCTTTTCAATCTGGATGAAATGCAATCTGTTCAATATTACTTTGATGATCATGCCACAGCAATGAGGAACAATGCTTTAAAAATATTTCTTGTGAGATATGAACTACATTAGGTTGAAAGGACAGTGGACTCAGAACATTAAAAATCCAGTAGTTTATTTCAAAGTATAAATTTCAGGCTTGCCAGACAAAATCCCACTAACAGGTAGGTACACTTGAACAAACACCAGTCTACAATACATACAAAAATTGGGGAAAGTTTGCACTCAACCAGTCTGAATCAAACATGAGGCATAACCTACATTATTTTTATGTACAAATACAGCTTCAAAATCAGTTTTATTGTAAGTATCCTACAAGGATTTTTCCTCCATTTTATGGCTAATAATTTACTAGACTGAGAATGAAAAAGATAGAGGGAGTGTGCCTGTGACACTGGGGCAGGTGTAACGATATCCAGTCTCATTAGCTTATAAAGGGCTTATTTACTAAAGGTTTTCTTCCATTTTGTTTCTTAACCTTGTTAAAAGCATGACAATACTTTAATATATACAATACAGAAGTAAGTTTGGGGGGTTTTTTGCAGTAAAAAAAAATTAAAATTCTTAAGTGATATTGATTTTAAAATAAAATATTAAATGGATTTGCTGGAGAAACAAGAATAATTACAGTTCATTCACTCAATTCATTCTGATGTTCTCTCAAGAAAAGCCCAGGTGTGACAATGCTTTTCTAACATACCCACATTTAACAAAAGTTCAATCACTTTACAATTTAAATAGATATTTCTGGTTGCAAAAGGAAACACCAAGAATAATTACAACAGTTACAATTTATTTAAAAAAAAGTTTTGAATATATTTTTTACGTCCTATCTAAAAAATGGGGCAAAGTTTATTTTGTTTGGAAAAATGATAAAACAACATAACCAAACAGCAAATGGTCTTACCATTCAACAGAAATAAGTTTCAGTTTTGTGGTCACTGGAAAATCAATACTGCAACAAGTGAACTTCAGTAGATGAGCAATTAAATTTGACAGATTCATACTGTGTTCAAACCTCAACATCTTAATGCTTCTTATGTGCAAGACTGTTACCAGCAAACAAGGTCACTCACTTGTTTATGCTATATGGTAAAAAGTAGAAAAGTCAAGCATCTTCCTCTAATCATCTTGCTTTTGAATATACGTATCTGTTTATTTGTGGCTTTTCTATGACTACTGAATGATATCTATACTATTCTACTGTAATCTAGTTGTGTCTGGTAGAAATCTGTCTTTGTTCACACACACAATAAAAATGGAACAAAGTTCAGACAGTAAATTGAGAGATATGACCTGGAAGTCATACAAATATAAAAATTACCTGATGGTTGAATGAAACCACTTAATAGAGAAAAGTTTTAAAGTTTTGCTTTGATTACAAATCTGCTAAGCACAACATTAGCAGATACCCATTACGCTCTAATATCAGGATGTAGTGGCTAGAGGTCAGGTTGCTTTTCATCACAGTTAAGTTAAATTTATTCCATAAGTTCTTAAGGAATAGACATCATTCGTCAAGAAAAAAGTGAATGAGTGATCAAATATGTACATTTATGCTTGTGGGAGTGGGAACTTCTTTCAATCACTGACAAAAGCAGTCATCCTGTAACTGCATGTAAAGAAGTGGCCTCAGTTTTAATGAGTCCAGAACTGATTAAGTTACTGGTTCCTTTCCAGCTGTACAAAGAGCTGCAGCCTTTCTGCTTTTTAACAAAAATTATTTTTTTTACACACTTGTGAGATTAAAAGAACAACAACAAAAAAACCTAGCTGCCACTGCAATATGCAAAGGACAGCGCCAATACCTTGAGAATAAATAGCACCATTTCTGTAAGAAATTTGGGAAAAGAAATAAAAATATCAAACATATCTGAAATGTAGAGCTCCCTAAGAGATGGGATCTTAAAGTTATAATATGCAGATGTAAAACTGTGTGTGTGCACGCACGCAGGCGCATGTGTAAATGTTTTTCGGTGCACATGTTCAAAGGAAAAATCACTGTTGGTAACCATCCATTTTTATTTCAAGTACTGAGAAAGAATAGCCACTTGTGTTAAATAAAAACATATTATACAATGCCAGGAGCACTGCCTGTGATGCTCATGTTCGCTCTCTATCTATATATCTATAGATATATAGCTACACAAACACATATTCACATGGAGTAAATTATATATACATATATATACATAAGCATACACAGAGGGAAAAAGAACCAGTATGGTACAGGCTTTATTTTATGAGCTCTGAATGACTGCCCTATAGCTCACAACTTTTTTTTTTTTTTTAACTAGAGGGGGAGGAATGGCATTTTTTTCATCTGCCTCATGTAAACTGACTGGTAGTGAATTAGAAGAGACATGCACATGATATGGAAAATAAATAATGTGCAGTAGCTAAGTTTAAAACCTACTATTTCTCTTCACCTTTTATTTCCATCATAGCTACATTTTATTATACTATTTAGACGTCTACCCACAGCTAAGTTTAAAGGACCCTAACATGGTTATATAAGCACATTGTATGCCAGAGAGTAGGACTTCAAAGATCTGCTATTTTTACAGCTACAAGCCAGCAGAAACTGTAGTGACAATTACAGTGTAAAGTGGTGTTATTCATCACTGCCACCAGGTTAAAGGGGCAAGGAAAAGCAATACACGCAGCTTTGGTCAAGAAGCAGAAAATCTTTCTCTCTCAGTTGAAAAATATGATGGAAACCTTCATTCACAGGAGTCAAAGTTCTAAAATAACTCTACTCATTCATAGAGAGGATATTCAATTATAGAAAAAATATATTAAAAAGGGTTGTCTCCATTTTGTGTTTACAGGTAAAATGTTTAGTATATCTGGCCCCTTATATCAAGTTAAAAAAATAATTTAGACTCGAAGTGCCATCTGTACTGTGAGCTGTTCAGAGGCAGAATATGACATATACAAAATTACATTCGTTTGTCTTATTGGAGCTTTGAAACTATGCACATTCTGTCATAATACATAATGCAAGTCTCAAACTATGTCCAAAATGATAAGTTTCCTATTTTACTTTACATACATACTATATTTAAAATACCAACTGAGCTCCAGTAAGGGAGAAATTTGATCTAAGAATGGGAAAATGGAAAAGGTAAGAATTGGGAATCAAGTAAAAGCAGAAAGTACATCAAAGCCTTTTTAATAGAAGATGGTACCAGTATGATGTTGGAATGGGGATATTTTTTCACACCACATCAGAAAACATAAAGGCAAAGGAGGACACTGCTTTTATTAAGGAATTAATATAATTTGGGTTCAATTTCTGAAATGATTACATTAGAAAACATTACAGAAGATTTTAAATCAGAGTATGCAAATATCAAATAAAGGTGAAGGATTAATACATGTGTGGCTGCAGTGCAGTAAGTATAGTCTGTGCCATGGGAACAGTCTATACATAACTATAAGGAGAATCTTATTCTTTCAAAGTAGCTCTCACTCATTCATTTTACTGCAAGTATGGGTTAAATATTGCCAAACATCCAAATTAAATTCAAAAGTGCCACATTATATACATTGTTTTATATGTACGTATTATATGTTTACTAGATTATCCTCTCTAAACATATATCCAACCATGGGATGAAATTAAACAAAAAGATACGGCAGATAGATTGGATGTAAGAGTGCAGCTCAATGTGTTGCCAGGCTATTGTAAGCGTATGTTGTAGCAGGCAAAATAGCAGAACTTATTAATGTATATAAGCATAGTTGGGAAACTAAGCAATAATATGTTCTGGTCACATTTATTTTTGAAGTTATTATTTAGATCCCCCCCTCCCCAAAAAAACCAAACCAAAAAAAACAAAAAACACCACATTACAAGAAGAAACAGGAAACAAAATCTTTGACCTAGGAAAAAAAGCCACAAATCCTGCTTCATAAGAAACAGTTTCTGACTTTTTAAAATAAGAACCAAACACAGTCTTGTCAACCTGGTTCTTAATGGTGTGGTACATTTTATAGCGCCTAACTCCATTCTTAACAGATTCGTCATTGTTATCTTCTGTGTAACTCCAAAGAGTACAGTCTATGCAACAAAACATCCAGTAGCTTAAGTATAGACGTCAATGATAATACCAAGTTCCAGTCTTCTTTGCTGGGCACCTCTATTGTGCAACCTTCTTTTCAGAAGTATGCAGAAGGGAATGGGCTTTTTCCTTCAGCAATCGTGATACCTTGGGGTTTTAGCTGACACAGTTCAAGCCTCAATCCAATAGTATGATCCTGCCCCCATCAATACAGAAACTCAGTGTTCAGGCACTGGTCCATAGCATGGCCCCTTGAACTTGCATGAAACAGGAATAGCTGGCAGGGGTGGGGCAGCAAGGAATGAAGATGGAATAATTAAAAACAAAATCAAGATAACTCAAGACTTAACTGTCCAAGAAAATGTTTTCTAGTTAATAATTTTGCTTTTGGTTATAAAGAGATGTAGTGTATACACATACTCCTGTGAAATCTGGGGGTAATTTACTGAGAATTTCATGCACATAGTTTAGAAAAAAAAAAAGAACTAACCCTCATATAGGACAGTTTAATATCACCAGATTTTCAGGTCTTTATTTTAATTTTTCTTTAACTGCTCTGGGATATTACATCCGTTGACTGAGGGTCACAAAAAGATCCAAAACGCCCATAAATATCCTTTGCTCGTACAGCAAAGTAGTACTTGCTGCCAGACACAAACTGAGTGAGGGTACATGCCATAGGCAGTGGCAGAGCCTTCACTTCACCAATTTTCTTCCATTGGGAGGGTGTGGTGGCTGCAGGATCTTCATGGTAAGCATACAGATGGTAGCTGTCAACAGCAGCACAGCTCCTGTCCACCTCTAGGACACTCCAAGAAAGTACAATGCCATTCTGACTTTGCACCCGGGCCAGTTTTAAATGTGGTTTCTGAGGCAAGGAGGTACCAGCAGCTTCAGAAGGAAGTCGCTGGGGCTGTGGTGCCTCTGGAAGTGGTGCTGGATGCAAAGGACGGACGGGTTCCTATTAATAAAAAAAAAAGAGAAAAGGTTTTATTAATGAAATTGTAGTTCTTGAAAAAAGAAAAGAATAAAACAAGCTTACCCTTTAAATGGGTATTTGAAGTGGCCATCGATTCAGTGGTTGAAACCTTTCATCAGTTATTGCTTTCAGAAGACTGGTGCATAACAGTTTAATAGGGCCCATATTTCAAACCCAACTGTGACTACCTCCATCTTTAACTGTTTTGCATCAGCTTATTGTTGCTCTCACTCTTACAACACAATATAATTGTAATGAAAATTGTATATTCATTTAGTGGTTAAAGATGCACACATAAATGGCAGCAGACAAAAATCTCAACAGTAGAAAAAAACAAAACAAAAAACAAAACAAAAATGCACGCAAAGTCAACTTGATAAGGAACCAAGTCCAGGTTATGTCCTCTGCTCCCCATGCTAAGAAAGGTTCAGAAAGAACATCATAGTTTGTGAAGAAAAGAGAGTTGTACCTACTATGATGGTTGGTCTGTGTATAAGAGGAATAAGAGGAATATAAAAACAGGGGGAAAATCCTGGGTAACTGCGAATGAAGGTTCAATGTACTCTACCCCATCGGAACCCAGTTCCAACTAAGCTGACAACACTAATGAGGAAGGAAGTGCTTTTTTTTTTTTCCTTGCCTGGCATGTAGCTGTTTTTTTGTTTTTAAAGATTTGTGTCCACACTTTTCCCTTGGCAAAAAAGCAAAATTACTCACCTGTAGTAGGTGTTCTCTGAGGACAGCAGGCCAAGGAGCCCTTTTATTAAGCTGTGTAAGCGCCTATGCTTGCCAATTTTGAGTTACCACCTGGCTACTCGTGGCCCTTGCGGTAATTTCATTTTTGACACACGTCCACTACGCATGCTAGAAAATATTTTTACTTTCTGGTGTGCGGGCGGTAATCAGCTTTTTATACAAAAAGACCATTACCACAAGTCCATTTTTGGCAAAATTTTTAAAAAGGCATTTTTTTTTACAGGTGCGCTGAAAAATGATTTTGCAAGCCTAGAACACAAATCTACACTACCGCAGGCCATTTTTCAGCATGCCTTTGTAAAAGGGCCTGCAAGTATTCTCACATCTGGGTGATGTCAGCTGACGAAGCCCGGTGTGGACGCTGGCTAGCGAGATAATAGTAGAAATTTTTAGCAGTGTCCCACTGCACATGCACTGGTGCCTTCCCGTCCGGGTCCCTCAGTCATATAAAATAGCTAAAGAATAAAACTCCAAGGGGAAGTGGGAGGGTATGTCACAATACTTGGCTTGCTGTCCTAGGAGAATACCTGCTATAGGTGAACAACTTTGCTTTCTCTGAGGTCTAGCAGGCCTTCCGTATTCTCACATCTGGGAATCCCTAGCTACTAGGCTCACTGAAAAAAAAAACAATGCTAGGACAATAGGGACTTCAAATGTCAAGGCCTGGAAGACAATTAACCTGAAATTATTTACATACTAGTTGTGAAGGTGCAGCCTGAAACTCAAGAAAATTGGCCTAGGAGGGTGGAGTTGGATTCTAGACACTCATCAAATTCATCAGAACTGTCTGACCAAACCGGCTGTAACATCCAGTATCCTGCTCAAGGCAGTACTGAGATGTGAATGTGTGGACAGAAGACCATGCCGCAAGTTTTGCTAATCTCCTCCATGGAGGCTGATCTCAAGTGGGCTACCGACATCGCCATGGCTCTGACCTTATGAGACTTGACATGACCCTCTAGAGTCAGCCCAGCCTGGGCGTAAGTGAAGGAAATGCAATCTGCTAGCCAATTAGAAATCGTGCACTTGCCGATGGCTACTCCTATCCAGTTTGGGTCAAAATAAATAAAAATCTGGGTGGACTGTATGGGCTTTAGTCTGTTCCAGGCCTGTTTGCAATGTTAGGTATGCAGTACACTTTCACCAGGATGGGCATGTGGTTTTGAGAAAAATGTTGACCGAACGACTGGCTGATTAAGATGGAACTCAGACACTACCTTAGGAAGGAACTTAGGGTGAATGCGGAGAACTACTCTGTTGTACTGAAACTTGGTGTAAGGTGGGTCAACTACTAGGGTATGAAGCTCACTGACTCTGTGAGCTGAAGTGACCACCACGAAAAACACAACTTTCCAGGTCAAATACTTCACATGACAGAAATCAAGTGTCTCAAGAGGAGCTTTCATCGACTAGGTAAGGACAACGTTGAGATCTCACGACGCAGTAGGAAGTTTGATGGGAGGCTTTCTCAACAAATAATCTCTCAGGAAGCGAACAAGTAGAGGCTGTATAGAGATGGGCTTACCTCCTACATGGAGATAAGCAGCACTAATTGCACTGAGATGAACCCTTACAGAGAGATGCTGGAGGTATTCAAGCAGTTTTTGTGTAGGACAAGTGAGAGGATCCAAGGCCTTGCCCTCACACCAGACAGCAAACCTCCTCCATTTAAACAAGCAACATTTCTTAGTGGAGTCTCTCCTGGAAGCCAGCGAGATGCAAGAGAAACCCTTCAGTAAATCTAAGAATTTGAATTCTACCTTCTCAACATCCAAGCTGTGAGCGCTAGGGATTGGAGGTTGGTCTGCATGATTCCAATCTCTACGGATCTTCAGAGGACAACTCCAGAAGAGGAAATCAGATCTGCCTTGGCTAATTAGGGGCAATTACGATCATAGTTCTCTGGTCTTGATTGCGTTTCAGCAAAATCTTGTCTATGAGAGGTACTGGAGAATACGCATACAGACCTTTCCCCCAAAGGAGGAGAAAAGCATCCAACACTAGTCTGCCATGTGATCTAAGCCTGGAACAGAACTGAGGGACCTTGTTGTTGAGATGAGTGGCAAAAAGATCCACGGGGTGATAATAGTGAACCTGTCTGGGTCTGATCTGAACCAAGGTTCAGAGGCCTAGAACGGTTTGCCTGCTCTTAAAATCATGTCCTTTGTCTGACCCAGAAATAAGCAGCTTGCAAAAAGAGGAAGTGTTTCAGCCAGGGGCGTTGGACAGAATGTGTATAGGAGCTTTCTGCAAATTAGCTGGACCTGCAGACATAAGATAAAAGGGCTGATGAAATGGACCGTGGAGCAAGTTCATAAACAAACTTATTGGTCTTATGTGTCTGTGGACCACCCTAAATAATCTTGATTAGCTTTTGTAGAAAAGCGGAACATAAAAGAGGTAGGTCTAATTATATGCACCCCATAGACATAAAGTTAAGTGTTTCATATATAAATGAATGTATATTCTATATCTGCAGAGAAATTACTCTGAGACTGTATCTGTGTGCAGCCGAGTACTCTCCTATGAGAAAAGCCTTAGACAGTTCTGATATTGCCTGTCTGTTTTTCTAACTTGATAAGTTAATAAAGCACAGTATTTTCTCATATTATCTGCGTGGCTTCTACTCTGTTTCTCCCTAACCACTGGGAGTGTGTGGAGCACACCTCTGGGATGGGTAAAACAAATAAATAAACGGGGGAGGGGGGCCCACTCTTGAAAGATCTTCAAGCTATGCACATGTTGAAACCATTCGTGTGGTCGCAAAAACCAACTCACTTTGTCTGCCAGGCAGTTGTCCTTTCCTGCTAGGTATGTGGTTTGGTGGACCATTCCATGAAGAAAGGCCCGCTGCCTCCTGATACAAAGGATAGGATCCTGTACACCCCTGCTTGTTCACACAGAAAACTGCAACCTGGTTGTCTATATGAATGAGAATAATTTGGTTTTGTAGCAGAGCTCTGAAAGCCTTTACAGTGTTCCAGATGGCCCTGAGCTCGAGGAAGTTGATATAGTAAGTTGTTTCCGGAGCAGACCAAGTACCCCGGATGTGGGCCCATCCAGATCAGCTCCCATTCCAAGTTGGATACATCCGTTATTAACACCTTCTGAGGAGGTGGAATTTAGAATGGTAGTCCCACAGTCAAATTTGGCTGAAATGTCCACCAGAGATGCGCATGAGTCAACAATGAAGGAATCTGGATAACATCCGCTAGATTCCAGTCACCTGAGACAACTACCGTGTTTCCCCGAAAATAAGACACTGTCTTATATTAATTTTTGCTCCCGAAGACGCGCTAGGTCTTATTTTCCGGGGGAAACATCGGGGTCGCTCCCCCACCCGAGGTCGCCGGGCCCCCCCCCCCACCCGCCCTCCGTCGCTCCCGGCCGGAACTAACCTTAAACGCCTCCTTTCACCTTCACACTTGCAGCAGCAGGGCAGGCCACTCCTTCCTACCGTGTCCCGCCCTCGCCTGACGTAACATCTGCGAGGGCGGGGCACGGAAGGAAAGAGAGGTCTGCCCTGCTGCTGCTTGCTGCGAAGGTGAAAGGAGGCGCTTCAGGTTAGTTCCGGGAGCGACGGAGGGCGAATGGGGGGGGGGGGGGCGACCTTGGGTGGGGGCGGCGGTCTTATCCGGCTCTCGGCGGCCCTGCTTCAAAAGAAAAACTTTGCTAGGTCTTACTTTCGGGGGAGGCCTTAATTTACCAATATGCAGCAAAACCTCTACTAGGTCTTATTTTCGGGGGATGTCCTATTTTCGGGGAAACACGGTAAGAAGCTAGGGTCCGATGAGCCTCTCTCAAATACAGACATGTCATAGGAGTGACATATGTACTGTTGAGGCCATGTGACCCATTAATCTCAACATTTGCCAAGCTGTGACCTGCTTGCTGCTTTGGAGCTGCAAGGCGAGTATTATCAAGGCCTCTGCTCTCGCTTGGGGAAGAACAGCTTGATCCTGCAATGTATCGAGCAGAGCTCCTATGTTCGCTAATCACTGAACTGGGAGAAGTTGGGACTTGGGGTAGTTTATCACAAACCTCAGTAGCTCCAACACCTGAATAATTAGGCACACTGACTCTGTTGCTCCCTCCTGCGATGTGCTCTTAACCAGCCAATTGTCCAAATAAGGAAACACATATACTCTCAGTCAGTGCAAAAATGGTGTATAACTACTGCTAGACACTTAGTGAATACCCTGGGAGCTGACGCGCGGCCAAAAGGCAGAACGTGGTACTGGTAGTGGTGTTTCCCTATTTGGAATCTGAGATACTTCCTTTGACTGGGAAGTATCAAAATGTGTGTATAGGCTTCCTTTAAGTCCAGAGAGCACAGACAATCTCTTTCCCAAATCATGGAACATAGGGTGCCCAAGGAAATCATCCTGAACTTTTCTTCGACAAGGAATTTGTTCAGGGCCTTAGCTGTAGGATGCCAGGCATATTGAGACAAAAGGCCAAAAAATAATCCTAAATACAGAGTGAGGCAAAAAAAAAAAAAAAGGTATCCCCCTAGTGTTTTTGTTTTTTGTTGTTCTCAGTAACTGCTTGGAATTTCAAAATGAAATTTTACAGTTTTATTTGTTGTTACTATCTACATTTACGTACCAAGTGGAATTAGATTATCTTTAAACACAGCAAAATTATAGACCTTTTAGCATGACTATCTAGCGATTTTCACACATTCAAAAATGTTTGTACTATAAAACTACCATTATTTGAAAAAAAAAAAAAAAAAAAAAGGGGGGGGGGGGGGGAGTACCAGCTTACTACTACTACTACTACTATAAATCACTTCTATAGTGCTACCAGTCGTACGCAGCACTTTACAATTGAACATGAAGAAGACAGTCCCTGCTCAAAAGAGCTTAAAATCTATCTGTTAATGATGTCACCGTGACTTAGACTTTTGTCTAGGGAGCAATGCAGGAGATCTGTATATTTGAATGAATGCTGAGAAACTTCCTTGGGTTGTCCCTAACACAGGATGCACCCAAAGCCGCAATTGTCTAACACAAGGAAGCACGGCAGATGATCTGGGCAGCCTGCCATAAGGACTGATCAACAAAGCTGTTAAGAACTTCCCAAAGCGAGGTCCGTGGACAATTTGAGCATTCACAGTGACTGTGAAATTCTGACACAATGTTAATTGTATCATTTGACTAACATTATTTTACCGTGTTTTAGCTCAAACATTTTTAAAAAACAAGGGCTGGAAAAAATAAATATGGATGGCATCTGTATAGGGAGGGGGTCTGTAAGATGGGTAAAGTGTGTGTGGGGGGGGGGGAAGGGCTGGAAAAAATAAATATGGATGGTATCTGTACAGGGAGGGCTGTGAACAAAGGTGGATGGCTGTGGGTACAAAAATATTGTTTACAGAAACTTGCAGAGTTTCAAATTTTTTTTTTGCGCAGAATTTTGAATTTTTTTGGCGCACAGCTCTAGTAGGAGTAAATCTTTCTCTCCTCTTCCCATCCCTTCATATGCGGCCCTCCCTCCTTCCCATCCAATCTGTTCACATGCAGCAATTCCTTCAGATGTCTCTCTCTCCACCAATGATGCCTGTCTCGTCCCACACTATCCAGCATTGTCCCTCTCTCTTTCTACCTTCTCCCCTCAAGCCTCTCTTCCCCAACCATTCAGTATTGCCCAGTTCTCTCCCTACTCCCCTCCCCCCACTATCAAGCTTTGCCCCTCTGTCTCTCCCCCACTCCTCTCTCTTTCTTTCCTCCCCATTTCCTGCCTTCAACATTACCCTCTCTCTCTCCTTTTCCTCCCAACACCAGCCAAGAAAAACTAACTTTGAGTGTCCTCTACCGCTTGCCAGTCTGCCTGAACCTGCTGTCTCACTGATTCAGTGGTTGTCAAATAAAGAGAAACCCTGCAAGGGGCCATAGAGCTCTGCATGCCGCTGACAGCTCTGCAGAGTTCCTGCCCCCTATGATACAACTTCATGTTTGGGCATGAACAGCATCGCTCTCAGCAGTGTGCAGAACACTATGGCCCCGTGCACAGTTTTTCTTTATTGACAACCACCAAATTGGGAAGACAGCAGGTTCAGATAGTCAGGCAAGCAAGGAAGGGAAGCTCCCAGTTTGATTTTCATGCTGCCGCCAGCCCCAAATAACTGAGAAGAGAGGAAGGTCGTGTTGGGCTGGGACATTTGCTCCCACTCCCCCTCAGTGATGCTTATGCTTCCGGAGTCGGCCAGGGATCAGTATTCATCGAACATAGGAACAGTAAGTTTTCTTCAGAGTTTGTTCTACCCCTGTCGGGCCTTTTGTCAGGAGTGAAATTGTGGGCAGGCTGTTTTATGGGCAGGCTTTTTTGTCGGGGTCTATTTTGTTGGATGCTTTTTTTGTCATGGCTATTTTATTTTGAGGCTTGATGGGGCTTTTTTGTCAGGGCTATTTTGACCCGGTAGCGAGTGTAGGGTATCACAATGTTCTAAATAACCCGAAAATTGTGTAGGAACAACACCTTCTATCTCTTTTACAAGAGGGGAGATGGAAGCAACTGGTCTATAGTTTGACTGGCTTATACTGAGGCTTGCAAACATATTTGACTTCCAGGCCAAACCCTGGGAAGGTCAATCTAAATGCTCAATGACATTACCCTACCCAGAATATCTTACCTCAGAGGAGAGTAAGAAAGCTACTTACAGTTCTATCAATTTCCTCACTCACTTGGCTCCTTTGTAAAAACAATGCTGGCTTCAAGGCAGTCTTCTATCTGTGTACAAACTCTTTCTAGAGTGGGATCTAAGGTAACTCCATCTTAATATGGGAAGTTAGGTGAGAAATCAGCTGTGGCTGCTTTGAACATGGGACAGCTTCACCTCATTATGTCCTTGGAGTTGTGTACCAGTACAAACAACTAAACCTCGAAGCTTCTAACTGAGGCTCAATGCACTTTCATTTCCACTCTTGTTTCAAGTATTTCAAAGGGTTCTCAAACGGTTGCAATCATTTCTACAACCCCTAGCACACTGTTTTTCTAGGGTGCTGTGGAGATCCCATGAAAATCCCCTCTACTGAGATATGCAGCATCTTCCATCCATGCCACAAGCTTCCACCCGAAACAGCATCTTACATCCGCACCACCCCTCCATCGAGGTCCACCAACTTTTTATTCCTTTCCTCCTCCTTCAACGCTCTTCCAACCTTCTCATTCATTATCAGCAATGACAGCGATCAAGGCAGGCCAATCCTAGAAGCTTTCTTTCTGCAGCTCCCACCTCCTCTAACGCAAATGTGTGTCCCTTCTGCCTATTAAGGCAGGAGCTGCAGATAAAAGCTTCAGGGAGCAGCTTGCCTGGACTACTGATACTGAATGAGAAGGTTGGAAGAGCGTCAGGGAGAGGAGGAAAGGTATAAAAATAGTTGCTGGACCTCGGGGAGGGGGGGGTGTGTGTGTGTGGAAGATGCCATTTCTTGGAGGAGAGGCATGGGTGGAAGATGCTAATTTGGGGTGGTGGTGAAAGATGCCGGTTCTGGGGGGGCATTGGTGAAGGCGGAAGATGCCGGTTCTTGGGGGGCTGCGAGGGTGGAAGATGCCTGAACTTAGGGGGGACAGAGGAGAAAAATGTTGTCCATCAGCTAAGCAGAGTAGTACAGGATGGGCAAGGAAAAAAAGATGCCTGACCATGAGGCAGGGAGGGAGACAGATGTTGGGGAGGGGGAGGTGATGTGGAGATAAGAGAGAGATTGGACAAAGCAGTGAGAAAGAGAGTGGGAGAGAGGCTAGAGTAATGGAGGGAAGGGGGAGAGAGAGAGAAACAGATGCTGGGGTGGGGTGGGAGGCAGGTGAGCAGAGGGAAGAGTGGGAAAATCGCTGGTCCCAAAGATGGAAAAAGTCAAGAGAGATGCTTGCCCTTGGATGAGGGGAAAGAGCTGGGAAGTAGAAGGGGCAGGGGCACAGAGGGCAGGTGATAGAGAAGACAGGACACAGAGGGAGAAGAAGTGTCAAATGGACTGGAAACCCTCGAAAGAGCAGAAGATGGGACTCAGGGCTAGGGAATCAGAGATGATGATGACTGGGAATTAGGGATTGAGTTGACGTGTGCTTTGGGGGGGGGGGGGCTATGGCTGGAAGATATACTTTTGAGGGGATAGTGAGGATCTGACATAATTGGTAAGAGTGAAGGTGTGTTGATGGGTTGGGAGAATGAGTGAGGGTGTGAAATGGGAAGACAGGGGTAAGAGAGAGGGAATGAACTGGGTAGGGGGGGGGGGGGGAAGGCTGAGATATAATGTAAATAACCTGGTAGGATAGACGATGAGAGGCACTGAAAAGGGATGGGGGTTCTGAGGAGGGGTATTAGAGGAAGGGGATGATGGGTCTCTGAAAGGGTTGGGTAGGAGTGGAAATGGGGTTTAAAAAAGTGGTGAAAGAGAGGCAATATGAGTGGGGTACAGAGTAAGAAATTAAAAGTACAGCGTGGAGGCAAGAGAAGAATGGAAAGACAGGGATGGAACTGGGACTGATGAGGGGATGAGATGCAGTGCAGGGTAAGTGAGGATTGAGAGGGAATGCGCAGAGGATATTGAGCAGAGTGGATGGACTGTTCAGGTCTTTATCTGCTGTCAAAAGTACATACGTATTGCCATATTGGGAAAGACCAAAGGTCCATCAAGCCCAGCATCCTGTTTCTAACAGTGGCCAATCCAGATCACAAATACCTGGCAAAATCCCACTATATTACTATGAAATGGAGGACTAGGCAGAGAGACTAAGGGAGCAAGGGGAATGCTGGAGAGGGGATGAGAGGGAAATGGGAAAATCAGTAGGCAGATGAGACGTAAAAAGGAAGAGACGAAAAAGAGGTTGAGAGAAAGAGAGAAGTAGGGTAAATTCAAATAGGTAAATATAAAGCCAGAGAAGAGAAAAGTGGAAACAGAAAAACAGATCAGTGGCAGACAGATGCAGAGAAGAAAAAGAGGAACAGAAGAGAGAAAAAATGGAAAAGCAAACCTGGAAAATAATTTTGAAGACTAATACAAGGGGTCAAGGAGGGCGAGAGGTTCTGAATGAAGGGCAAGGAGGGATGGTGGTGCTGCATCGGGGGTGGAGGGGGGCAAGGAGGGAGATAGGCGTTGGGCAGGGAGCTTCCAGGACCTGCAAGGAAAGGAAGAGGAGGAGGAACGACAATACCATACAGAAAAATGAGTGAACTATGTTGCACACATAGGGAAGGGAAGAGATGAGACATGATGCACATAAAGGGAAGGGAAGAGGGGAGACATGCTGCACATGAAGGGAAGAGAAAGGGAAAACAAGGCTGATTTGAGAAGGAAAGGGAAATGGGACTTGATATACCACCTTTCTGAGGTTTTTGCAACTACATTCAAAGCGGTTTACATATATTCAGGTACTTATTTTGTACCAGGGGCAATGGAGGGTTAAGTGACTTGCCCACAGTCACAAGGAGCTGCAGTGGGAATTGAACTCAGTTCCCCAGGATCAAAGTCCACTGCACTAACCACTAGGCTACTCCTCCAGAGTAAACTGAGGAAAACAGAATGCAAAAGATCAGTGCCAAACAGACATAGGGCAAGAGGTGAGAAAAGTAGAAATGAGGCCCTGGAAACAGAGTTAAGAGCACAGAGAGAGGAAAGCAGAACCAAAGACTGGGAAAAAGATGACTGGAATAATAAAATAACCAGAACACAAAGGTAGAAAAATGATTTTACTTTCAGTTATTGATTGAATTATGCAGGTGTTGAGAATTTAAATCTGTCGGCTTTATTTTGCACAGTACAGGAGGGCATGTATTTCTTTCTATTTTTCTTGTGTTGCACAACATGTAGCGTCCGGTTTTGTCTGCATGTTTTTTTTTTTTTTTTTTTAATGTTTGAATATTTTATTGAGCATCATTACAATACAACAATGTAAACTTCTTCATTTTTCTCCCACATTTCCCCCCCCCTTTCCCCCCCTCCTCCCCCTCCCAGCTCTATGTCAACTGTCCTTATTGGGTTAATCGCTTAAATCGAGACCACAGTTCAGAAGATGGGCTGTACCTTCCCATTCTTTTGTCCGTTAGTTGCTCCAATTCCCCGACTAGGGAAAGTTTCAGAGTCCAGTCCAGCTCTGAGGGAGCCACCTGTTTCTTCCAGTGCATTGCAATGACACTCTTAGCCGCTGTTAAACAAATCCTCTTAAGGCGCCTCTGCCATTTAGTTCCTCTTCTGTTACCAAGACCCAAAAGACACCAATGCGGCGTACATTGAAACGGCTTATTCGTACTTTCTGAAATTTTTGTCGTTACTGTCTTCCAGAATGTTTGTAAAGTCCGGCACGACCACCAAATATGCAAGAAAGTCCCCTCCTCATCTCCACACCTCCAACACAGTGAGGATGCCGAGGAGAACATAGCATGTAGTCGATGCGGGGTGTAATACCACCGCGACAATACCTTAAAGGCATTTTCTTTTAATAACACACAATTCGAGGCTTTTTTGACTTCTACTACTATAGCCTTCCACTCATTTACTGTAAACTCCCGTTGCAGATCCTGTTCCCATTTTATCATATAAGCACATTTCTCAAAAGATCTACCTCTAATCAATTTGTACAACATAGATATAACTCTTCTCATTTTCCCCAATGATCCCCACAAATTTTCAAGTTCCTCTTATTCTTCCGGGTCCCTTTTCAACCACCCTTGTTGGCTCATATAGTGCTTTACTTGTATATAAAAATAAGTATCTCCCGCACCTCCCCCACACTGTTCCCGGATCTCCTCTAAGGGTCTTAACTCCCCATCATCCAGGAGATCCCTAAAACAAATTACTCCCTCCTCTTCCCACCACCCTGCAACCTGGTGGCCCATTCCCACTTGAAAAGCCGGTTCCCAACCTATACCTGCCATTGTGGAAGTTTTCCTCTTTATCCAGAACCTGGTTCTGAAAGAGGCCCACAGGGTCAACAGATGGTTCACAAATGGATTCGTTGTCATTTGACCATATACCCTCGGTTCTAGTGAAGCCCATATAACCGACTTCAACTTATAACCCTGCACCATCTCTTGGTCTAAACTAGCCACCACTGATGGAGGCTCCTGACTCCATGCCACCACAAACTTTACCTGTGCAGCCCAAAAGTACCATTCCAAATTGGGCACCCCTCTCCCCCCCAGGTCTACCGACTTCCACATCAATTTCCTATGTATTCTCGGAGCTTTACCCCCCCATATAAATTTCATAATCTCCCCCTGAAGCTTATTTATTTCCTTTTTAGGTACCTGCACAGGCAAAGTCTGAAACAGGAACAAAATCCTGGGTAAGATATTCATTCGTACTGTGGCTATTCTCCCCCACCAAGATAGCCATTTACCCTGCCAGCTCACCATGTCTCTATGTACTTGTTGAAACAACGGGCCATAATTTAGTGAATATAGCTGATTCAACTCAGAGGGTATCTGGACCCCTAAATATTTGATATTGCCCTTCTTTAGTCGAAATGAGAACCCCTGGAGCATTTCTTCCAGTCGACCCTGTGGGATAGTCACCCCCAGAACTTCAGACTTGTCATAGTTTATCTTAAACCCTGAAATTCTACCAAATTGATTAAGCTCTTTCACCAAGTTTGGTAAAGTCATCAGGGGACTCGTGACAAAAAACAGAATATCGTCGGCAAATAATGCCATCTTGTGTTCCCTGCCCGCTACCACCATCCCTTTTATGTCACCCATCTCCCTTATCCTCTGCGCCAGCGGTTCAATCGATATCGCAAACAACAAGGGAGATAATGGGCAACCTTGCCTCGTGCCTCTCCCTATCTTAAATGCATTAGAATACCCCCCGTTTACCTTGATCCTCGCCGAGGGTCCTTCATATAACCTTTGCAACCATCCTATCAACCCCTCTCCCATACCAAGATGCCTCAAAACCTCCCATAAATAGGGCCACTCCACCCTGTCAAAAGCTTTTTCAGCATCTGTGCTTAGCAAGGCCATATGTCGACCCTTCTGTTGAGCCTCCCAAATAATATGCAGTGTACGGCGTATATTATCGGCTACTTGTCTCCCCGCTACAAACCCTGATTGGTCTGGGTGGATTAATTTGGGCAATATCCCCCCTAATCTGTTCGCAAGGACCTTAGAGAGAATTTTAACATCCAAATTAATTAAGGAAATTGGTCTATAGGACCCACACGCAGAGGGGTCTTTGCCTGGTTTCAGTATGAGCGATATACCAGCTTCATGCATACTAGATGGGAGGGAACTGCCCTGAAAACAAGCATTTCCCACCCTTACCAACAACGGTCCTACCTCCCCAGCAAAGATTTTATAAAACTTTGCAGAGTAGCCATCCACCCCTGGGGCCTTCCCTCCTTTAAGTCCTTTTATGACCTGCCTAATGTCCTCCAAATGAAAGGGGGCCTCTAGCTTTTCACAATCCTCACGAGATAACTTGGGCAACTTAAGAGAACACAATTCCTTTCTAATTTCACCTTCCTCCACTCCTATAGTGCTAGTATATAGTGTACTATAAAATTTCAAAAATTGATCCCTAATATCTCTGTCCTTGTAAAGGATCTGATCCCCCTGCCCTTTAATTTTGGTAATCAGCGAGTCCCGTTGACGGTGTCTCAAACAGTTAGCCAGCATCCTCCCTGACTTATTACCAAATTCAAAAAACTTATGCTGGAGACGTTTCCTCAGGAACTCCACCCGCTCAACCTGTATTTGATCCAAGGCCGCCCTCCATTTACGTACCTCGCGCAACTCCTCTCCTAACCCCCCTTCCTGATGCTTACGCTCCCAGTAGGCCAACCTCTCCCTGGCTTCCAGTTCTTTTGCCTCCCGGTCCCGTTTTTTCCTGGCGCCCCATTTAATTAGGTGACCCCGTACCACCGCCTTTAAAGCATCCCAGAGTGTGCCCTCCGATACCACCCCTATGTCATTCATACTACAGTAATCTTGAATTACCTTGCGTACATCCTCACATACCTGTTTATCGCCCAAGATGCCCTCATTAAGCCTCCAAAATCTCTGTTTATCCTCTTCTCCCAACCCCTTCAAGTCAAGTTCTACCGGGGCATGGTCAGAGACTGAGATAGACCCCACATCTGCATCCACAACGTGTTCCCATAAAACCCGGCTACACCAAATCATATCAATACGTGTATATGAGTTCTGCGAGTGAGAAAAGAATGTATATGCCATCTGGGTCGGATGTTTAAGTCTCCAGACCTCTAAGAGATCCAATCTAGAGGCCAGTGCCTTCAAACTCCGAGTATAAGGCTTGTGTACTGTAATGTGTCCCTTAGAATGATCCATAGATGTATTCCATAAATTAAAATCACCCCCCATAATCATCCCACCTCTTTGAAATTGAAAAAGTTCCTCCCTTATATGCTCAAAAAACTCTCCCTGACCTGAATTAGGTGCATAGATATTCACAATTGTCACAGATTTCCCATATAAGAGCCCTCTGACCGCTAAACAGCGCCCCAATTCATCTCTATAAATGTCATCAGTTACAAATGGAGTCCCTTTCCGAATATAAATGGCCAAACCGCCCACCTTTCCCCCTCTTTTGTCAAAATGTGCAATACATTCACTGTAGGCCCTCTGCTGTAATAAATGTGCCTCTCGGCGTCTAATGTGTGTCTCCTGCAGCAAGACTATATCCCATCTACTCCTCTGTAACTCCCGATATACCATATTTCTCTTCCTCTGCGAATTTAACCCATTCACATTCCAAGTTCCCACCCTCAACCCTTTCCCTCCCTGTACCCCCCTCCCGCCCCCCTGTTGCTGAGCGGTACCATTTGCCGCCAGCCTAATACTGTAAGGAAATAACCCCTCGCCAGAGCTGACTCCCCCCTCTCCCCCTCTGTTTTCCCCCCCTCCCCCCAAATTCGTATTCCCTCTCCCTCCGCTCCACCTTCCCCAAACTCATTACATTATAACAGTGTAGTAAACATCCATTCTCTGAACTTATAACAGAAAATAACTATTGCAAACCCTGTCCGGTAACCCTCCCGGGCTACTCAACCACCTATAACTGTGGTGAACTGAAACCAGTAGTGTCTCATACTTTCCATCAGGGTACTCTGTCCATTTCCGGCCTATGTGAGCCCGGTCCTTTGCGAGAGCCCGCCTTTTGCCACGACGATCCTCTCTTCTCGGTTGCTGCTTTCCATGGTTTCCCTGTATCTCCATCAGAAGGCAAATTGTTACAGCCAAGCTCCTTCAGCACTTTCCATGCTTCAACCAGCGAGGTCACCCGCCTCGTGTGGCCCTCTACTGTGAGCTGCAATCCAAACGGGAAGACCCATCTGTACCTGTAATTGGCCTGCTGTAGAAACTTGGTCAAATCTCGAAACTCTCGTCTTCGTTGCAGCGTGCCCAGGGCTAGGTCTTGAAATACTAGCACTGTTTGATTATCCCAGGGTATTTCACCCATCAATCGTGCCTTACGCCAGACCAGATCTTTAGTCTTATAATCCTTAAAGCATGCCACTATATCCCTGGGCTGTTTATCTCTTCGGGGTCCCAGGCTTCTGTGTACCCTATCAAATTGTATCTCAGTCCCATCTCCAAGCATGTGTTCATCTCCTTCAGATGCCAGGATAAAGGCACAAATTGCTTTCACCACCTTAGTGCAGTCCATATTTTGATCCGTTTCTAGGACCCCTTTGAATCTTAAATTATTTCTTCTGGATCTATTTTCTAAGTCCTCAAGATCCAACTGCATTTTATCTTTCTCTGCACGCAGGGAGCCAATCTCTGTTTTCAATTCCAAGATGTCTCCCTCCACGTGCTCCAGTGCTTCCTCAGCTTGTTCCACCCTGGTGCCAATTTCCCTCACCTCTTTCTGAATGTCCACCACTGCATCCTTGATTGTTTTCCTCACTGCTGCCATTTCAGCTTTAAGCGCTTTAAACCAGCGCGTTACCTCCTGCTTCGTGAGTTCAGTATCGCTCTCCTGCTGCTCCATTAGCCCCTCCGTATCCGAGCCCGAGTCCGCCATTTTGTCTCGCGCCTTGCGCGGGGTGCGGCTCGATGTTGCCACTCCGTCCCGCTGATCAGCGCTATATTTAAATTTCTCCAGGCGCTTTCGGGTCGCCATCGATCTCCGGACTCAGACCGCCTAAATTCGCGATCGCGGTTTCGCTGGGGGAAAATCGCTGTTTTCACTGCTGCCCCGACGGAGCTCAAACTTCAAGCAGCCATCTCTGACGGTGACGTCACTTCCCCTGTTTTGTCTGCATGTTTTTTATGGTTCCCTATTTTGTTATCAGATGAGAGTCATGTTTGCATCTGCAACTGAGGTGAAGGATTCTGCTGGTATGTGGAGTCTGTGTAGGAATCTTTAACCATCCTGCTTCATTTTCCCAGTAGAATGTATATTGGTGCTCTAATGTATTTCAGTAGCATAACTGAATGAAACAACAACTTCTGAAGGTTACAGGTATGGGTGGGGATGGAGGAGATTACTTGCAGAGATGGAATGGATCTTAGCGGGGACAGGCGGGAATGAGTTAAGATTCCAGTGGTGTGCCTTGACAATTTTTGCGCCTTGTAAGTGTGCCATGAGATGAAAAAGGTTGAAAATCACTGCTCTAGCATCATGATGATGTGCCAAAGTCACTGATAACAGCTTTGACAAGGAGAAGTGGAGGAGTGGCCTAATGATTAGTATAGCAGACTTTGATCCCAGCATCCTGGGTTCGATTCCCACTGCAGCTCCTTGTGACCCTGGACAAGTCACTTAAACCCTCCACTGCCTCAGGTACAAAAACCAAGATTGTGAGCCCTCTAGGGATAGAGATAGTACCCACTTATAACTGGATTGTAAGCCACAATAAACCTGAACTCTGTTTGGGATAATGCGGGATACAAATGTCATTATAAATATAAATAATTGGTGGTTTCCAGGATCTTTTCCCTGGGCAGGGATTTACAGACAACTCTGAGCTGGATTTCTAGATATTAGTAAATTAAAAACTGAAGCCTGGGGGAGCTAAGGGAAGTATTACTCATTTATACTCAGCTCTTCTATTGCACACAACCCCACTACAGTATTATACTATTAAATAGGAGCAAGATCTAGGTAAATCTTTTACTGGGGAACAACGGGAAAGGTCATTTCAATATCTGTTTGAAGTGTCTATTGCAAGCAATTTGGTTGAAAATGGCTTTAAGATTTTCTACCGCTGGTATTATACCCCAGTGAGACTTCAGAAAATGATTCCAGGAACCCTGGACTTCTGTTGGAGAAATTGTGGAGAGGGGAACCTTCCTTCATGTGTGGTGAACCTGCCCTGTCTTAAAAGCTTTCTGGACCTTGGTAATGGATACTTTGTAGGAAATCTTGGGGGGGTATTTATCCACTGCACGCAGACCACTGTTTACTTCATCATAAGCCAACCACAGTCACGGTCTCTCATCATAAACTGCTATATTGTTCTTTACGGTTAGTAAATTGGCTATTGTACAGGCTTGGAAATAAACTGGCCTACCTCCTTTGTCTCAAGTGTTGTAGAAGTTGGACTGTATTTTTCAACTATCTAAGTTCACAGCACTCCAGCATGGATGACTGAACAAAATTTATGATATTTGGAAAATTTATGAACAGTGGAAGATACTATATAAGTGCTCCATCTCCATAAGACTCAGCATCTTTGTTAAATATTACCGGGTTTGGGATATGGCATTTACACACCACTGTTGTCCTGGGTTGAGAGGGTTGTGGGAGGGGGTTTAATTTTTGTTGTTATACTATCATCATCTGTTTTTTTTTTTGTTATAGTAACATAGTAGATGATGGCAGAAAAAGACCTGCATGGTCCATCCAGTCTGCCCAACAAGATAAACTCGTATGTGCTATGCATTGTTTCAATAAAGTACATTAAAAAAAAACAAACACTGAAGCCTGAACCACTTAAGGCAGCACTTTCAAGCAAATGTTCTATAAAGCAGTGCAATTCATCTGCAGTTTTTGAGAGCCACAAACAGTCTGGGTTTTTAGGATACCCTTAATGTATATGCACAAAACAGATTTGCACACAGTAGAGATAATATGCATGTGAATCTCTCACATGTATATTCATTGGGTTTTTTTTTAATACCCCTAATCTGAAGTGCTTAAGGATCATCAGTGAATGACACTGACCCAGGAAGATCTCAGTCTTTATTGAAGTACTGTAATACGCCTGGTAATGATCCATCATAGATTTCTTGAAGGAACACTGTGAACATTTCTTGAAGTAATTGCAAGAAAAAAAAAGAAAAAAAATACCCCATATACTTCAGTAAAGAATAGCACCTACTGTGATCAACACACAGATTAACTCTGTGCCAAAAAAAAAAAATTGCTAAAAGAACACTGCAAGTGAAAATAATCCACAACAACAAATAATGAAAAATCAAGTTTCATCACTGAAATACAGTAAAACATCAAGGGGTCCTTTTTACTAAGGTACATTAATGGATTTAGCACACGCTAAATACCGCGCAACCCACTGTATATCTATAGGCTATATGGCACTTAATGTACATTAATTCATTTGCGCATGCTAAATCCATTAATGTACCTTAAGGACCTCCAAGTGCAATAGGCTTCCTTGAACTGAGAATTAAACAATGTCAGCTGGTCTCTGGACATGCGCATCTCTCTCCATAAACTCCCAGGTCTCTTGGAATGCTCTATAAGCATTTCTGTGATAACACATGTAAAGCAAATCATGTGATTTGCATGTGATTCTCATTGAATCTGCCTGTCAAAGAACATCAAGTTGTATTTTTATTTGTAATGAATTAAGTTATTTATTTCTCAAGCTTATTTATCCTACATAATACAACGCTTAGTGCATAATTGTAGAAGAACACATTTAGGAAATATACCTGTGGGGGTCGATGATGAACTGTAAGTTGAGGCCCTCCAGATCCAATAGCAAGTCCATTATTTACAACATATGCTGTAGTTTGAGGTACTCTCACAGTGACTCCTAGAAAAGCCCAGAAAACAATTAATGATAGCACAAACTATGGCACAGCTAAGCTTTCCAAATATAGACATTGTAGATCAAGGTCATAAGGTGCTGGGTATCTATAATATGGGGACCACTTAGATTCCCCACTACTACTATATGTTGATTTTATAAAAATAGGTATTATGCTCTGTTTGTAAGAGCACCCCTTTTTGGGCATGCCATAGTACAAGGTGCCTGCAGTAGGATACATAGACCCCTAGTGTTTCTAAAGAAATCTGTCAGGAATGGGAGCAGCTGCAGATTTATGTGCAGAGTCTGTATGTGACCATCTCTGGAAAAAAGTGACTAAAGTCTCCAGAAACAAAAAATAAGGTTTTAATGAATTCTGTTAGAGCAAACAATTTGTAAAATCACAGTTCAAACCCCATCCTTCTACACTGTAAAAAGTAAGTCACAGAATTTCAAACATTTAACTTTTAGACTGCTTTATGGACCTGTGACATGAAAATTCAGCCATTCTCAACATTCTGAATGTGCTACTTTAGTCATTTTTTCTAGAGATGGGGGAGTAGGAAGTCCCAAAATATTTATTACTGTTTCTGACAATCATTTGTATTACAATCAAATAAATTAAATTCTTGATGCGTTTGAGAGAGAGAGAGAACACGAAATTTTTAAATATAATTGGCACCAAGGCCTAGCTCTTGACCGATGGGCTAAGAACTCCTTACGGCGCTTTTGTGTCACAGGAAATATACATATTAATGAACCTAAATGTGTAGCACCATGTTACAATCTGGTTCTAGAGCAAAAGTCACAAGCAAAGTTGTTCGAGATATTATTACCCCCGAGGAATTTTCCAGAAAAGTAGTAAACTGATGTGGTAGCTGTTAGTCCACTTTTAAAGGTAATAGATATAAATAAATCAAAACATAGAAAAGAAAATAAGATGATACCTTTTTTATTGGACTAACAATACATTTTTTGATTAGCTTTTGAATATAACCTTTCTTCTTCAGATTGGAAATAAGCAAATGTTGACAAATATCAGAATATATAAGTGAAACACAAAAGCATCCCAATGACAGTCTCACAGGAAGAGGGAGGGGTAGGTTAGGTGAGAGACAGGGAAAAATAGATGGCTGATGAAAGCTTGTTGTCTTCTTCCCCTCTCTATCCCCCACCCACAGGTCACCAGCATTTCCCTTTCTCCCCTCTACTCTGCCCCCCCCCCCAGTGGCCAATATCTCCCCTTTCTCTCTAATTGCTCCCCTTCACATCTTGCTGCTGCCCCCCCTACCTTCTTCTGAGCAGGCTATATTAAAAGAAGCATCAGTTCTGCACTGGCCCTATCAGAACAAACCTGTGCTGAAGTGCTGCTCTGCCCCACCCCGCTCTGACAAAAACTCTTCCTCAGTGGGGGCAAGACAAATCAGTGCTTCAGTACACGTCTGTGCTTATGGTTCTGTGCAGCGCTAATGATTCTTTTGGTTTTCTAACTGGCCGATGATTAATAATTAGGTCTGCCACCTCTGTTGGGCAGCGGAAACCATGAACTTTCTACTATCCTGATAAGGATTGCATGTTCCCTGCAAATACTTAATTACCCCAACCTTGTGTCTGCTCATGACAGTTTTACACAGTCTGAGCTGCAGCAGGTTCCTCAATTAGAAAAAAACCCAGTATTCAGTAGATATAATAGTATAGACTGGGCACTGACAAGCTCCATAATCAGAAGAACTCACTGGGATAAAAGGTGAAATTAGGCCTTACCTGCTAATTTTCTTTCCTCTAGATCGGTGATGGCGAACCTAGGGCACGCAGAGCCCTCTCTGTGGGCACGCGCGCCTCTGGTCGTCTCACCCCGTTCCAGCCCTCCCTCCCATCCACCCAGTGTCAAGCATTCCTTCGTCCCTTCCTCCCACCCGGCACCAGCCCGCCTGGCCTCCCTCCCTCCCTTCGAGCAGAAAATTTAAGTCTTCCCTTGTCGCTGTTAAAGCCGCATCAGTAGTAGCGGTGAAAGCGTGCTGCTGGTTCGGCACGCCTTCAGCCTTCCGTCTCTCAATCTCTGGTCCCGCCCTCATTTCCTGTTAGGGCAGGACCAGAGTTTGAGAGACGGAAGGCTGAAGGTGCACCGAACCAGCAGCACGCTTTCACCGCTACTACTGACGCGGCTTTAACAGCGACAAGGGAAGACTTAAATTTTCTGCTCGGAGAGAGGGAGGGAGGCCGGGCGGGCTGGTGCCGGGTCGGAGGGAGGGACGAAGGAATGCTTGACGCCGGGTGGGTGGTCTGGTGCCTGCTGCCAGGTGGGTGGGTGAGTGGGAGGTCGGCCTGGTGCCTGGGAGGGAGGGTGGTCTGGTGCCTGCTGCCGGGTGGGTGGGAGGGAGGCCTGGTGCCTGACGCCAGGTGGGTGGGTGGGAGGGAGGGTAGTCTAGTCTGGTGCCTGCTGCCGGGTGGGTGGGAGGTCTGTCGGCCTGGTGCTGGGTGGGAGGTCTGGTGGGTGGCTGGGAGGCCTGGTGCCGGATGGCCTGGTGCTGGGTGGGAGGTCTGGTGGGTGGCTGGGTGGCCTGGTGCCGGATGGCCTGGTGCTGGGTGGGAGTGCGGCAGGCCTGGTGCTTGGGTGGGAGTGCTGGGTGGGTAGATGGCCTGGTGCTGGGTGGGAGTGCGGCAGGCCTGGTGCTTGGGTGGGAGTGTTGGGTGGGTGGATGTCCTGGTGCTGGCTGGGAGGTCTGGTGGGTGGCCTGGTGCTAGGTGGCCTGGGTGGGTGGCCTGGTGCTAGGTGGCCTGGGTGGGTGGGAGGTAGGGAGGCTTGGTGCTGGGTGGGTGGCCTGGTGCTGGGAGGGAGGCAGAGAGGCCTGGTGCTGGGTGGCAGGCCTGGTGCTGGGTGGCCTGGGTGGGTGGCCTGCTGCTGGGTGGGAGGTAGGGAGGCTTGGTGCTGGGTGGGAGGCCTGGTGCTGGGTGGGTGGGAGTGCTGGGTGGGAGGGAGGCCTGCCTGCCTGCCTGGTGCTGGATGGGAGGGAGGCCTGCCGCTGGGAGGGCAGGGGGGAGAGGAGGGTGGCTGGACATGGGTGGCTGGAGGGGAGGGCAGGGGGAGAGGAGGGTGGCTGGAGGGGAGGGCAGGGGGACAGGAGGGTGGCTGGAGGACAGGAGGGTGGCTGGAGGGGAGAGGAGGGTTGCTGGACATGGATGGAGGGTAAGAAATGAAGAAGAAAGGAGGAAAGTAAAGAAATAAATGGAAAGGAAGCCCTGGAAACGGAGTTAAGAGAACAGATAGAGAGCAGCAGAATCAGCAACTAGGACCAATATGGAGTACTGTGTTCAGTTTTGGAGGCCGTATCTTGCAAAAGATGTAAAAAGACTGGAAGTGGTGCAAAGAAAAGCTACAAAAATGGTATGGGATTTGTGTTGCAAACTGTACGAGAGACTTGCCGACCTGAACCTGAACATGTATACCTTGGAGGAAAGGAGAAACAGGGGTGACATGATACAGACATTCAAATACTTGAAAGGTATTAATCCGCAAAAGAAACCTTTTCTGGAGACAGGAATGTGGCATAAGTAGGGGACATGAATTGAGGTTGAAGGGGGGCAGACTCAGGAGTAATGTCAGGAAGTATTTTTTCACGGAAAGGGTAGTAGATATGTGGAATGCCCTCCCGTGGGAGGTGGTGGAGATGAAAATGGTAATGGAATTCAAACATGCGTGGGATAAACACAAAGGAATCCTGTTTAGAAGGAATGGATCTACGGAATCCTAGCGGAGATTGGGTGGCAACGCCAGTAATTGGGAAGCAAAACCGGTGCTGGGCAGACTTCTACGGTCTATGCCCTGATCGTAGCTGGATATGGAAAGTTCAAGAATAGTGCTGGGCAAACTTTTACGGTCTGTGTCCTGAGAAATGCAAGAAAAAAATCAAACTCAGGTATACATATAAAGTATCATCTTGTTGGGAAGACTGGATGGACTGCACAGGTCTTTATCTGCTGCCATTTACTATGTTCTCGTGGCAGGTGGGAAGGCACTCACGCATGAGCGATGGAGCGTGTCTCGCGCTCCAGAAGGGAAAATTAGGTTCTTACCTTGGTAATTTTCCTTCCTTTAGTCATAGCAGATGAAGCCATTATGTATGGGTTGGGTCCATCAACCAGCAGGGGGAGATAGAGAGCACTCAACTTTTCACAGTGCCTCATGGCCAGCCAGCTCCACTGCCTCTTCAGTATTTGAAGCTTCCAAAGCAGTATGGCAAACCGCAATGGGAATAACATGAACTTTCCTCACAGCGAACGATGGCCCCTTAACAAGGGCATGAACTCAAAAGGAAGGAATGAACACATCCTCCTGGAGGGAATAAACTCGTCCTCCTTATTGTATAACTGGAGGGGATACACGCAACCTCCTGGAGGGAATAAACTCATCCTCCCAAAACATAAACTGGAGGGAATGGACTCATCCTTCTATAAGTGAACATGAATCCTGAAGACTGTTTTCCAACTTTCTCCCAAGGAAGGAACTTCAGGAAACAAGAACAGAACCTGAAACATTCACAGCATACAGACAATCATACAGGGAGGGCTCATAGCTTCATCTGCTATGACTAAAGGAAAGAAAATTACCAAGGTAAGAACCTAATTTTCCCTTCCTTGTCATCAAGCAGATGAAGCCATTACGTATGGGATGTAACAAAGCAATCCCTATATAGGGTGGGAACAGGTCACACCACGCGCTAGCACTTGTGCTCCAAAACGCGCATCCCTCCTAGCAGTCACATCCAGCCTGTAATGTCAGGCAAAAGAGAGCTTAGAAGCCCATGTTGCTGCACTGCATATCTCTTGATGAGAGAGTGCTCCAGTTTCAGCCCAAGAGGAAGAAATCGCTCTGGTAGAATGCGCCTTAAAGGCTACAGGTGGAGACCGGCCGGCAAGCAGATAAGCTGAAAAGATAGTTTCTTTGAGCCAGCGGGCAATAGTGGCTTTAGACGCTGGAGACCCTCTGTGAGGACCTGATAGCAAAACAAACAGATGATCATAGATCCTGAAAGAGATAGTAACTCGCAGATACTGCAGCAGAGTCCTGTGCACATCCAACAGGTGCAACTGCCCAAAAGATTCTGGAAACTCCTCCTTATCAAAGGAGGGCAAGAAAATAGGCTGGTTTAGGTGAAACGCTGAAACCACCTTAGGCATGAAGGAAGGCACGGTCAGAATCGTGACCCTGGACTCTGAGAATTGCAGAAATGGGTCTCTACAGGACAGCGCCTGGAGCTCTGATACCCGTCACGCCGAAGTAATGGCCACAAGAAAAACGGCCTTTAGGGTCAAATCTTTCTCCGATGCTCGCCGAAGCGGCTCAAAAGGAGAAGCCTGCAGGGCCTTCAAAACTAGCCCCAGGTTCCAAGCTGGACAGGGTGCTCGCACGGAAGGCCGGAGCTGAAGCACCCCACTAAGAAACCGTGTCACATCTGGATGAGCAGCTAAAGACACGCCTTCAACCTTACCACGAAGGGAGGCCAATGCTGCCACTTGCACCCGCAGGGAATTATAGGCCAAGCCTATTTGTACACCATTCTGCAAAAAGTCCAGAATCAGCGAGACAGGAGCCCGCATGGGTGTGATCGCTTTTGAAGCACACCAAGACTCAAACTGGCGCCAAATCCTGGCCTAAGCCACGGAAGTGGAACGCTTGCGGGCCTGCAGGAGAGTGGAAATGACTGTGTTTGAATAGCCTTTGTCCCTCAATTGCGCCTTCTCAATCGCCATGCCATAAGACCAAAGCGGCAGGCGTCCTCCATGGCTACCGGGCCCTGTGACAACAGGTTCGGTACAGAGGTAAAGGAAGGGGAGCCTCCACTAGCATCTGTCGGAGGTCCGCATACCAAGGCCTCCTGGGCCAATCCGGGGCTATGAGGACCACTTCTCCTGGGTGCAGCCGAATCCGCAGGAGCACGCGCCCTATCAAGGGCCACGGAGGGAACACATATAGTAGGCCCGGAGGCCAGGGCTGAGTCAAGGCATCCAACCCTGCCGAGCAAGGATCTCTCTGTCTGCTGAAGAAGCACGGGACTTTGGCATTTGAACTTGTCGCCATAAGATCCATCACGGGCTTGTCCCATTTGGCACATATCTGCAGGAATACTTCGTCTGCTAGTTCCCATTCTGCTGGATCGATCTGATGCCTGCTTAATCGGCTTGCATGTTGCTCTGACCTGCAATGTGAGCTGCCGACAGAAACTGAAGATGCAGCGTGGCCCAGTGGCAAATCTGTTCGGCCTGCGTGGCCAGAGCTCTGCACTGAGTGCCGCCTTGTCGATTTATGTAGGCCACTGCTGTTGTGTTGTCCGACATCACTCTGACAGCCAATCCTTCCAGGGTCACTTGAAAGGCCAGAAGCGCCTGAAACACCGCTTTCAACTCCAGGCGGTTGATGGACCACTCCGACTCCTCGGGTGTCCATAGACCCTGGGCATGCTTCCCCTTGCAATGTGCACCCCAGCCCTTCAGGCTGGCATCTGTCACTACTAGACACCAATCGGGGAGCGCCAGCGGCATTCCTCGCCGCAGCATGCTGCCTGAGAGCCACCACTCCATGCTGAGTCAGGCCGCAGGGAGCCAAGAAAGTCTGCATTGATAATCCTGAGAAACTGGAGACCATCTTTGAAGTAGGGAATACTGTAGAGGTCTCAGGTGCGCTCTCGCCCAGGGCACCACTTCCAATGTGGCTGTCATCGATCCCAGCAGCTAGACAATGTCCCAAGCTCGCGGGCGGGGCATCCTCAGGAGCAGATGGACCTGATTCTGAAGCTTGCACCGCCTTAGCTCGGGTAGGTATACATAGCCCGAGTCTGTGTCGAACCTGGCCCCCAAATATTCTAGAGATTGCGAGGGGGTCAGGTGACTTTTGGCCATATTGACGACCCAGCCTAGAGATTGAAGTACTGAGACCACTCTGGCTGTAGCTTGATAGCTCTCTGTTACAGAGTCTGCTCTGATGAGCCAGTCGTCTAGGTACGGGTGAACCCTGATACCTTCTCGCCTGAGTAAAGCAGCTATTACCACCATTACCTTCGAAAAGGTTCGGGGAGCTGTGGCGAGGCCAAAAGGCAAGGCCCGGAACTGGAAATGTTTTCCCAACACCGCAAACCTCAAACTTCTGGTGCGGGGGCCAAATTGGTATGTGCAAGTAAGCTTCTTTCAGGTCTAGAGACGTGAGAAACTCTCCTGGCTGTTCCGCAGCAATGACGGAGCGCAGGGTTTCCATGTGGAAATGCTGCACGCTCAGGGACTTGTTTAATTCTTTTAAGTCCAGAACAGGGCGAAAAGACCCACCTTTTCGCGGCACCACAAAGTAGATGGAGTATCGGCTGTAGCTGTGTTCGGCGGGAGGTACCGAGGACACGGCCCTTAACTAAATCAGACCTTGCAAAGTCTCCTCTACCGCCGCTCGTTTGGCGGCAGAACCGCATCAGGACTCCACAAACACGTCTCTTACTGGGGCGTTGAATTCTATTCTGTAGCCATCTCTGATCAGGTCCAGAACCCACTGATCTGAGGAAATATTGGCCCACTGCTCGGCAAAGAGGGAAAGACGTCCTCCGATGACAGGAAGCGAGGAGGGGGCCGGCGCACCACCATTGAGAGGGTCGCCCCTGAACTCCAGGCCTAGAGCCGGTGGCTGCGGAACACTTGTCTGAGCGAAAGGAGTTCCTCTGCTGAAAAACGGGCATGAGAAGTGAACCCAGCAGAACGCCCCGGGCGGTACCTTCTAGCTTCATGGAAGCGAGGTCTGGAAGAGGAGTGGACCGCCTGGCCCTTGGAGGAAGGCTGCGGCCTATCTTCGGGCAAGCGCTGGGGTTTAGGATCTCCCAGGCCTTTAACAATTTTTTTCCTCAACTCCTCACCAAATAGAAGGCCTTGAAAGGGCAACTTCACCAACCTTTGCTTAGAGGCCATGTCCGTTGCCCAATGTCGTAGCCAAATAAGACGGCGAGCCACCACTGCTACTGCCATTTGTTTAGCCGAAGCTCTGACAATATCATAAAGGGCATCAGCCAAAAAGGACGAGGCCGACTCCAGTCGCAGAGCCACATCTGAGAAGGGCTCCGCTCCATCTCCAGGCTGTTCCACTGCCAGTTGCAACCATGCCAGGCAGGCTCTAGCAGCATAACAACTGCATGCAGACGCCCGAACAGTAAGACCTGCAATTTCAAAGGACCATTTAAGTGCTGCTTCCAGCCTACAGTCTTGTATATCCTTCAGGGCAACTCCTCCTTCCACAGGGAGGGTAGTTCTCTTTGTCACCGCAGTGACTAGGGCATCTACTTTAGGCATTGCAAAGCGAGCCAAATGCTCCTCACGCAGAGGATATAATTGCACCATAGCCCTGGAAACTTTCAAAGGTCCCTCGGGGTCAGCCCACTGAGCAGAAATAAGCTCTTGGATGGAGTCATGCAAAGGAAAGGCTCGAGCAGGCTTTTTGGTACTAGCCATCCTAGGATTCACAGAGGAGGCCGTGCCACTGTCAGGCTCTTCAATAGAAAGGACCTGTAGGGCATCTGAAATAAGCCCTGGCAGCTTATCACGGTGGAAAATCCTCACCGCGGAAGGATCATCCAGATCCTGTGGTAATTCTGCACCTGACTCTGGCTCCTCAGACCACGAAGGCCTGCCAGAACTCTCCGAATCCTCACAGCCCGACCACTGGGAGGAAAAAGGAGGTGCACCACAATCTGAAGGGGAATTAGCCCTTCTACGCTTTTCTTTATGCCAATTATCAGGGAAAATAGCCTCAGCGGGCAGTCCCAGGCCAGAATCCACTGGTGGGGACAATAGAAGGGGCCTCAGACGACCCTTGAGGGAGAGCTCTTTTCAGCATGTATGCTTTATGCAATAACAACACAAAATCAGGGGAGAAAAACTCGCCCTGGGCATCCAGATCCCGTCCGGGGCTAGCCGCTCCCCGAATAGCCTCAATTCGAGGTCCCCCCCCCCCCCCCCCCGGGCTCAGGGCTCTCCGTCTCTACGGAGGCCGCGCCATGCGGAGAATTCAAAATGGCATCCGCTGCCAGCTCTGAGCGGGAAGAATCATCACTCGCCATGCTCGGGCCGGCTCTTACACCTGTACAGCACGATTTACAGAGCCCCGCTGCTGATTTGCGCTTGCCACACCGGGAACAGCCCTTTACATTCTCTGCAGCCATTGCCGAAAACGACGGGAAAATTCAAAATGGCGGTTTCGCGCCAAAAACGCCCCGATCGCGGGCCCACCCCGGAGGAGTTAGAAAACACTCTTACCTCACCAGACCGAGTTTCACAGCTCCGGTCCCATAGAAGAATCAAAGGAAAACCTCTGTTCCATTTTTTTTTTTTTTTTAACGCTGTGAGGAATTTTTTTAACGCTGTGAGGAAAGCAGAGGTAATAAGAACTCCGGAGGCTCATATGAGTGGGAAAGGCGAACCAATGTGCCTGCATCCACTGAGTGGGAAAGGACAGGGAAAAGCAAGCTAATATGTCCACATCCACGGGGGCATGGGTAAGGCAGGGAAAGGGCTAACCTATGTGCCTTCAAAGTGAAGCTGCTATAGCCTCTAACACCCCGGCTAACAACTAGCAAGCCAAGAGCCACCCCAGGCAGGTTTCTGATGGAGCTCGAAGAAGCTGCAGCCACCCTGCTTGAGGAGATAAGAGAATACTGAAGAGGCAGTGGAGCTGGCTGGCCATGAGGCGCTGTGAAAAGTTGAGTGCTCTCTATCTCCCCCTGCTGGTTGATGGACACAACCCATACGTAATGGCTTCATCTGCTTGATGACAAGGAAAGCTCTTGTTAGACTTTTGTAAATTCCAGATTGGGTGATGCAGATCGGAGTCATCCACTTATGAGAATTACTAAGCCTACTTGTAGTAGTAGTAGTAGTACTTGTCCTCGGAGAGAATTCTAACATCTTTAACAATAAATGACTGCTGGCAATGCTGCTACACAAGGAAGTGAGGATTTCAAATGACCATAAGAGTGGGTGAAAGACTAAGGGATGGGAAGAAAGGAAATATAATCAAATTCATATAAAAATAACTTCAGTTATGAACCTGAAATAAATATGTGAATGAGGAAAACTATAAATATGCTGTACTGAAGCATTATGCTAAAAATGAGAAAATGCAGACTGAAGAATCTTACCACCAGTTTGCGGATTGACTTGTCGTAGTCCTTGACTTTGCATGACACCATTTCGTACTGGTGTCTGACCTGCACTTGTGGAAAGGGTAGTGTACACCAACTGTTGGCTAGGGGGTGCTCTTGGGATGGGAACTCTTGCTGTAGCCTGAGTTATTGGACGATGTGTTACATTCACAGTTGTCTGAGCTGAAAGCAATAAGAAAGAAGTGATAAAGATTACAACAAAAAATAAAACAAAACTACAGGATACTGCAGGTGAAGAAACTCTTCTCACTCTGTTCCATCATGCACAGAGCAAAAAACTTAACTTATGCTATACGCTTAAACAGTCCAGGCAATATAATGCCAAATAGTGACCTTACTCAATCCAATGAGTATTTTAAGTGCAGATCTGGCTCTTCAAAATGGTAGCAAGTATATGATTTTAGCAGTAGATAAATATATCATTTCTGCTGTTGTGCCAAGAATCTTGGGCCCTTATTTACTTAGCTCTGTTCTGACAATGTTAATGGGCTACCGATGCAGCCATAGCTCCAACATTAAGAACTGTAATATGACCCTTCAGAGTCAAGCCTGCCTGGGCAAAAATGAAGGAAATGCAGTCTGCTAGCTAATTTGAAAGTGTGTGCTTGCTGATGGCAGTCCCCATGCTGTCTGGCTCAAAAGAAACAAAAAGCTGGGTGACTTCTCTATGGGCTGTAGTATGCTCCAGAAAGGTTCTCTTCCAGTCCGAAGTGCGTTTTCACCTTTGTGGGCAAGAGGTTTTGGAAAAAATGTTGGTAGAAGAATTGACTAGTTATGGAATTCTGACACTGCCTTAGGAAGGAACTTAGGATGTGTGTACAGAACAATTCTACTATTGAAAACATCGTGTAAGGTGGATTAGCTAGTACCGCTTGGAGATTACTGACCCTACAGGCTGAAGTGACCATGACCACGTGATTACTGACCCTATAAGTCTTAAGTGACCATGACCACGAAAAATATCAGGTACTTCAGGTGACAGGTATCTAGCAGCTCATCAGCTAGGTTAAAATGATGTTGAAGTTCCATGAAACTGCAGGAGGCCTGATGGGAGGCTTCATTAGAAGTCAGTCCTGCATAGAGTGAACAACTAAAGGTTCAGCAGAGATGGACTTACCTTCTACTTGATAAGCACCAGTTTCACTAAGGTGAGCCCTAATAGAGTTGATCTTATGACCAGATTGATATGTGTAAGGTACTCATGCAGTTTTTGTGTAGTGCAAGAAAAAAGATCTAGGACTTTGCCTTCACAATAAATAGCAAACTCTTCCATTTAAAACTGTAAGACTTCCTTGTGGAAACTCTTCTGGAAGCCAACAGAACTCAAGACACACTGTTAGGTAAGTTGAAGGAATCTACTATCACCACTCAACATCCAAGTCATGAGGGCTAGGGACTGAAAGTTGAGATGTAGTAGGGATCCCTGATCCAGAGTTATTAACGTCTTGGAAAACATTCCCATCTTCACAGTTCCCTGGAGGAAAGCTCCAGAAGAGGAAACTATATATGACTTGGCAGTAGGGGGCAATCAGAATCATGGTTCTTCGATCCTGTTTGAGTTTCAGAGGAGTTTTCGCTACGAGAGGTATTGGAGGATATGCATACAGAAGCCCTTCCACCAATGAATGAATAGGGTAATCTGCTGTGTGATCCTAGCATGCAGCAGAACTGAGGGGCTTTCTTGTTGTATTGAGTGGTAAAAAGATCTATCGAGGGGGTGCCCCACTCTCAAAAGATCTTCCAAGCTATGTTCTTATCCTGAGACCACTCAAGGTTACAGAATCTGATTCAGTCTATCCATCAGACAAGTGTCTTCCCTTTATCTGGCTCTGAGGGACATCCTTTGTGAGACAGCCTATTTCCACATTCTGACTGCTTCCACACATATACTAATCTGCCCTTCCATGCATGTTGTTGGAATACCTTGCAAACTGGTTGTCTCTCTGAATTATCTGACAGCTGATCTTTGAATGCCCTTAGCTCCAGGAAGTTTATCTTATGAAGCTTTTCCTGAGCAGACAACAGACCCCGAGTGTACAGTCCATTTACATGAGCTCCCCCATTCAAGGCTGGACACACCCGTTGTTAGCATCTTGTGAATTTGAGGAATTTGGAAAGGGATTCCTTTTTGCCAGATTGGACAAACAGAGTCCTGTAGTAGAGCAGTGACAGATATATTCTGAAGGTTCCCCATGGCTTGTGACCACTTGATGGCCAAGGTCCACTGAGCTTGCCTCAAACTGAGGTGTGCCATGGGAGTTACAAGAACTGTGGAGACCAGCTGCACTTCTAATACTACTGATATGAGAGTTAAGATTTGATGTTGTGGAAGAAATGCATATGCCAGAGTCATGTCTAACAGGGCTTCGATGAATTCACAAGCACAATATCACAATCACAGAGTTTATAGGCCGCCTAATCCCATAATCTGGTTCTACGGGGCTACAAAAGACAAATGAACATAAATTATAATAAAAAGAAGCATTACACTCAAAAAGTTAAATAACACATAAGCTACCTTTAAATATTTCTGAAATACCGATTTCAAATGTTTACGAAATAAGATATAAGTAGGTAATTGTCTAAGAAATAACGGCATCATATTCCAATACTGAGCTGCTAGATAAGAAAAGGAACTGTTCAGCATTCTCTTAAAACGTACTCCCCTACTTTTCCTACCTGATAAAATATAAATTAGATTTGTCAACTGCAATGGTGCTTCTCCACTGAGAATTAAAAAATAAAATATTTTAAACACTCCGTGAACTCACTGACAACCAGCATAACTTTATAAGTACAGGTGAAACCTGATCAAACCTCTTTAGTTTAAAAATTAATCTAGCTGCTGTATTCTGAAGCAATTGGTTTTTCCTCAACATCTTCAAAAAATTGCAGCATAGAACGAGTTACAAAAATCCCGCGACGTCAAGATCATACTCTGAAGACAACAGAAATGCTCCTCCTTGAAAAATTAATGTACCGTTTAACTGCATATGCTTGAAACAAACTTTTTTATACAGATTATTTATCTGAGATTCCATCGATAAGGATGAGTCTAAGATCATACCCAAAACTTTAGCTGTATGATCAACTGAAAGATACCGATTTAGGTCCTACTGAAATTTTATAAGGTACTAGTAAAAAAAGCCCGTTTTTCATTGAAATGAACTGGGCGCTAGCAAGGTAATCACCTTCTGCCATTAATGTTCTTAAGGAAAGTTCCAGCGTCCCCCCTCCCTCCCAGTTCCAGGGTCGTCGTCCCTCCCTTCGAGTTCCATGGTCGTCGTCCCTCCCTCCCTCCCAGTTCCAGGCCCCCTCCCTCCAAATTTTAAAAGTCATCTTGACTTACCTCGTCAGGGTTACGGTGGCCGACAGCAACGGTAAAAAGCATGCAGGCTCGGCACTTACTTCAGTTTTCCCTTCTCTGTCTCTCAGCTCTGGTCCCGCCCTCATTTCCTGTTTCCGCAAGTGCGGGACCAGAGCTGAGAGACAGAGAAGGGAAAACTGAAGTGCCGAGCCTGCACGCTTTTTACCGCGCGAGGTAAGTCAGGATGACTTTTAAAATTCAGAGGGAGGGGGTCTGGAACTGGAAGGGAGGGAGGGACGACGACCCTGGAACTGGGAGGAAGGGGGGACCCTGGAATTGGGAGGGAGGGGGGACACTGGAACTGGGAGGGAGGGAGGGGGTACGACGACCCTGGAACTCAGAGGGAGGGAACGAACTTCCGGTGGGCGAATATTATATGCAGCCTTCTCTTCTCTCCGAGGGCGGGGCACTGAGAGCAAGTGTGAGGCCTGTGGCGGGGCAGTGATCGGGACTGCGATTACGAACCCTACGAACACTACACGGCTTCACTGCCAAGGAGTCAGCTTCAGAACGTTGGAGGTGTGATTATATTAGATATTCTCATGATGGTTACTAAACCATAATACTTTTGTTTTGGTTTTATTTAGTTTTAAAAACTGAGATTCTGCCCAAATTTTAATCTTAGTGATCCATTTAATAATCTTTTGATAAGTCTGATCCAAATTAGGCAGACATGGAACTAATACAAAAATGTCATCCGCATAAAACAATGAAATCTCTTCACTTTCCAGGTTAATACAGCCCAGAGAGCTCATAAAAAATATTAAAAATGGGTGAGCCCTGAGGGATGCCACATGGTGGTCTTCATGGTTGTGATAAATCACCATTTTTACTTTACTTCTGTTCATCAGAAACTGAGAAAAAAATTCATATACAACCCTGGTAATATCCAACTCAGTTTAATCAATAAAATGAAATGATCAACTGAATCAAAAGCCATATGTCAAATTGAGAGTAGGACAACTTGATTATCAAAGCTCAGCATTTTCCTCACGTCAGATGTTAAAGCTAAAAGTAGAGTTTCTATGTTATGTAGCCTTCCAAAGCCAAATTGTGACAAATGTAAAGCATTATGATCTACAACAAATTCAGACATGCAAGATATCATCTCAATTTAGTTAGTAGTGGAATACTAGTTACAGGTCTGAAACTGCTAGTCTAAGCTAAATCTAAGTTAGGATAGGAGTTAAAACAATTTCAACCAATTTTCAAAACACAGTTCACAAAACTGGCTAAGCAGTTAATTTATTGCACAGGATCACACAACAAAATAAAGCTGGGAATCTGTCCAAAATACAACTTGTTTTTGTGAGATTACCAAGTATAGAAGATGCATCCTTCAAAGATCTCTCCCTAAACACAGACCATAATCTATTCACAGATAGATAAACTTATTTATCTGTTAAGAACGGCAAACTTACTTGTCTCAGTACTAATACTTTCTCAGATAAGTAATTTGCAAATTGAGTAGCATTTGCCAAGTTGAAGAAATTATCAAGTCTTTGGATGAAATGAGAACATTACCTTTTGGTCAGGATTCAGGGATCTTATTAATTTAGAATAGTGGTGTTTTTTTTTAGAATTTTATTGACTTCAAACTTATATGAAGTATAATGATGTTTCCAGTCCACCCTATCAGATACATTTCTAGATTTTCTCCATTTTCTTTCCAGTCTCCTACATTCACTCTTTTTTTTTTTTTTTTAATCTCAACGCTGGGGAATACCAAGATACTGATTTCTCTGTGGTAACCAAGTTCCAATTGGATAACAAACACTCAGGGTCTCTAAAATCCTTTAATAATTGAGAAGAGACACCTGACCAATATTTCTCTTTACTGATCTATCCCCTAATAAAAAGAATTCCTACATTCGGATGGCAATACTTGTTCATTCATAAAGATATATAAAATAAAGTCTAACAGATAATGATCAGACCAAGACTCCTGATCTCAAATCATTAGGCACTACTAGATTAAGAGAACATGCTAAAAAGTCTAAAGCATTTCCCTTGACATGTGTAGGTGAGATTGGGCAAGATGTTTATGCCTTCCGGGAATGCTAGGACTGGGGGGCATGCGATGGGGATACAGGGTAGTAAATTTAAAACGAATCGGAGAAACTTTTTCTTCACTCTACGTGTAATTAAACTCTGGAATTTGTTGCCGGAGAATGTGGTAAAGGCGATTAGCTTAGAGTTTTAAAAGGGTTTGGATGGCTTCCTAAAGGAAAAGTCCATAGACCATTATTAAATTGAAATCCACTATTTCTGGGATAAGCAGCATAAAATATTTTGTACTTTGTGATCTTGCCAGGTATTTGTGACCTGGATTGACCGCTGTTGGAGACGGGATGCTGGGCTTGATGGACCTTTGTTCTGTCCCAGTATGGCAATACTTATGTACTAAAAGACTAAATAGATATTGCAAATATTATTAAAGTGCTCAGATGTGTGTAGTGTAGCAAAAAGGTGGATAAGCTGGCACTCTTTAATCATTGCACTTCCATTGGTAATCCTGATGCTCTCTCATGTTGATGAAAAATTATTTGCATATAACTTATCTTGTATATTCACATGCTTTGAGGTCCTCCAATATCCATTGGAATTCTGAGAATGTCCATTTACACTCGCTTTGAAACTGGTGAAGTGATTTAAGTGTTAAAGCTTGAAGTCCCCAATATCACTCCAAATTCATGCTGAGAAATTACTCCAGTGATTAAGCGAATCTCAGTATGCTGAATCTCAACGTGGTTCATGATGTATATATTTTAATCATATCCCCTCAATAATATATTTGATCTTGAGTTCATAGCAACTGCTGAAGCACTTTTACTGAATACTGGATCCTCAGGAGCTTAGCCAAGATTGGCTGGCAGAGCTGGTGGTGGGAGGCGGAGCTGGTGGTTGGGAGGCGGGGATAGTGCTGGGCAGACTTATTCGGTCTGTGCCAGAGCTGGTGGTGGGAGGCGGGGCTGGTGGTTGGGAGGCGGGGATAGTGCTGGGCAGACTTATACGGTCTGTGCCAGAGCCGGTGGTGGGAGGCGGGGCTGGTGGTTGGGAGGTGGGGATAGTGCTAGGCAGACTTATACGGTCTGTGCCAGAGCCGGTGGTGGGAGGCGGGGCTGCTGGTTGGGAGGCGGGGATAGTGCTGGGCAGACTTATATGGTCTGTGCCCTGAAGAGGACAGGTACAAATCAAGGTAGGGTGTATACAAAAAGTATGTGCTTGATGATTATGCTAAATTAATAAAAACATTTAAAGTTAAAAAAAAAAGTAGCACATATGAGTTTATCTTGTTGGGCAGACTGGATGGACCATGCAGGTCTTTTTCTGCCGTCATCTACTATGTTACTATGTTAACTGCAACATTCCTAAAAAAGAATACAAATTCTTCACATTTGAATCTGCTAAACCCTACAGATAAAAATTTAAATCACCAATTATCAAAAATTGTGAAAATTTTTTGATAATTGATGATTTAAATTTGCATCTCTTGCATGTATCTACCCAATTGTGAAAAATGGGTAGATACATATAAGAGAATGTCAAAAAGTTTAGCCTGAGAATCTAACCGGCTTCCCAGGAGGGGGATAGGGGCTGTCTATAAATTAATAATATTCCTATTGGACCTGGCTTTAATCATCTTGCAATCTTTATAAAATTACCACCAAACCACCAAATATTTGCATAACAGAAGACAATGATTCATATGGTATCTCACTGGACATAAATCAACCAACAGAGCACTATTCAATGTCAGGGAGCCGTGTTTCAACTATAAAAACACATCCCCAATCAGTTTTTTTAACAATAAATGTTTTGCTACAAACTGATCTTGAAATAAAATAAGCACATTGAGCAGGTGTGGGAGATATGCATCCTGAAAAAAAACAAAAAACAAAAGCTTCCAGAGATGGAGTTTGATTTGTTTGAAAATGCTAAAAAGGTATTACTTCAATACTTTTCATAGTGTATAGCTGACAGTCTAACAACCATCTATATCTCTATCCTTATCACCTCCATTTTCTAGTTTGCGCTACTACTACTGCTATGGATTATGAAGTTGATATATTATCAATTCTTCCTTCTAAAGACAATCCCAATATAAACCCAATAAAAGAGAGTCAAATCCAACACATTTTCAAATAACATAAATTCCTAAGAATAGAAGAAAACTTTCTTAATCCAATAAAGACTTTCATCAAAACCAGTAAAGCCCTATGCAAACATATATTAAAAACTACTATCCAAGTGGCCCCTAACGGGGCAAAATCACTCCCTTTAGGCAGCACAACTCAGAAACAGGCGCGCTTTTGTGGAAGAGTTCAGCAGGAGTTTATATCACTAATGGGCAGGGATAGTGGCTGCACCGCCAAGGCTTTGTTGCCACAATTCAGCCAAGAGAACCTGCAGTATGTCCCAAGATATATTAGTTCTTGCAGTTGTTCTCCAGCATCATGACAATCTTTCTCATACAGACTCTGCAGCTGGAGGGTTGCTCTGCTTCCCTGAACCTCTCCACAGGCACTGCATCTCAACTTGGAACTCCCTTGGAGGATCTCTCTTTTTTTTTTTCTACTGAGGCCTTAAGCTGTGACCTAGGATAGTTCATAATGAACCCTAGCAGCTCTGGGACCTGAATGGATCATATGCATTAATTCATTTGCTCCTTCCTGTGATATGCTCTTGAAAAGTCAATCATTCAAACATGTGTACCACCAGTTTGAGTAGAGATACTGCAATAACTGCTGGGCATTTTATGAATACTCTTGGTGCTGAAACGAAACCAAATGACAATACATGACACTGGAAGAGGTGTTCCCTTCTAGCAATCTCAGATACTTCCTGTGACTTGAATGTATCTGTTTGTGTGTACAAGTATCCTTCAAGCCCAGAGAGTATATCAATCCCTTTTTTGTAGAATGTGAGTAAGGGTACCTAAGAAAGCCACCTTAAACTTCTGTTTGGCCAGATACTTGCTCAGGAACCTTAGTTCTAGGATGGGACAAAATCCTCATGTGTTTTTTGTGACCAAGAAGTACTTGGAATAAAAACCCTTTCTTCTTTCTTGTGGTGGAACGGGCTCAACCACACTAGCATGTAAGAGGGGAGAGAGCTCCTTGGTAAGCAATTTTTGATGTTAAGAACTTAACTTTGCTGCTCTCGATGGGCAATTTAGAGGACCGTTCTCTAATTGCACATGCTAACCTTCCCAGACAATTGTTAGAACCCACCGTCAGAGGTTATAAGGGGCCATCTACTGCAAAAGAAATTTCAGCATCCCTCCTTGCAGAAGGCTGTCCAAAATGGCTATAGGGATTAAGGTTATGCTCTTCTGGAGCCAAAGAAAACCCCTTCTTTGGTTTTGACTGTGCAGCTGGTTGGGGGCTTCTGGGCCCTCAGCTGTCTTGTGTGAGATCAAAGTCCCTGATTTGTCAGGAACAAGAGAGATGAGAAAGCCTGTGGAAGTAACAGAATCTCTATTGTCCTCCACTATAAAACCTCCTAGAAAAGGAGGCTGAGTCAGAAGTGAGCCTGGAAAGAGTTAAGATGTGCTGCAGCCTCCTGCACCTCATTTCAGATGAGATTCTATCTGCATCCATATTGAAAATATCATAAGTCACATGAACCATGTATTTTCTACACTCCCTTCCCTGGTTACTAGCTCATGGAGCTCACTGGCCTTTTCCTGAGGGACAGTGTCAACAAACCGCTACACCGTACAAAACATTCCACAAGTACATGCTGTCGGTAGGATGATACGTGGGATGGGAGTGTAGCATTTTGAAAACAAAAAAACAATTCCCAAACACAAGGTCATTGCCTCTCTCCCAAGGAGAACTGAGTGGAGGAGTGGCCTAGTGGTTAGGGTGGTGGACTTTGGTCCTGGGGAACTGAGTTCGATTCCCACTTCAGGCACAGGCAGCTCCTTGTGACTCTGGGCAAGTCACTTAACCCTCCATTGTCCCAAGTAAGCCACATTAAGCCTGCCATGAGTGGGAAAGCACGGGGTAGAAATGTAACAAAAGTAAAATAAATAAATAAAATTCATACTCTTGGCTCTTTTGAGAGTGAATTTGGTGAAGAAGCTGCAGATTCTTAAATACCAGAGCCTTTTGGACTTCATACATACAGCTGACCTTATTAACAGGAAATATTAGGGGGGGAGTCTCCCATATTCTCATCTATACTTTCTTCAGGATTCTGTAATTGCACACTGTTCCACATTCCTTTGGTGTGGAGACCAAGGAATTAAGAGGGTATTCAATGTTTCTGCTCTGGTTTTCTCCTTTGCCTCTAAAGAAAATGGGATGGCCGTAGGTCTTTCTGACATAGGTATTACTGGGTCTCTCCAAAACTGGTTCTTTTTATTTCCTTCTAACCATTCATTCATTGTTAACACGAATTCCTTGACTTCATCTACTTATCCCATCATGTGGTGTCCCTCAGGGTTCTGTTTTGTCCCCTTTACTTTTTAACACCTTTGTCAGTCCATTAGCCACCCTCATTCAATCTTTTGATATTAAATTTTTCATATGTGCAGATGATATTTTATTAATTTTTCCAGTTCTACCCCACAACATTGATCTTCATCCACTTCCTGTCTCTGCATTGGCAGAGTGGCTCGCTAGCAACAAATTTAAGTTGAACCCTGACAAGATAACAGTCTGTTAGGTTTCCAGTACATTCTTGTATCCCAATTTGTCACCAAATCAATTTGATCATAAAATCTCCCCAGTCCATATTTTCTGCGATTATCAAGGAAGATTTCTCAGCTTATTTTGCAGTCTTTACACTCTATCCTTGCACACTGCTATTCACGCTTTCATTACTTCCTAGCTGGATTACTGCAATCTATTCCAGTCTTCCTAGCTGGATTACTGTGATCTATTCCGGTCTCCCAGCTGCTTAAATTAAGCAACTTCAAACCCTTCAGAACTGTGCAGTCCGCCTTCTCTGTAAAGCTAAAAGGTTTGACCACACATCACCACTTGCGTTCACTGGCTACCAAATACTGTATTTCTTTTAAAATTCTTGCATTAGTCTACAAGATTTACCCTTAAGGACACCTCCCCCCCCCTAATCTGTCATTAGCTATTCCCTACACACCTTCTCACAATCTTCATTCTCTAGATGCCAACCGGCTTGTACTTCCTAGCCCTGTGTCAGTACACTATGAATATACACGTCAAATTATTTTTTCCATCCATGCTTTGGAACAATTTGCCTTTTAATATTCATAATGAAAAGTCTTTTTCTAATTTGAAGACTCTTCTAAAAATGTATTTTTTCCAACAAGTGTTTAACTGAGGCCTTGTTCATACTGAATCAAGGCCTGGTGTGCAGAATTCATTCTGTTTGTTAGTTCTTTTGTTTGACTGATTTGCAGGCTCATTTTCGAAAGAGATGGATGTCCAAAAAGTGACATAAATCGTCACTACTACTACTACTATCACGTGGACGTCCATCTCTCAGAGACATCCAAATCGGTATAATCGAAACCCAATTTTGGACGTCACTAGTGGAAGTCCGTCCAAATCTGAGGTGGGAGTATCGAAGGCGTGAAGGCGGGACTTGGGCGTCTTTAAGCCATAATGGAAAAAAGCAGAGAAGTCCAAGGCTAAACCTTGAAAGTTTTCTCCCAGACCTGTTTTTATTATGAATAAGGCACAAAAAGGTGCCCGAAATGACCAGATGACCACTGGAGGGAATAGGGGATGATCTCCCGTTACTCCCCCAGTGGTCACTAATCCCCTCTCACCCTCAAAAAACATCATTAAAAATATTACGTGCCAGCCTCTATGCCAGCCTCAGATGTCATACTCAGATCCATGACAGCGCATGTAGGTCCCTGGAGTAGTTTCGTAGTAGGTGCAGTGCACTTTAGACAGGTGGACCCAGGCCCATACCCCCCTTACCTGTTACATTTGTAGAGGAAACAGCGAGCCCTCCAAAACCCACCACAAACCCTCTGTACCCACATATAGGTGCCCCCCCCCCCTTCACCCGTAAGGGCTATGGTAGTGGTGTACAGTTGGGGGTAGTGGCTGTTGGGGGGCTCAGCACACAAGGTAAGGGAGCTATGTACCTGGGAGAATTTTATGAAGCCCACTGCAGTGCCCTCTAGGGTGCCCGACTGCTGTCCTGGCATGTCAGGGGGACCAGTGTACTACAAATGCTGGCTCCTCCCACATCAAAATGTTTTGCATTTGGACGTTTTAGACTTGGACGTCTTTGGTTTTTTCGAAACGAAAGATGGACGCTCATCTTTTTTCGAAAACGACCTTTTCCCCGCCTCCGAATCTGGACGTCTTACAAAGACGTCCAAATTCCAGCTTAGACGTTTCTTTTGAAAATGCGTCTCTTGGTCTTCTAGGCTCAATGGCGTTCTTTTCTACCTCAATTTTATGTTTTTAATTTTTATGTACACCATAGAGATCCTGTTACATTTGGAATCAGCACTATATCAAGTTCAATAAACAATCAAATATCTCCCTGATAAAAACAGCAAACTACAGCTCCTCTGAGGGAAATCGTGTCTTTCATGTGGTGGTGAGGACCAGTGGACACCTCCTCTGAGAAGGTCCTGGCTCTTCTTTAGATGCCCAGAAGCATTCTGATTCAGACTAATAAAAGTACTCAGCAGGAGACATCCAAGTCTCTGCTTGCCCTCTTGGTCAGGCTTGAGGTGCTGAAGACCTCTGAAGCACTGGAGAAGCTTCCTCTCCCAATGGACTGGAGATAGACACTGGCACAGTCAGCACTAACTCCAAAGCCCTTCAAAGCTTCGGTACTGATGCCATGTCCTACGGGCAGAGAATGAAATTCAAGTATAGGTCAAACTGTCTCAAGTGGTCCTCATGCCAGGAGAGTTTTGTGGACACCAAAGGGGCTCAATGACAGTGCACCCTGGTCTCCACCTGATGTCTAGCATCTTTGTTCCTTGGCACTAATGAGGACGAAAACAAATCCTTCCTCTTCCTTGGGAGAGAATCATACAACAACTGATCTCAATGACCTCTATCAATGCTTGAAGTTAAAGGTGCTCAAGACACACTTGATGCCAATGCAGCTCTTGGAGCCATTGAGACCAGTGTTTCCAATGCCAACTGACAAGTCTTATTGGCACTAAAAATCCATTTGTGCTGCTTTTCATGGTCACAGAAGCCCATCTCTGATATCTGTGAACATCAAAGACGACGAGAGGAATCGAGACTAGGTCCCAGGCATTGCACTGGGAACAATTTTTATTGTCAATGGGAACTTTCTTCTTGGACATATCCAAAAAAATAGCCGCAGGGAAATCAAAGAACTTGATGAAAAATACTTGACCATGTGCCCTAATCTTATTGAGGTCAAGATAGCTGACAGAATGAAAGGAAACTTAGAAATGCCGAAAAAACACATAACTAAAGCAGCTATCAGGAGAAAAAGACCCTGCAATGGCAACAATAGGACTTACACAAAAAAACACAACCATTACAAAAAACATTTCAATTGCAAAAAAACCAGGGCTGTACATTTAACGCATTAAATGTTTAATGTACGTTAAAAATTTTAACGCGTATTAAAGGGCAGCACTCTCCCACCCACAACCATCCAACCTTGCTCACCTGAGCTGCATGGACTGGCAGCTGGGTCAGCCCTGCTGCTGTGGCAAAAGGCACCACCCTACTACAGTGAGGGAAGCAAAGCCAAATGCACCTGTGAACAGAACTGACAGCGGAGATATAAGCCTGCGGCACTTCTGGTCCAGGGCAAGGTGGGAGAGGCTCTAGACAGCAGTACTGGGGCTCAGAAAAGGTGGCCCATTGAAGAAGGCCCGCGTTCTCTCACTAATGTGGGACGTCCACGGCAGCCCCAGGTCTGGAAAATCTTCCTAGCAACAAAAGTTGCTAAAGCCTTCAAGTGCGCGCGTGCGCGCACAGCGCATGCTCGGCCATCTTCCCACCCATCGTGCGAGAGTCCCTTTTCAGTCAACATATGAAACAAAAACAAAGAAAAGAACAACTCCAAAGGGGAGGCGGGCGGGTTGATGAGAACAATCAGCCTGCTGTCCTCGGAGAATACCTGCTACAGGTAAGTAACTTCGCTTTCTCTGAAGACAAGAAGGCTCCTTGTTCTCACATATGGGTATCCCTAGCCCCCAGGCTCAGTCAAAACAACAAACAGGGTCAATTGGACATCGGTACGGCGAGGACATAACAAAAAATTGACCTACGAAGAAGCATCTAACAGAGTGCAGCCTGAAACAGAATAAAAATGGGCCTAGGGGGGTGGAGTTGGATTCTAAACCCCAAACAGATTCTGCAGCACCGACTATCCAAACCAACTGTCGCGTCGGCTATCCTGCTGAAGGCAGTAATGAGATGTGAATGTGTGGACTGATGACCATGTCGCAGCCTTGCAAATCTCTTCAATAGTAGCTGACTTCAAGTGGGCCACTGATGCTGCCATGGCTCTAACACTATGAGCCGTGACATGACCCTCAAGAGTCAGCCCAGTTTGGGCGTAAGTGAAGGAAATGCAATCTGTTAGCCAATTGGAAATGGTGCGTTTCCCGACAGCCACTCCCCTTCTGTTGGGGTCGAAAGAAACAAACATTTGGGCGGACTATCTGAAGGGGCTTGTCCGCTCCACATAGAAGGCCAATGCTCTCTTGCAGTCCAATGTATGGAACTGACATTCAGCAGGGCGAGTATGAGGACAGGGAAAGAATGTTGGTAAGACAATTGACTGGTTCAGATGGAACTCCGACACCACCTTCGGCAAAAACGTAGGGTGAGTGCGGAGGACTACTCTCTTATGATGAAATTTAGTATAGGGAGCATGGGCTACCAAGGCTTGAAGCTCACTGACTCTACGAGCTGAAGTAACAGCCACCAAGAAAATGACCTTCCAGGTCAAATACTTCAGATGGCAGGAATCCAGTGGCTCAAAAGGAACTTTCATCAGCTGGGTGAGAACAACGTTGAGATCCCATGACACCGTAGGAGGTTTGACAGGGGTCTTTGAAAAAAGCAAACCTCTCACGAATCGAACAACTAAAGGCTGTCCAGAGATAGGTTTATCTTCCACACGATAATGATAAGCACTAATAGCACTAAGGTGAACTCTTATGGAATTGGTTTTAAGACCAGACTCGGAAAAGTGCAGAAGGTATTCAAGCAGGGTCTGTGTAGGACAAGAGCTAGGGTCTAGGGCCTTGCTGTCGCACCAGACGGCAAACCTCCTCCATTTAAAAAAGTAACAGCTCTTCGTGGAATCTTTCCTGGAAGCAAGCAAGACTCGGCAGACACCCTCAGAAAGACCCAAGGAGGCAAAATCTAAGCCCTCAACATCCATGCCGTGAGAGCCAGAGACTGGAGGCTGGGATGCAGAAGCGCCCCCTTGTTCTGAATGATGAGGGTCGGAAAACACTCCAATCTCCACGGTTCTTTGGAGGACAACTCCAGAAGAAGAGGGAACTAAATCTGACGCGGCCAAAAGGGTGCAATCAGAATCATGGTTCCGCGGTCTTGCTGTAGTTTCAGCAAAGTCTTCCCCACCAGAGGTATGGGAGGATAAGCATACAGAAGGCCTGACCCCCAATGTAGGAGAAAGGCATCCGAGGCTAGCCTGTCGTAGGCCTGAAGTCTGGAACAGAACTGAGAGACCTTGTGATTGACCTGAGTGGCAAAAAGATCCACCGAGGGGGTGCCCCACGCTCGGAAGATCTTGCGGACAACTGCCCTGTTGAGAGACCATTCATGAGGTTGAATTCTGCTCAACCTGTTGTCCAGACTGTTGTTTACACCTGCCAGATACGTGGCCTGGAGAAACATGCCGCGATGGCGGGACCAAAGCCACATCTGGATGGCTTCCCGACACAGGGGGCAAGATCTGGTGCCCCCCCTGCTTGTTGACATAGTACATGGCAACCTGGTTGTCTGTCTGAATTTGGATAATTTGATTGGACAGCCGATCTCTGAAAGTCTTTAGAGCGTTCCAGATCGCTCGTAACTGCAGGAGATAGATCTGAAGACCTGATTCCTGAAGGGACCAAGCTCCCTGAGTTGGAACCCATCCACATGAGCTCCCCACCCTAGGAGAGATGCATCCGTGGTCAGCACTTTTTGAGGCTGAGGAATTTGAAAGGGACGTCCCAAGGTCAAATTGGATCGAATCGTCCACCAGATCAGGGAGTTGTGAAAAGCGGTGGACAACAGGATTGCATCTTCTAGATCCCCTGCAGCTTGATACCACTGGGAATCTAGGGTCCACTGAGCAGATCGCATGTGAAGGCGTGCCATGGGAGTCACATGAACTGTGGAAGCCGTATGGCCCAGAAGTCTCAACATCTGCCGAGCTGTGATCTGCTGAGACGCTCTGGCCAAGGAAACCAAGAACAGAAGGTTGTCCGCCCGAGCTGTCTGAGAGTCCAGCAGAGCTCCTATGAATTCTAGTTGTTGAACAGGAATGAGATAGGACTTTGGGTAATTTATAACAAACCCCAGTAGCTCCAGGAGTTTGAGAGTCATCTGCATGGACTGTAGAGCTCCAGCCTCCGAGGTGTTCGTCACCAGCCAATTGTCGAGATAAGGAAACACATGCACTCCCAGCCTGTGTAGCGACGCTGCAACGACCGCCAGGCATTTTGTGAACACCCGGGGCGCAGAGGCGAGCCCACAGGGCAGCACACAATACTGAAAATGCCGTGTTCCCAGACGAAATCGAAGATACTGCCTGTGAGCTGGCAGTATCGGGATGTGTGTATAGGCATCCTTCAAGTCCAGGGAACATAGCCAATCGTGTTTCTGAATCATGGGAAGAAGGGTGCTAAGGGAAAGCATCCTGACCTTTTCTTGGACCAGCTATTTGTTCATGGCCCTTAGGTCTAGGATAGGACGCATCCCCCCTGTTTTCTTTTGCACAAGGAAGTACCTGGAACAGAATCCCAGCCCTTCTTACCCCTGGTGGCACGGGCTTGACCGCATTGGCGCTGAGAAGAGTGGAGAGTTTCTCTGCAAGTGCCTGCCTGTGCTGGAAGCTGAAGGACTGAGCTCCCGGTGGGCAGTTTGGAGGTTTGGAGATCAAATTGAGGGAGTATCCTAGCCGGACTATTTGAAGAACCCACTGATCGGAGGTTACAAGAGGCTACCTTTGGTGAAAAAATTTTAACCTCCCCCCGACCGGTAGATCATCCGGCATGGACACTGTTATTGCGGCTATGCTCGCCTGGAGCCAGTCAAAAGCCCGTCCCTTGCTTTTGCTGGGGAGATGCAAGGGCCTGTGGAGGCGCACGTTGTTGACGTGAACAAGCATGCTGGGGCTGAGCCTGAGCAGGCTGGCGGGAAGGTGGATTGTATCTACGCTTATTGCCGTAAAAGCGTCTACCTGATGAGGTAGATGCTGAAGGCGCCCGGTGAGAGAGTTTGTCGAATGCGGTTTCCCGCTGGTGGAGCTGCTCTACCACCTGTTCGACTTTCTCGCTGAAAATATTAACCCCCCGGCAAGGAACATCTGCAAGCCGCTGCTGGACTCGACTGTCAAGGTCAGAGGCACGCAGCCATGAGAGTCTGCGCATCACTATACCTTGAGCAGTGGCTCTGGATGCCACATCAAAAGAATCGTAAGTACCCCTGGACAGGAATTTACAACACGCCTTCAGTGCCTGACCACCTCCTGAAAAGGCCTGGCCTGCTCCGAAGGAAGCTGATTGACCAGGTCCGCCAGTTGCTTCACATTATTCCGCAAGTGAATGCTCATGTAGAGCTGGTAGGACTGGATTTTGGAGATAAGCATAGCTGACTGGTAGGCCTTCCTCCCAAGAGAGTCCAAAGTCTGAGCCTCCCGTCCCGGGGGCGCCGAGGCGAAATCTCTCGTACTTTTGGCTCTCGAGAGCAGAATCCACAACCCCCGAGTCATGAGGCAACTGGGCCTTCATCAACTCTTGGTCCCTGTGAATCCTATACTGGGACTCAACCTTCTTAGGAATGGTGGGGTTAGATAGTGGTTTCATCCAGTTACTCAACAGTGTCTGCTTAAGGACATTATGTAAAGGAACAGTGGATGAATCCTTAGGTGGTGAAGGTTAGTCCAGGACCTCGAACATCTCAGCCCTGGGCTCATCCTCAGTTACCACTGGGAAGGGAATGGCCGTAGACATTTCCAGGACAAAGGACAAGAAAGACAAATTCTCCGGGGGAAAAAGCTTTCTCTCTGGCGAAGGAGTCGGATCAGAGGGAAGACCACAAGACTCCTCTGGGAAGCAGAGGAAGACCCAAGAGGCCTCTCCTTCGGTATCGGACAGGAGTTCTCTGACTGCAGTCCGAAGCCGAGCCCGTCTCAATGCCGAGGAGCTATGTCCTCGATGGCGATGCCGAGAAGACGACTCCCTTGCCGGTGGCGATGAAGCTCCCTCCATCGACGTCGAGTCAACTCGGGGGGCAGCCAAGGCCGATGCTGCAGGCGGCACCGAGGTCTCACCACAGGCGGGGAGCCAGCTGCCGCATCTATTGACGGTACCGTCAGCGCAAGCACCTCCGGTACCGGAACAGACGGTCGCAGCAGCCTTTCCAGGATCCCTTGAAGAATGGCATGGAGGCGCTCATCAAGAGTTTCTGTCGAGAAAAGCTGTGGCGTCGGTACAGAAGTTGAGGCGGTACCGGGCTGTCCGGAGACCGGCGCATCGACACCTCTTGTATGGAGGGTGAGCGGACCTCCCGGCGTCAACGTTTCACGGGTGCCGATTCCCTCGACGCCCCGGAGCTCTCGGTACCGTGACGAGAAGGGGACCGATGACGGTGCTTCTTTGCCTTTGCTCGAGGCATGTCACCAGTACCCCTTGGTACCGACGAGGAGGATGTGGAATCCACACGTCTCCTCGGGGTCGGGTCCGAAAGGGGTCGGTCCCGATGGGCCTGTACCGCAGGAGCCCTCGAGGCAGGTGGAGACCCACTCAATGGTTCACTGCTGCCAGCATGTGATGGTACAGGCGTTCCCGTTGAGGTTGTCTCGACGCTTGTGTCCGCTTTTTAAGGCTAAGACACAACTTACATGCGTCTGGGCGATGGTCGGGCCCAAGGCACTGGATACACCACATGTGAGGGTCAGTGCCTGAGATTGCCCGGTTGCACCGAGTCACTTCTTGAAGCCGCTGGCGAGCCTTGATATCATCGACATCGATGTCATCGACAGAAAAATAGTGGCGGCGAAATCAAAATTTGCGATGGTGCCAAAGGAAGGCACAAAAAAGGGAGAAAACACGTATGGGCGGCCAAAATGGCTGCACACGATGACGAAAGGAAACCTGAGGGCAAAAACTAAGAAAACTTTATGAGAAAAACTTTTTTTTTTTTTTTAAAGAAAAAACGAACAGCTCGTGCACGAGCACGAAGAAGAAGAAAAAAATGGCGAAAAGCCAACTAATACTAAGGCTCTTCTTTCAGGGGCACAGAACTGCCGTAAGCAGCCACTCTTGATCGCGGAAAAAAGAAGACTGAAGCGGGACTCTCGTGCGACGGGCGGGAAGATGGCCGCGCATGCGCGGTGCGTGCACCCACACGCTCAAAGGCTTTAGCAACTTTTGTTGCTAGGAAGATTTTCTGGACCTGGGGCTGCAGTGGACGTCACCCATATGTGAGAACAAGCAGTCTTGCTTGTCCTCGGAGAAAAGAGTAATACAGAGTTCAGACCACAGGAAAGCAGCACCAGAGAGAGCGTGAACAAGATTAATTTGAAAGATAAAATCGCCAGAAAACAAAGGTGAGAGAAATTATTTTATTTGTAGTTTAATAATGGAAATATCTCAGTTTTGAGAATTTACATCTGCTGTCTATATATCGCATAGCACAGGAGGAAATGTGAGGGGGCACTTTAAGCGATTAATCGTGTGATTAAACATTTGTGGTTGTGATTAATTTTGGAGGCGACCCTTTTAATCAATGAACAACCCTAAAAAAAAAAAAAAATACGTGAGGTGAGAGGTAATAATAGAACAGTGTCAGCTGAAAGGAAATATCAGAACAGTGTGGCCACTATGCTACACAGGAAAATGGCAACTGACTAGGTCCCATGCAACAGTGGCAAGTGTGCAAGCACGCATAGTGAATTCTCTCAAAAGTTTTTACGAAGCTTTCATGCAGGGCTCTGTCGGAAGACATCATTCACATGTAAGAATATGATATCCTGCTTGCCTTGGAGAATGATTTTGATATGATCAGAGACTTAAATCCAAACATTACAATTCAAAGACAGATGACCTGGGGCACCAGAAGTAAGAAAACCTTTTCAAATATGTGTGTAAATACTTCAGGCAACAATTACTCTTAAATGAGATAAATAAAGAAGCCAAGAACCTTATGAAAATTCAATGCAATCAAAGTAAATGTTATTTATTAAAACTATGTAAAGAATTCTTCATATCAGTAGGTGGTAAAGTGTCCTTTTGACCTGCAAATATGAACTAGAAAATATGCATACATCTACCCTTCCATTCCTCCAACATTATCATGTCTCCAGAAATGCCTTTTTTTGAGTGATTAAATATAGCTGACTAGTCCTCTATGCAGAGGACAATTTTCAACCTATCTAGCTGTTTAGTTGGCTGGCTAGAAAGGTCTGAAAAATGTTCTCAATTTATTCTTATTAAGGTACATTGACAGAATCATATTACCTGTAGGCAGGACATGGATGGTGGTCTGGGATGGCAACCCTGCTGGTACAACAGCTTGTGGCAGAGTTGTCGTCTGTGGTTGTTGCAATGGTCTAGAAAGGACCTGGGTGGACTGGCTACTACCAGATGCACTGATCTGGTTTGTCTTCCTGGAACTAGAATCTGAAAAAAAAAATACATAGCATAAAAAACCCTAGAAAATTAAGAAATAAGGTAAATTATCATGAAACAAAGACACAGAGGGGCCAATGCAGAAAGGTACATGAACCTAACTATAATACTGGCTAAGCAATGTTGAGAGGGGTTGAGCACGGGTATTAACTCACATGGAAGACTGAGCCACACAGTGCATTGAAATGGATGCTAATGAGGCCATTAAGCATTCCATTGCAATGAACATAAAAAAAGGGGGGGCTTCTAAAGCATGGTTATAACGAGCACTTTTTTACAAGGTCCAGGAAAGCGTAGCGCAACCTGACCCTCTGCCCTGATAGTAGAGAAATTAGGTCTTACCTGCTAAATTGATTTCCTTCAGTCTCTCCGGACCATTCCCTAGGAGTGAGTAATATGCACTCCTACCAGCAGAGGGAGACTGAGAATTATTGAACAGTTTTCCTGTATAAGGGACTGTGCAACCCTGACCTGCTCGGCAGTTCGAATAGTCAAGCAACACCTAAAAAAACTTCAACCACAAGGAACTGAACACTTAAAACACCATCAGAAGTTGAGCTTCCAGAAGAAACTCCACAAAAGGAAAAGAGCACCAAAAAGAATAACTGGAACAAACTTTAATAAAAAACAGATGCAGTTGCAATCCCAGACGGAATAAATCTCAACGATCCCACTGTTCCTGGGTGGGCTAGGGAATGGTCTGGAGAGACTCAAGGAAAGCAAATTAGCAGGTGACCTAATTTCTCCTTATCATCTTCTCCAGAATATTCCCTACGAGTGGGAAATACCAAAGCAGTACTCACCAAGGGTGGGAACGCCCCCGGAGCAAGACGGATGCCCCAAAGGAAGCATTCTGACGTGCCTGCATGTCCAACCTGTAATGCTTGATGAAGGAATGCAATGAGGACCAAGTCGCCGCCTTACAAACATCCCGTGGTGGAACGAGAGACTATTCTGACTAGAAAGAAGCCTGCACACGAGTAGAATGCACCCGAAAAACCACGGGCACCTGTTTCCCTGACAGCAGGTATGCCGAAGAAATTGCCTCCTTGATTCAACGAGCAATGGAAGATGCCTCCCCCTTTTTGAGGTCCCCCGAACAAGACCCAGAGGCGGTCAGACTTCCAAACGTCGAACATCCAACTTATACAACCGAGGGGACTCATCCCCCAGGAAGGAAGGCAAGGAAATAGACTGCTTGACATGAAACTGAGAAATCACCTTAGGAAGAAATCGTCTGTAACAACACCTTCTCCTTAGTAAGGACCAGAAATGGCTCATGACAGGACAGAGCCTGCAACTCGGAAATATGCTGCGCCGAAGCGATAGCCATCAAAAAGACCACCTTAAGTGTAGCCTGCCCTAAGGGCTCAAAAGGGGCTTGAACCAAAGCCGACAGAACCAAATTCAAGTCCCAGGGAGGGACCACCTGACACTCAGGATGCTGCAATTGCTTAACCCCCTGAGGAAAAAACGAGACATCCGGATGAAGGGTTAGCAATTTCCCCTGAAGTGAACCCTGAAAACACACGAACCAACTGAACCAGAAGGGAGGCCAGCAGCAATCCTTTTCCAGACCTCCCTGTAAAAATTCTAGTAGATGACCAACGGAGACCCTCAATGGCTGCACCTTCCGCTCTTTGCACCAGGCTTCAAAAAAACACCAAACCCGAACATAAGCCAAAGAAGTAGATGCTTTCTGGAACTCAGAAGGGTACGCACCACCGCAACCGAGTAGCCCTTCTTCAACAGTCGTGCCAGCTCAACAGCCAAGCCATAAGCGAGAATCGAGCCGAGTTGGGCATCCGGACAGGTCCCTGAACCAACAGACACTCCCCCGAGGGAACAGGAAGCGAAGCGTCCACCTGCAATTGCATGAGATCTGAATACCACGGTCAATGTGGCCAATCGTGAGCCACCAGAATCAAGCGACCGACATGACCCTGGATACACTTTAGAACCTGACCGATGACTGGCCGTGGAGGAAACACAAACAAGAGGACTCGATGAGGCCAGGGCTGTGCCAACGCACAAGACCCTCCGACAACGGCTCCCTTCTGCGGATGAAAAACGGCAGAGCCTTGGTAATCTCTGCTGTGGCCATCAGATCCATTACTGGGGTGCCCCACGATCAACAATGAGCTGAAAGGCGAATGGGGCTCAACGCCCACTCCCCTGGATCCAGATGATGTTGACTTAGATAATCCATCTGTAGGTTGGATGCCCCCGCAACATGTGCTGCCGAGAGAAGCCAGATGTTCTGTTCCGCCTAGGCCAAGATCAACACCACCTCCTGTGCTAAGAGAGAACGTTTGGTCCCCCCACCCCACCCCCCACCGATGACTGAAGTAAGCAACTGCTGTCACATTGTCAGAGAGAAATCAGACATTGTGAAATAGGAGCATCGGCTGAAAATGCATCAGAGCAAGACGAATTGCCCTGGTTTCCAGACGAATGATGGACCAGCTAGACTCCTCTGCTGAACAGGAGCCCTGAGCAACTTGTCCTTGACAATGGGCTCCCCACCCAGTCAGGCTGCCATCCGTTGTTACTAACACCCAGTCCAGAGTGTTGAGGGGCATGCTCTCGCTCAGATGATGACAATCAAGCCACCACTGACGGCTGAGCCATACTGGAAGACAGAGAGAAACTCTCCTTGAGAGAGTCCCACCTGAGGGGACCAGCAAGCCAGGAGAGCAGCCTGAAGAGGATTCATATGTGCCTGTGCCCACGGAATCACCTCGATGGACGCCGCCATAGACCCCAGCACCTGCAAAATATCCCACGCTGACGGAGTTTGGATCGCCAGCAACTGACGCACGTGGGACTGGATCTTCAGGATGCGCACTGCCAGAAAGTGCACCAAGCCATCGCATGTATTGAAACGCACTCCCAGGAATTCCAAGGAATGAGAGGAAACCAGCGAGCTCTTGGATGCATTGACAATCCACCTCAACCGCTGGAGAAGGAGAACCACTCGAACTGAGGCTCTCCGGCTTTCCTCTGCCGACTTTGCCCTGATTAACCAATCATCCTGGTAGGGATGCACCAAGATCCCCTCCCGACGCAACTGAGCCACTACCACCACCATTATCTTGGAGAAGGTCCGTGGCGCTGTAGCAAGCCCGAAGGGCACTGCTCGAAACTGGAAGTGATCTCCCAGGACTGCAAAGCGAAGAAACTTCAGATGGTCCAGAAGAATAAGAATGTGAAGGTACGCCTCCTTAAGATCTAAGGACGTGAGAAACTACCCTGGCTGAACTGCCACAATAACTGACTTGAGAGTCTCCATGCGGAAGGGCAACACCTGCAAAGCCCGATTCACCCTTTTTAGGACTAGAATCGGATGCCAGGAGCCCTCCTTCTTGGGCATGACAAAGAGCGAAGATACTTACCTGTAAAAGGTATTCTCTGAGGACAGCAGGTGGATTGTTCTCACATGTGGGGTTGACGTCCACGTCGGCCCGGGAATCTGGCGATATGCAAAAGCAAAAATAAACAAGTTTTGCCAGAGTCTTCTGGTGCATGTGCTGTGCACACCACGAAGATTGACTTCACGCCCACGGCGCAAGCGCGTCTCCTCAGTTAAATCAAAAGCATATGAAATAAATAACTCCAAAGGGGAGGTGGGAGGGTTTTGCTGTCCTCAGAGAAAGCGAGGTTACTAACCTGCAGCAGGTATTCTCTGAGGACAGCAGGCTGATTGTTCTCACTGATGGGTGACGTCCGACAGCAGCCCCAGGATCGGAAGATCTTCCAAGCAACAAAGTTTGCTAGCTCTCGTGTGGACATGCGCGAACCGCGTATGAGTGACAGTGCTCCCCAGTCCAGTGAAAAGCAAAAGATAAGGGAAGACACAACTCCAAAGGGGAGGAGGGCGGGTTTGTGAGAACAATCAGCCTGCTGTCCACGGAGAATACCTGCTACAGATTAGTAACCTCGCTTTCTCCAAGGACAAGCAGGCTGCTTGTTCTCACTGTTGGGGTATCCCTAGCCCCCAGGCTCACTCAAAACAACAAACATTGGTCAATTGGGCCTTGCAATGGCGAGGACATAACTAAGATTGACCTAAACAGAAACAACTAACAGAGTGCAGCCTGGAACAGAATAAAATGGGCCTAGGGTGATGGAGTTGGATTCTAAACCCAAAACAGATTCTGCAGCATCGACTGTCCGAACCGACTGTCGCGTCGGGTATCTTGCTGGAGGCAGTAAAGAGCTGTGAATGTGTGGACTGATGACCACGTCGCAGCCTTGCAAATCTCTTCAATAGTGGCCGACTTCAAGTGGGCCACTGACGCTGCCATGGCTCTAACATTATGAGCCGTGACATGACCCTCAAGAGCCAGCCCAGCTTGGGCGTAAGTGAAGGAAATGCAATCTGCTAGCCAATTGGAAATGGTGCGTTCCCCGACAGCCACTCATCTTCTATTTGGGCGGACTGTCTGTGTGGGCTTGTCCGCTCCAGAGAGAAGGCCAATGCTCGCTTGCAGTCCAATGTGTGCAACTGACATTCAGCAGGGCGGGTATGAGGACAGGGAAAGAATGTTGGCAAGACAACTGACTGGTTAAGATGGAACTCCGACACCACCTTTGGCAAGAACTTAGGGTGAGTGCGGAGGACTACTCTGTTGTGATGAAATTTGGTATAAGGAGCATGAGCTACCAAGACTTGAAGCTCACTGACTCTACAAGCCGAAGTGACTGCCACCAAGAAAATGACCTTCCAAGTCAAGTACTTCAGATGGCAAGAATTCAGTGGCTCAAAAGGAGCTTTCATCAGCTGGGTGAGTACAACGTTGAGATCCCATGACATTGGTGGAGGTTTGACAGGGGGCTTTGACAAAAGCAAACCTCTCACGAATCGAACAACTAAAGGCTGTCCCGAGATAGACTTACCCTCTACACGATGATGAAAAGCACTAATCGCACTAAGATGAACTCTTACAGAGTTGGTCTTAAGACCAGCCTCAGGTATTCAAGCAGGGCCTGTGTAGGACAAGAACGAGGATCTAGGGCCTTGCTGTCACACCAGGCGGCAAACCTCTTCCATTTGAAAGCATAACACCTCTTCATGGAATCTTTCCTGAAAGCAAGCAAGACTCGGGAACCACCCTCAGAAAGACCCAAGGAGGCAAAGTCTACGCTCTCAACATCCAGGCCGTGAGAGCCAGGGACTGGAGGTTGGGATGCAGAAGCTCCCCCTCGTTCTGAGTGATGAGGGTTGGAAAACACTCCAATCTCCACGGTTCTTCTGAGGACAACTCCAGAAGAAGGGGGAACCAGATCTGGTGCAGCCAGAATGGAACGATCAGAATCATGGTTCCACAATCCTGCTTGAGTTTCAGCAAAGTTTTCCCTACCAAGGGTATGGGAGGATACACATACAGGAGGCCCTTCCCCCAATGAAGGAGAAAGGCACCCGACGCTAGTCTGCCATGGGCCTGAAGTCTGGAACAGAACTGAGGGACCTTGTGATTGGTCTGAGTGACCACTCGTGTGGTTGCATTATCCTGCTCAACCTGTCGGCCAGACTGTTTACGCCTGCCAGATATGTGGCTTGAAGGAACATGCCATGACTGCGAGCCCAAAGCCACATTCCGACGGCTTCCTGACACAAGGGGCAAGATCCGGTGCCCCCCTGCTTGCTGATGTAATACATGGCAACCTGATTGTCTGTCTGAATTTGGATAATTTGGTTGGATAGCCAATCTCTGAAAGACTTTAGCGCGTTCCAGACCACTCGTAACTCCAGGAGTTTGATCTGAAAACCTGTCTCCTGGAGGGACCAACATCCTTGGTTGTGGGGCCCATCGACATGAGCCCCCCACCCCAGGAGAGACACATCCGTAGTCAGCACTTTTTGCAGCTGAGGAAATTGAAAGGGACGTCCCAAGGTCAAATTGGAGCAAACTGTCCACCAATGCAGGGATTCGAGAAAAATGGTGGACAACCAGATCACGTCTTCCAGATCCCCCGCAGCTTGATACCACTGGGAATCTAGGGTCCATAAAGCAGATCTCATGTGGAGACGGACCATGGGAGTCACGTGAACTGTGGAGGTCATGTGGCCGAGCAATCTTAACATCTGCCGAGCTGTGGTCTGCTGAGATGTTCGTACCCAGGAGACAAGGGACAGAAGATTGTCTGTCCTCGCTTCGGGGAGGTAGGCATGAGCAGTCTGGGAGTCTAGCACAGCTCCTATGAATTCTAGTTTTTGCACTGGAAGAAGCTGGGACTTTGGATAATTTATCACAAACCCATAGTAGCTCCAGGAGATGACTAGTAATCTGCATGGACTGTAGAGCTCCTGCCTCCGAGGTGTTCTTCACCAGCCAATCGTCGAGATAAGAGAACACATGCACTTCCAGTCTGCGCAAAGAGGCTGCAACTACTTCCAGGCATTTCGCGAGACCAAAGGGTAGCACACTGTACTGAAAATGCCGTGTTCCCAGATGGAATCGAAGATACTGCCTGTGAGCTGGTAGTATTGGAATGTGAGTATAAGCAACCTTTAAGTCCAGAGAGCATAGCCAATCGTGTTTCTGAATAATGGGAAGAAGGGTGCCCAGGGAAAGCATCCTTAACTTTTCTCGGACCAGATATTTGTTCAGGGCCTTTAGGTCTAGGATGGGACGCATCCCCCGTTTTCTTTTCCACAAGGAAGTACCTGAAATAGAATTCCAGCCCTTCCTGCCCCGGTGGCACGGGCTCAACCGCATTGGCGCTGAGAAGGGCGGAGAGTTCCTCTGCAAGTACCTGCTTGTGCTGGAAACTGAAGGACTGAGCTCCCGGTGGGCAATTTGGAGGTTTGGAGATCAAATTGAGGGAGTATCCCAGCCGGACTATTTGGAGAACCCACTGGTCGGAGGTCATGAGAAGACACCTTTGGTGAAAAAATTTTAACCTCCCCCCCCCCCCCCCCCCCCCGACCGGTAGATCGCCCAGCACGGACACTTTTATCTCGGCTATGCTCGCCTGGAGCCAGTCAAAAGCCCGTCCCTTGCTTTTGCTGGGGAGCTGCAGGGGCCTGTGGAGGTGCACGCTGTTGACGAGAACGAGCGCGCTGGGGCTGAGCCTGAGCAGGCTGGCGAGAAGGTGGATTGTACCTACGCCTATTAGAAACATAGGGAACATTCCTCCTTCCCCCATAAAAACGTCTACTTGAAGAGGTAAATGCTGAAAGCGTCCGGTGGGAGAGCTTGTCGAATGCAGTGGTCCCGCTGGTGCAGCTGTTCTACCACCTGTTCGACGCACTCACCAAAATGTTATCCCCCCCGGCAAGGAGCATCCGCAATCCGCTGCTGGACTCTATTCTCCAGGTCAGAGGCACGCAGCCATGAAGAGTCTGCGCATCACTATACCTTGAGCAGCGCAACATCAAAAGTGTCGTAAACATCCCTGGACAGGAATTTTCGACACGCCTTCAGCTGCCTGACCACCTCCTGAAAAGGCTTGGCCTGCTCAGATGGGAGCTTATCGACCAAGTCCGTCAGCTGCCTCACATTGTTCAGCAAGTGGATGCACGTGTAGAGCTGATACGACTGGATCTTGGACACGAGCATAGTAGAATGGTAGGCCTTCCTCCCAAAAGAGTCCAGAGTCCTAGACTCCCGCCCCGGGGGCGCCGAGGCGTAATCTCTAGTACTCTTGACTTTCTTGAGAGCCAGATCCACAACTCCAGAGTCATGAGGCAACTGAGTCTTCATTAACTCTGGGTCCCCGTGGATCTGATACTGGGACTCGATCTTCTTGGGAATGGTGGGATTACTTAAGGGTTTCGTCCAGTTCGCCAACAATGTCTGCTTCAGGACATTATGAAGGGGAAGAGTGGACGACTCCTTAGGTGGTGAAGGATAGTCCAGGACCTCGAACATCTCAGCACTGGGCTCATCCTCAGTAACCACTGGGAAGGGAATGGCCGAAGAAATTTCCCGGACAAATGACGAGAAAGACAGACTCTCTGGGGCAGAAAGCTTTCTTTCTGGCGAAGGAATGGGATCAGAAGGAAGAGCACAAGACTCCTCCTCAGAGAAATACCTGGGGTCCTCCTCTGCCTCCCATGAGACCTCACCTTCGGTATCGGACACCAGTTCACGAACTTCAGTCCGAAGCCGAGCCCGTCTCGACGCCGAGGAACTAGGTCCCCGATGGCGGTATCGAGAAAACGACTCCCAACACCGCTGGCGACGAAGCTCCCTCCAGCGATGTCGACGGGGAGTGAACCTGGGTGGAAGCAGACGCCGATGCAGCAAGCGGTACCGGTGTCACCGTCCTCACCATGGGCGGGGAGTCAACTGCTGCATCTCTCGACGGTACCGGTGGCGCAGGCACAGACGGTACCAGAGCAGGTGGTCGCAGCAACCCTTCCAGGATCTCCGGAAGTATGGCTCTGAGGCACTCGTGCAAAGTGGCTGTCGAGCAAGGCAGTGGGGTCGGTACCGGCGACGAAGTCAGAACCTGTCTGGGGCGCGGAGGCGGTATCGGGCTGTCCGGAGCAGAGTGCATCGACACCTCCTGTATGGAGGGTGAGCGGTCCTCCCGGCGTCGACGCTTCACGGGTACCGAATCCTTCGGTGTCCCGGAGCTCTCGGTACCGTGACCGATGACGGTGCTTCTTCGCCTTCGCGCAAAGCACGTCAGCAGTACCTACCAGTACCGAAGAGGAAGACATGGAATCCAGACGTCTCCTCGGGCCTGGGTCCGAAGGTGGTCGGTCCCGGGGGGACTGTACAGCAGGAGCCCTTGAGGCAGGTGGAGACCCACTCAATGGCTCACTGCTACTGGGATCTCTGGACACCCATCACCCGCACTCCGGACGTCAATGCACCCTCCAATGCAGACATCGATACCGGCGATGACCTCAGTAACGCTGGCTCCGTCGACGTCGAAGGACCGGACGAGGCTCCGAACAGAATGTTTCACTGAGCCAATCTCGCTGCCTGGGTCCTCTCAGTGAGCGAGATCGTCCGGCTGCACCGCGTGCACTTCTTGAAGCCGCTGGCAGGCTTCAAGGACATGGGCAGAAAACTCGCCCCGGCGAGGTCAAACGCGATGATGCCAGAAAAAAGGCACCAAAAGGAGGAAAAAATCTGCACGGGCGGCGAAAAAAGCTGCACCCGCCAAAGAAAGGAAACTTACGGGGAAAACTCTAAAAAGTAAAGGAAAAAACAAACAAACTACTTTTTTTTTTTTTTTTAAATAACACGAGAGAGCTTAGAAGCAGCCGAATTTGGCAAAAAGCGCGGCGAAGAACGCCGCGCAGGCCTCTCTGGGGCAGAGAACAACCGATACACAGCAGTTCCGAACCATGGAAAAAGAGAGACTGGGGAGCACGTTCGCACTACGGGCGGGAAGATGGTCACGCATGCGCAGTTCATGCATGTCCACGCGAGAGCTAGCAAACTTTGTTGCTAGGAAGATCTTACGATCCTGGGGCTGCCGTCGGATGTCACCCATCAGTGAGAACAAGCACCACCCTGGTTGTCCTCGGAGAATACCTGTTTCAGGTAAGTATCTTCGCTTTCTCCAATGACAAGCAGGATGTTTGTTCTCACAACTGAACATTGGTCAATTGGGCATTGCAACGGCGAGGACATAATGTAGATTAACCTGAAACTATATACAGCTAGCTGAGAGTGCAGCCTTGAACAGAACAAAACGGGCCTGGGTGGGGGGTGGAGTTGGATTCTAAACCCCAAACAGATTCTGCAGCACTGACTGCCCAAACCGACTGTTGCATCGGGTATCCTGCTCAAGGCAGTAGTGTGATATTAATGCGTGGACTGAAGACCACGTTGCAGCTTTGCAAATCTCTTCAATGGAGGCTGACTTTAAGTGAGCCACCAATGCAGCCATGGCTCTAATATTATGAGCTGTTACATGACCCTCAAGAGTCAGCCCAACTTGGGCATAAGTGAAGGAAATGCAATCTGCTAGCCAACTGGAGGTTGTGCGTTTTCCGATGATGACTCCCCTCCTGTTGGGATCGAAAGAAACAAACAACTGGGCGGACTGTCTGAAGGGTTTCGTCTGCTCCACACAAAAGGCCAATGCTCTCTTGCAGTCCAAGGTGTGCAAGCTGCTTTCGCCAGGGTGGGCATGAAGTAGGGGAAAAAATGTTGGCAAGAAAATTGACTGATTCAGATGGAATTCCGACACCACCTTCAGCAGGAACTTAGAGTGCGTGCGGAGGACTACTCTGTTGTGATGAAACTTAGTACAAGGTGCATCCACTACTAAGGCCTGAAGCTTACTGACCCTATGAGCTGAAGTAACAGCCACCAAGAAAACGACCTTCCAGGTCAAGTACTTCAGGTGAATAGTGGCTCAAAAGGCGCTTTCATCAGCTGGGTGAGAACGACACTGGTGGAGGTTTGACAGGGGGCTTTGACAACAGCAAACCTCTCATGAAGCGAACAACTAAAGGCTGTCCAGAGATAGGCTTACCCTCTACACACCGATAATAAGCACTAATTGGACTGAGGTGAACCCTTACGGAGTTGGTCTTGAGACCAAACTCTGACAAGTATAGAAGGTATTCAAGCAGGGTCTGTGTAGGACAAGAGAGAGGATCTAGGGCCTTGCTGTCACACCAGACGGCAAACCTCCTCCATTTGAAAGAGTAACACCTCTTAGTGGAATCTTTCCTGGAAGCAAGCAAGACTCGGGAGACACCCACTGAAAGACCCAAGGAGGCGAATTCTAAGCTCTCAACATCCAGTCCGTCAGAACTAGAGACTGGAGGTTGGGATATAGAAGTGACCCCTCATTCTGAGTGATGAGGGATGGAAAACACTCCAATCTCCACGGTTCTTCAGAGGCCAGAAAAAGAGGAAACCAAATCTGATGCGGCCAGAATGGTGCAATCAGGATCATGGTTTCACGGTCTTGCTTGAGTTATAACAAAGTCTTCCCTACTAGAGATTATGGGAGGATACACATACAGAAGGCCTGTTCCCCAATGTAGGAGAAAGGCATCTGACGCTAGTCTCTAGTGGGCCTGAGGCTTGGAACAGAACTGAGGGACCTTGTGATTGTAACCCATAATCTTAATGTAACAAACTGTACTTCCATCATTCACAATGTATTGTAAGCCACACTGAGCCCGCAAATAGGTGGGAAAATGTGGGATACAAATGCAATAAATAAATAAATAAATCTCAGTGGCAAAAAGATCCACCGAGGGGGTGCCCCACGCTCAGAAGATCTTGCGGGCTATGCCCATGTTCAGTGACCACTCGTGAGGTTGCATTACCCTGCTCAGCCTGTCGGCCAGACTGTTGTTTATGCCTGCCAGATAAGTGGCCTGAAGAAACATGCTGTGACAGCATGCCCAAAGACAACGTCTGGACGGCTTCCTGACACAGTGGGCGAAAACCGATGCCCCCCTGCTTGTTGGTGTAGTACATCACAACCGATTGTTTGAATCAAGGTAATTTTGGTTGGACAGCCGATCTCAAAGACTTTAGAGCGTTCCAGATCGCTCATAATTCCAGGAGGTTGATCTGAAGACCTGTATCCCGAAAGGAGCAGGCTCCCTGAGTGTGAAGCCCATCTACATGAGCTCCCCCACCCCAGGAGGGATGCATCTGTCGTCAGCACTTTTTGTGGCTCAGTAATTTGGAATGGTCGCTCCACGGTCAAACTGGATCGGATCGTCCACCAATGAAGAGAATTTTGAAAGACGGTGGATAGTTGGATGACATCTTCTATAAGGAAAGGAATAGCTGTAGCCATGTCCCAGACAAAGGAAGTAAAGGACAGACTCTCCAGAGGAGATAGTCTCCTTTCAGGTGGAGAGGAAGGTTCAGAGGGAATCCCATACGACTCACCAGAAGAAAAGTATCTGGGATCTTCCTTCGACTCCCATGAATGCTCCTCCTCAGTATCGGATAACACGTCTCTCAGAGCACTCCAAGACTGAGCCTGCCTCGACGCCGAGGATCGACGTCCTCAATGGCGATGTCGAGAGGTCGACGCCCGCCTGGACTGTGGCGAAGCTTCCTCTACTGATGAAGGGGAGTCAACCTAGGTGGAGGCTGACACCAGTACCGCAAGCGGCACCGAGAACGAGGACCTCACCGCAGGTGAAGGGCCAGACGGTACGGAAGGCAAAAGCACCCCCGACACCCCGGCACAGCAGTCCTTCCAGGAGCTCTGGAAGCAGGACCCGGATGAGCTAGTCGAGAGCTGCCATTGGAGAAGGATCTGGGGTCGGTGGAACAACCGGTAGCAGAATCTGCTGAGGTTGGGAAGCAGGTAACGGGCTGCTAGGAGACAGACGCATTGGCACCTCCTGAATAGAGGGGGAGCGGTCCTCTCGGCGCCGACGCTTCTCGGGTGCCAAGTCCCTCGACGCCCCGGAGCTCCTGGCACCATATGTAGGAGATCGATGATGGTGCGTCTTCACCTTCACTCGATGCTCGTCATCGAGACTCCTCCGTAGCAACGAGGACATGGACTCCTCACGTGTCCTCGAGGTCGGATCCGACGATGGTTGGTCCGGGGGGCCTGCATAGCAGGCGGCCTCGAGACAAGTGGAGACCCACTCGATGCCTCACTACTATCAGCAGCTATTACCTCTGCTCCAGATGTCGACGCCGATGTCAAAGGACCGAGCCCCAAAAAGTTTCTCTGGTTGGGCTTCTCGAGCTACTTGGGCCCAAGGCACTGGATACACCAGGAATGGGTATCAGTACATGAGATGGTCCGGTTGCACCGGGTACGTTTGAAGCCGCTGGGTATCCTCAATAACATGGAAGGAAAAACGGCCTCGGCGAAATTAAAGGACTCGATTGTGCCAAATAAAAGGGGCACAAAAAGGTGAAACTCGACCGCGCGGCAGAAAACTTTAACTTGTAAAAGAGAACTAGAAGAAATTATAAATGAAATCCTAATACACTTTTTAATTAAAAACAACGAAGAAGAAAACTAACTAGAGCATAAACGCGAAAAATAGCAAAAAAAAAAGAGGAGAAGACTCTTTCCCCAGGCAAACAAGGAGCACGAGAAAAACCCTACCGCACCTCGTTGCAGGGAAAAAAAATCTGAGGAGACGCGCTTGCGCGGCAAGTCAGTTTGCGCAGTACACGCATCAGAAGACTCTGGCAAAACTTTGCTTATTTTTGCTTTTGCAAAATGCCGGATTCCTGGGACAACATGAACATCAACCCCACATGCGAGAACAAGCCCTGCTTGTCCTCTGAGAATAAGTGGAATATCTGCGGGAACCTCTCGCCTGGAACGGAAATCACAGTCCGCAGAGCCAGAAGACGATCCAGGGTCTGACACACGAGCCTGGCATTGAACGGTGACTTGCAAGGAGAAACGAGAAAGGCATGTGGAAGCAGATGGCGAAACTCCAGGGCATACCCCTACCTGACTATAGCTAAGATCCACTGGTCTGAAGTTAAGTACATAAGTATTGCCATACTGGGAAAGATCAAAGGTCCATCAAGCCCAGCATCCTGTTTCCAACAGTGGCCAATCCAAGTCACAAATACCTGGCAAGATCCCAAAAAATACAAAACATTCTATACTGCTTATCCCAGAAATAGTGGATTTTCCCCATGGTCTATGGACTTTTTCTTTAGGAAGCCCGTCCAAACCTTTTTTAAACTCCGCTAAGCTAAACAATTTTACCACATTCTCTGGCAATGAATTCCAGAGTTTAATTACACGTTGAGAGAAGAAAAATTTTCTCCGATTCGTTTTAAATTTACTACATTGTAGCTTCATCGCATGCCCCCTAGTCCTACTATTTTTGGAAAGCGTAAACAGACGCTTCACATCTACCCGTTCCATTCCACTCATTATTTTATAGACCTCTATCATATCTCCCCTCAGCCGCCTTTTCTCTAAGTTGAAGAACCCTAGCCACTTTAGCCTTTCCTCATAGGGAAGTCGTCCCATCCCCTTTAACATTTTCGTCGCCCTTCTCTGCACCTTTTCTAATTCCACTATATCTTTTTTTGAGATACAGCGACCAGAATTGAACACAATATTCAAGGTGCGGTTGCACCATGGAGTGATACAAAGGCATAACATCCTCATTTCTGTTTTCCATTACTTTCCTAATAATACCTAACATTCTATTTGCTTTCTTAGCTGCAGCAGCACACTGAGCAGAAGGTTTCAACATATCATCGACGACACCTAGATCCCTTTCTTGGTCTGTGACTCCTAACGTGGAACCTTTGACGTAGCTATAATTTGAGTTCCTCTTTCCCACATGCATCACTTTGCACTTGCTCACATTAAATGCCATCTCGTAAGGTCCTCTTGTAATTTTTCACAATCCTCCCGTGAATTAATGACTTTGAATAACTTTGTGTCATCAGCAAATTTAATTATCTCACTAGTTACTCCCATCTCTAGGTCATTTATAATATGCTAAAAAGCAGTGGTCCCAGCACAGACCCCTGGGGAACCCCACTAACTACCCTTCTCCATTGAGAATACTAACCATTTAACCCTACTCTCTGTTTTCTATCTTTTAACCAGTTTTTAATCCACAATAGAACACGACCTCCTATCCCATGACTCTCCAATTTCCTCTGGAGTCTTTCATGAGGCACTTTGTCATATGCCTTCTGAAAATCCAGATACACAATCAGGCTTATTTTCGAAAGAGAAGGGTGCCCATCTTCCGATACAAATCGGGAGATGGACGTCCTTCTCTCAGGGTCGCCCAAATCAGCATAATCGAAAGCCTATTTTGGGCGCCCTCAACTGCTTCCCGTTGTGGGGATGACCAAAGTTCATGGGGGCGTGTTGGCAGCGTAGCGAAGGCAGGACTGGGGTGTGTTTAAGAGAGGGGCGTCTTCAGCCGATAATTGAAAAAAAAGGGCGTCCCTGATGAGCACTTGGCCGACTTTACTTGGTACTTTTTTTCTTGCGACCAAGCCTCAAAAAGGTGCCTGAACTGACCAGATGACCACAGGAGGGAATCGGGGATGACCTCCCCTTACTCCTCCAGTGGTCACCAACCCTCTCCCACCCAAAAAAAACTTTAAAAACATTTTTTGCCAGCCTTTATGCCAGCATCCAATGTCATACCCAGCTTCCCTGACAGCAGTATGCAGGTCCCTGGAGCAGTTTTAGAGGGTGCAGTGCACTTCAGGCAGGCAGACCCAGGCCCATCCCCCCTACCTGTTACACTTGTGGTGGTAAATGTGAGCCCTTCAAAACCCACCAGAAACCCACTGTACCTACATGTAGGGGCCCCCCTTCACTCCTATGGGCTACAGTAGTGGTGTACAGTTGTGGGGAGTGGGTTTTGGGGGCTCAGCACACAAGGTAAGGGAGCTATGCACCTAGGAGCAATTTATGAAGTCCACTGCAGTGCCCCCTAGGGTGCCCGGTTTGTGTCCTGGCATGTCAGGGGGACCAGTGCACTACGGATACTGGCTCCTCCCATGACCAAATGGCTTGGATGTGGTCATTTCTGAGATGGGCGTCCTCGGTTTCCATTGTCGTCGAAAACCGGAGACGACCATCTCTAAGGTCGACCTAAATGTTGAGATTTCGGCGTCCCCGACCGTATTATCGAAACGAAAGATGGACATCCATCTTGTTTCGGTAACATGGGTTGCCTCGCCCCTTCATGGAGCCGTCCTGCGAGGACGACCCCAGGAAAACTTGGGCGCCCTGTTCAATTATGCGTCTCAATATCAACCGGCTCACCTTTATCCACGTTTGTTCACCCCTTCAAAGAAATGTAGTACATTGGTGAGGCAAGACTTCCCTTCACTAAATCCATGTTGACTTTGTCTCATTAATCCATGCTTTTGAATATGCTCTGTAATTTTGTTCTTTATAATAGTCTCTACCATTTTGCCCGACACCGACGTCAGACTCACTGGTCTATAATTTCCCGATCTCCTCTGGAACCTTTTTTAAAAAATCGATGTTACATTGGCCACCCTCCAATCTTCCGGTACCACGCTCAATTTTAAGGATAAATTACATATTACTAACAATAGCTCCGCAAGCTCAATTTTCAGTTCTATCAGTACTCTGGGATGAATACAATCCAGTCCAGGAGATTTGCTACTCTTCAGTTTGTAGAACTGCCCCATTACAACCTCCAGGTTTACAGAGAATTCATTAAGTTTCTCCGACTCGTCAGCTTCGAATAGCATTTCTGGCACCGGTATCCCACTCAAATCTTCCTCGGTGAAGACTGAATTAAAGAATTCATTTAATCTTGCCGCTAGGGCTTTGTCTTCCCTGATCACCCCTTTTACTCCTCGGTCATCTAGCGGTCCATCCGATTCTTTTGCTGGCATCCTGCTTTTAATATACCTAAAAAAAAGTTACCCGGACCCAGCTCCGATAAAACAGCTGAAGCCTGCCTCCTACGGCCATAACCAGAGACTGGGCCCCCGCACCTTCATCGGGAGGTTATGGAACTGCTGGATCCCCCGGCACCTCCGTCACGACCTCCTCTACGGTTATCCCGAAAGGGCTGAAAGGACTGACTTCTATTCCAGAACTGAGTATGTTGAGAACTAGCACTTCTATCTGGCCTGTATTTGCGAGCCTCCCTGAGGGACCCTCAGGCCGCAGACAAGGAAGCCAAGGGGGACCTATCCTCCGGAGGCAGAGCCCCGTTGGACTCACCCACTCTCTTGACAAGTTTCTCCAATACCCAGGAAAGGAAGCTGATTCAGACGTACTTTGGATGCTACATCAGCCGCCCAGTGACGGAGCCACAAGAAGCGACGTTCCGATACTACCAGTGCCAGATTCCTCGCAGAGATCCAAACCAAGTCATACATGGCATCTGCAAGAAAAGTGGTGCCCATCTCCAGATTAATGACATCGGCCACCGAATGAGGAGTGTCAGAACATCGGGGAGACGCTCAGCCCAACAAAATCAGGCCTGAGTCACATAGCACCGGCAGATGGCCACCTGCAAGGCCAAGGCAGAAACCTCGAAGTAGTGCTTCAACAAAGCCTCCAACTTGCGATCCTGTGGGTCCTTGACAGACGCCCCACCCTCAAGAGGGATAGCAGACTTCTTGGTGACTGTGGTAACCAGTGCGTCCACCTTGGGGACCCGAAAGTGTCCAGATCTGCCTGAGGGAGCTGATTAAGACAAGCCATGGCACGACCGATTCATAAATGCGAATCGGGAACTAGCCAATCCGCCTCCACCAGTTCCTTCAAATCCTCATGATAAGGAAAAGTTTGTGGAGGTCTACGAACCTCCTTAAGAAACGGGCCCCCTTTCCAGGACACCTGAGGGGGATCTTCTGATAATTTAAGTGTCTGAAGTACCTCCTCAAAAAGGGAGAGCAGCTCTTGCCTTCTAAAAATGTGTACTACCAAAGGATCCTCACCTAAGGGAGCCTCTGAGGGTTCATCCAGGGATCCTGCGTCCCAAAACTCTCCACCTTCCGCATCTACCGGGGGGGGGGGGGGGTCCTGAACTAAAGGGAGAGAGCCTCCCCCAGATCCTCCACACCAGCCAGATGTGGCCTCTTGGACCCGGGTGCCTCAACTGCAGGCCCCAAGGACCCATCTCGTGGAGGAAGAGCCGGAGAACCTGCTGCAATATCAGGATAAATTCCTCTTCAGGCAATAAGCCTGATGGAGTAGCAGCACACATTCTGATGAAAACGGAGCTGCTGAAGCCCCTGAGGAGTCCTGCCACAATATCTCCAGCGGCTCCTCAGAGAAAGAAGGGACCCAAATCTGGCTCCACCCCAGAACAGTGCCTCACCTCCTCGCAAACCCTGAACAAGCTGGTGCTATGGGAGACCACGCGGCACGCTGAGCAGGCTGTGCAACGGTGTGGCTTCTCAGACTATACTGCCATCGGAGGAGGAAGGGCGGGAAGAAAAGCCACCCTTGTGGGGACCAGGAATAGCGGCGTCCCACCGCCAAATTCCCTCCAATCCTCCTAGATTGCCATTTTTTTTCAGGATTGCAGCTGCAAAAGCGAAGGCACCAAAAACCGGTGCCAAGAAACCAAAGCACCTACTGCCCCCAAGGCGTTTCCTATGTTATAAATGTATGTATGTATGTATGTATGTATATATATATATATATATATATATATATATATATACACATACATACATACATTTTTTTTTGAAAGAGAACGGTGCTCTATTCTCACCAGGGGCCTTGCCTGAAGAAACTTCTTCTGGAGGGGAGAGAAGGCCAAGGTGCACTGGAGGGACCCAGAGAGTGAATGATACATACCTGTAGCAGGTGTTCTCCGAGGACAGCAGGCTGATTGTTCTCACGACTGGGTGACGTCCGCGGCAGCCCCCACCAACCGGAAAAAGCTTCGCGGGTGGTCCGCACGCAGGGCACGCCCACCGCGCATGCGCGGCCGTCTTCCCGCCCGTGCGTGACCGTTCCCGCCAGTTGAATGACAAGCAAAAAGATGAAAACGCAACTCCAAAGGGGAGGAGGGAGGGTAGGTGAGAACAATCAGCCTGCTGTCCTCGGAGAACACCTGCTACAGGTATGTATCATTCACTTTCTCCGAGGACAAGCAGGCTGCTTGTTCTCACGACTGGGGTATCCCTAGCTCTCAGGCTCACTCAAAACAAGAACCCAGGTCAATTGAACCTCGCAACAGCGAGGATACAACAGAAAATTGACCTACGAAGAACAACTAACAGAGTGCAGCCTGACCAGAATAAATTCGGGTCCTGGAGGGTGGAGTTGGATTTACACCCCAAACAGATTCTGCAGCACCGACTGCCCGAACCGACTGTCGCGTCGGGTATCCTGCTGGAGGCAGTAATGTGATGTGAATGTGTGGACAGATGACCACGTCGCAGCCTTGCAGATCTCTTCAATAGTGGCTGACTTCAAGTGGGCCACTGACGCTGCCATGGCTCTAACACTATGAGCCGTGACATGACCCTCAAGAGCCAGCCCAACCTGGGCGTAAGTGAAGGAAATGCAATCTGCTAGCCAATTGGAGATGGTGCGTTTCCCCACAGCGACCCCTAGCCTGTTAGGGTCGAAAGAAACAAACAATTGGGCGGACTGTCTGTGGGGCTGTGTCCGCTCCAAGTAGAAGGCCAATGCTCTCTTGCAGTCCAATGTGTGCAACTGACGTTCAGCAGGGTGGGTATGCGGCCTGGGGAAGAATGTTGGCAAGACAATTGACTGGTTAAGATGGAACTCCGACACCACCTTCGGCAGGAACTTTGGGTGGGTGCGGAGCACTACTCTGTTGTGATGAAATTTGGTATACGGAGCATGAGCCACCAGGGCTTGAAGCTCACTGACCCTACGAGCTGAAGTAACTGCCACCAAGAAAATGACCTTCCAGGTCAAGTACTTCAGATGGCAGGTATTCAGTGGCTCAAAAGGAGGTTTCATCAGCTGGGTGAGGACGACGTTGAGATCCCATGACACTGCAGGAGGCTTGATAGGGGGCTTTGACAAAAGCAAGCCTCTCATGAATCGAACGACTAAAGGCTCTCCAGAGATGGCTTTACCTTCCACACGATAATGGTAAGCACTAATCGCACTAAGGTGATTCCTTACTGAGTTGGTCTTGAGGCCAGACTCTGATAACTGCAGAAGGTATTCAAGCAGGTTCTGTGCAGGGCAAGAACGAGGTTCTAGGGCCTTGCTCTCACACCAAACGACAAACCTCCTCCACTTGAAAAAGTAACTCTTTTTAGTGGAATCCTTCCTAGAGGCAAGCAAGACACGGGAGACACCCTCAGACAGACCCAACGCAGTGAAGTCTACGCCCTCAACATCCAGGCCGTGAGAGCCAGGGACTGAAGGTTGGGGTGCAGCAACGCTCCGTTGTTCTGCGAAATGAGAGTCGGAAAACACTCCAATCTCCACGGTTCTTCTGAGGACAACTCCAGAAGAAGAGGGAACCAGATCTGACGGGGCCAAAAGGGCGCTATCAGAATCATGGTGCCGCGGTCTTGCTTGAGCTTCAGTAAGGTCTTCCCCACCAAAGGTATGGGAGGATAAGCATACAGGAGGCCGGTCCCCCAATGAAGGAGAAAGGCGTCCGACACTAGCCTGCCGTGTGTCTGAAGTCTGGAACAGAACAGAGGCAGCTTGTGGTTGGTCTGAGAGGCGAAAAGGTCCACCGAGGGGGTGCCCCACTCTCGGAAGATCTTGCGTACCACTTTGGAATGGAGCGACCACTCGTGCGGTTGCATGACTCTGCTCAGTCTGTCGGCCAGACTGTTGTTTACGCCTGCCAGGTATGTGGCTTGGAGGAGCATGCCGAACTGGCAAGCCCAACTCCACAACCCGACGGCTTCCTGGCACAGGGGGCGAGATCCGGTGCCCCCCTGCTTGTTGACGTAATACATTGCAACCTGATTGTCTGTCCGAATTTGGATAATTTGGCAGGACAACCGATCTCTGAAAGCCTTCAGTGCGTTCCAGATCGCTAGGAGCTCCAGGAGGTTGATCTGCAGATCCTTTTCCTGGAGGGACCACAGACCCTGGGTGTGGAGCCCATCGACATGAGCTCCCCACCCCAGGCGAGATGCATCCGTCGTCAGCACTTTCGTGGGCTGTGGAATTTGGAATGGACGTCCCAGGGTCATATTGGTCCGAATGGTCCACCAGAGCAGTGAAGTGCGGCAACTGGTGGAGAGGCGGATGACATCTTCTAGATTCCCGATGGCTTGGAACCACTGGGAAGCTAGGGTCCATTGAGCAGATCTCATGTGAAGACGAGCCATGGGAGTCACATGGACTGTGGAGGCCATATGACCCAGAAGTCTCAACATCTGCCGAGCTGTGATCTGCTGAGACGCTCCGGTCTGGGAAGCCAGGGACAGGAGGTTGTTGGCCCTCGCTTCGGGAAGGAAGGCCTGAGCCGTCTGGGTATTCAGCAGAGCTCCTATGAATTCCAGAGACTGGGTTGGCTGGAGATGGGACTTTGGGTAATTTATCACAAACCCCAGCAGCTCCAGGAGTTGAATAGTGCACTGCTTGGACCGGAGGGCCCCTGCCTCCGAGGTGTTCTTGACCAGCCAATCGTCGAGATATGGGAACACGTGCACTCCCAGCTTGCGTAGATACGCCGCTACCACCACGAGGCACTTTGCAAACACCCGTGTGGCAGAGGCGAACCCAAAGGGCAGCACACAATACTGAAAGTGCCGTGCGCCCAGGCGGAATCTGAGATACTGTCTGTGAGCTGGCAGTATCGGGATGTGAGTGTATGCATCCTTTAAATCCAGGGAACATAGCCAATCGTTTTTCTGAATCATTGGCAGAAGGGTGCCCAAGGAAAGCATCCTGAACTTTTCTTTGACCAGGAATTTGTTCATGCCTCTCAGGTCTAGGATGGGACGCATCCCCACTGTTTTCTTTTCCACAAGGAAGTACCTGGAATAGAATCCCTGCCCTTCTTGCCCGGGTGGTACGGGCTCGACCGCATTGGCGCTCAGAAGGGCGGAGAGTTCCTCTGCAAGTACCTGCTTGTGATGGGAGCTGAAGGATTGAGCTCCCGGAGGACAATTTGGTGGCAGGCAGGCCAAATTCAGGGCGTATCCGCACCGCACTATTTGGAGAACCCACTGGTCGGAGGTTATGAGAGGCCACCTTTGGTGAAAAAATTTTAACCTCCCTCCAACCGGCAGATCGTCCGGTACGGACACTTTGAGGGCGGCTATGTTCCCGTGGATCCAGTCAAAAGCCCGTCCCCGGCTTTTGCTGTGGAGGCGCAGGGGGCTGTTTAGGCGCACGCTGTTGACGAGAACGAGCGCGCTAGGGCTGTCCCTGTGCCTGACGAGGCCTTCGGGCCGGCTGGGTGTACCTACGCTTTGCAAAAGAATAGGGCACAGCCTGCCGGGCCCGGGAAAAACGTCCACCTGCTGAGGTGGATGCTGAAGGCGCCCGGTGGGAGAGCATGTCGAGGGCGGTTTCCCGCTGATGCAGTTGGTCCACCAGCTGCTCGACCTTCTCACCAAAAATATTATCCCCCCGGCAAGGGACGTCGGCCAGTCTCTGCTGGGTGCGGTTGTCCAGGTCAGAGGCACGCAGCCATGAGAGCCTGCGCATCACTATACCTTGGGCCGCAGCACGAGATGCCACGTCACAGGTGTCATAAATACCCCTGGACAGGAACTTTCTGCACGCCTTCAGCTGCCTGACCACCTCCTGATAAGGCCTGGACTGCTCCGGCGGGAGCTTATCGACCAGGTCCGCCAGTTGCTTCACATTGTTCCGCATGTGGATGCTCGTATAGAGCTGGTACGACTGGATGCGGGTCACGAGCATGGAGGATTGGTAGGCCTTCCTCCCAAACGAGTCCAGAGTGCGAGACTCCCGCCCCGGGGGCGCCGAGGCGGTATCCCTCGAACTCCGTGTCCTCTTGAGAGCAGAATCCACGACCGCCGAGTCATGGGGCAATTGGGGCCGCATTAACTCTGGGTCCGAGTGGATTCTGTACTGGGACTCTGCTTTCTTGGGAATGATGGGATTAGATAGTGGTCTTATCCAGTTCCGAAGCAGTGTCTCTTTGAGGACATTGTGCAACGGCACCGTGGAGGACTCTCTAGGTGGTGATGGATAGTCGAGGACCTCGAGCATCTCAGCCCTCGGCTCATCCACAGAGACCACGGGGAAGGGAATGCAAATAGACATATCCCTTACAAAGGAGGCAAAGGAGAGGCTCTCAGGAGGCGAGAGCTTCCTCTCTGGTGAAGGCGTGGGGTCCGAGGGAAGACCCACAGACTCCTCTGAGGAGAAATATCTGGGGTCCTCCTCTTCCCCCCACGAGGCCTCTTCCTCGGTATCGGACATAAGCTCATGTAGCTGAGTCCTTAACCGAGCCCGGCTCGACGTCGAGGCACCGAGGCCTCGGTGTCGTCGAGTGGTGGACTCCCGCGCCGGCGGGGACGAAGCTCCCTCCATCGACGTCGACGGGGACTCCACCTGCGTGGCAGTCGAGACCGGCGCCGCAAGCGGCGGCGGTGTCGACGGCCTCAGCACCGGGCTAGAGCTCGCCGGCGCCACAGTCAACGGTGCAGAGGGCGCAAGCACCCCCGGCGCCGGCACAGCCTGGCGCATCAGCCCTTCCAGGATCCCTGCTTGTCCTCGGAGAACCAAGTGTACACCCCCCAAAATAGGCGCAGGGGCCAAGAGCACAAGACCAATGCAGCTGTTTCTCTCCCAAGGTTTCTTTTTGTTCCTTTTTTTTTCTTTACTAAACCACTAAGCAACATCTCTAAAGGGAACCTGTAACCTAACTAAAACCAAGGGGACAAAACCGGTGCACCCACCAAAAACATGGAGCAGGGTTGAACAGCACCTACCTCTGCTGGGAGACTGAGAAATACTGAGCAGGTCAGAGTGCTGTTCAATAATTCTCAGTCTCTCTCTGCTGGTAGGAGTGCATATTACCTACTTGTAGGGAATGGTCTGGAGAAGACCATAAGGAATTCCTGTTTGTGCTTGAGCAGCAACTGGTTCAGGCATTGACAGAAAAGGTGACATTTAAAAAAAACAACAACAAAATGTTGTGGGGGGGTCTATATCCCCCTCCCATGCCCTTTCCCAAAGCCTTTCCCTAATGTCTAGTGTACCCCACCCTAGTTCATAACTTAAGGGAGGCAGGAGCAATGCCTACTTGCTCCTGCCTCCAGTAGTGCTACCTTGAAAAATGGTGGCACCCAGCCCTGCATGGTACATCCTAAAAAGCACTGGGCAAGGTCAGTCTGCCATATATGTTTGTTCCCCTTATTTTGTAGTCTCTGCCCAACTACCAAATTAGGAAAAAATTCTCTTAAATGGCAGACTCACAGTTTCCCAATCTGTTACTCCACAAGTGACTTGCACAGTTCAGCTTCTGCAAAACACTAGCACACCAAGCATACATGTCACAACTGGATGCAGGTGGGTATCAAAGAACTCATACTGGAAGAACAAAAATCTTGGGAAAAAATAAGGCAGCAAAGAAATCTGGGAAACTAGACACTGGACCAGTGGCACAGTAAGGGAGGGAATGCAGCCAATGAGCTAGGATGGTCAGACAGAACCTTGATTTGACTGGAGTCAACACGAGGCAAGGGAGCTTAAAGGAAGGCAGTACAACCTACATTTCAAGGCTGTTCAGAATGCAAAGCATTACCTGGGAAGTAAAATCCTGGTATAGAATGCAGACTTTAAAGTTTGTAGACACACACATGTATGCTTGGTGTGCTAGTGTTTTGCAGAAGCTGAACTGTGCAAGTCACTTGTGGAGTAACAGATTGGGAAATAAAACTGCTATTTTAGTACACCTGTGTTTTTGGAGTATGAGACCAGATCTGAACAGGGCATGGCTAACGTCCTCTCATACTACGCAGATATAATCTTTAGGTTCAACTATAAGATGATAACATACACAAATATAACAGAAGCCATTCAAAAGAAAGCATACAAAGCGGAGGTGCAGTTCATAGGACAATTAAATCTACCAGATGTAGACTTAAGTGTTCCAGTTGTGGGATCAACAATTAGGGGGGGGGGGGGGGGGGGGGGGGGGGAAAGGAATAAGAATACTTGTAAATAGTCTCTCTCAAGCAGCCAGTTTGAAAAGCTTACCCATGGTGAAGTGAAACTACAGCTGAAATTTACAAAGGCCTTATGCACCTGTTATACTGACCCATTTGAGCTACACCGAAGTACACAACAGGGTTGTGCAGTGTCCCCTCTCCTATTTGCTATCTCTATAGAGCCTTTGACGCTGCTAGTGCGAGCAACATTTAACATTCGGGGAATCTCAAGAGGGGGACAAGAGCATAAAATTATGCTTTTTCCTGAAGATGTTTTGCTGACACTGACTGAACCTGCAGAGTCATTGGCAGGGTTCTCCCAGTTGTTGACTGGGTATGAAAAGGTCTCCAGTTTAAAGTAAATACGACCAAGTCGGAGATTTTGAACCTTAGTATGGGGGCCCAGGCAGTCCTGCAACTTCAGCAACATTTTCCCTTTTATGGACAAGAAAACATATTAAATACTTGGGAATCTCTGTGACAGCCCAATTGACAGGGCTATATCAGGCTAATTTTCCTGCTAAACTCACCCAACTGTTTGCTGAACTGGATCGATGGGAGGGCTTAACACTTACATGGATGGGAAGGATACAGGCAGTTAAGATGATGCTGTTGCCCAAATTGTTTTACCTCTTTATGGCACTGCCTTTCCCATATCACAGTGCTTTTTTCGCCAACTAAATATAATTTTTGCTTAAATCTGGAGGAAGCGTCCACCCAGGGTGCAGAGGTCCATGCTCTATCAGCCCTATCAACTTGAGGGGTATGGGTGTGCCCTACTTTGAGCTCTACTTTAAAGTCACTCAATTGCGGATTATAGCTGACTGGATGCAGGGTGGTATGAAAAAATGGACACCCTGGGAGCAGCATTGGCTGGGTGTTATTCTTACATGGGCCACCTCGTGGCTCCCGAGGAGGGACCTTCTCCACTTGACCCGGATAGCTCCTTTAGTAATGAGTTATCCCCTACATACATGGTATAAGGTGTGTGGGAAATTTTTTCCAGATAGGCATTATCATCTCACCACAGCTATACAATATGCCCCCTTCCTTTGTTCCAGGGTCACAGGATCAAGTTTACAAGAGGTGGGCCTGCAATGGCTTGTGCTTACGAGGACAGATTTGGGAGAAGGGGGAATACATTCCCTTTACAGACTTGAAAGATGAATATGGTCTATTATTAAGGGATAAATTCCACTACAGACAAGTGAGGAATTTCATCCAACGTAAGGCTTGTGGCGAACCTGGCCTACAGGAAACCCTGCTAGAACTAGTCCTCCGAGTAGGGGGAGCTAGGGGAAGTATCACTCGCATATATTGCTTTTTAGGTCTCCGCTGCACTGTTATACTAGTAAATGAGAGCATCAGCTGGATACATTTTTCACAGGGGACATGTGGGACAGCTCATTTAAATATTTCTTCAAAGTATCTATTGCTAGCAACCTGATTGAGAATGATTTTAAGATTTTCTATTGATGGCGTTATACACCAGTGAAACTCAAAAAAATGTTCCCAGGAGTACTGGATATGTGTTGAGGGGATGTGGAGAGAGAGGGACCTTCCTCCACATGTGGTGGTCCTGTCCAGTTGTACAGACTCAATGGGCTGTAATAATTGACACCTGCAAGAAATATTGGGAAAGACTTACCCACAATGGGCAGAGCACTGCCTACTCCATCATAAACCAACCATAATTACTGTCCCCCAACACAAATTCGCTACACTTCTGCTCAAAGCTAGTAATCTGGTCATTGCACAAGCGTGAAAACAAGATGCTCTACCTTCTATGTCACGCATCCTGCAGAAACTGGATGTTATTTTTCAACTATCAAACTTAAAGCTTTACGATATGGTCGACTGACTAACTTTTATGACATTTGGCAGGTTTATGAACAATGGAAGACGAGAGCTCATGGACTGCACCTCGGCTGACTTACTCTAGCCCTGAAACATGACAAATGCATGCCACTGTATTACAGGGGAACAGGAGGGGTTGCGGGGGCAGTTTTTTCTGTGTTTGTATGGTTATCATTCTTGTATGCAGTTTGTTGATTTGCAGTATCTCAATAAAAAAAGTTTGGCAAAAAAAAAATACAATAAAAAAAAAATGATGCTGTGCCTTGACGATTTTTGCACCTTGTAAGTGTGCCAAAAGATGAAGCAGGTTGAAAATCACTGGCCTAGACTGAGAAGGCATCTGGGACTTTTTACCTCGCAGCTGCCTTGGACTTCAACGCTGGGGAATAATCCTTTGAAGTGGGGAAGGAGTGTAACGGTGCTTAGGCATATAGCAATTGGAGAGTCAAAATTATCTTGCAAATTTTCTAGAAGAAGCGGTAGCAGAAGTCTGTGGCCTGGATAGAGTTTTTATAGCATCTGTATGTTTTTTTTTAATCAGGTCGGCTACTTCGTTGACTTTGTCACCAAACAAATTATCTCCACAACAAGGGACGTCTGCCAGATGCTCCTGGACAGCAGATTCGAAGTTTGAGACCTTAAGCCACAAAAGACACCACATTGTTACTCCTAAGGTGAAAATGCACGTTTGCCCAGCACTGGCCTTGTTCCCAAATTACTGAATATCTAAAATTAAAGAGACTAAGCACTTCAAAACTTATATGAGTCTTGCTTTAACTTACTACCAAAATAATTTTACTGCCTCTGTCATCTATCACTCATGTTTTCCCCGCCCACCCTATCCAACACTTCTGCCTTTCCACATCATGCTACCATCAGATATACATAGAGGCATATTTTCAAAGCACTTAGCCTTCCAAAGTTCCATAGAAACCTATGGAACTTTGGAAGGTTAAGTGCTTTGAAAATATGCCTCATAGTAACATAGTAGATGACAGCAGAAAAAGACCTGCACGGTCCATCTAGTCTGCCCAACAATTTAAACTCATATGTGCTACTTTATGTGTATACCTGACCTTGATTTATTTCTGCCATTTTCAGGGCACAGACCGTAGAAGTCTGCCCAGAACAAGGCCCACCTCCCAACCATCAGCCCCGCCTCCCCCCACCAGCTCTGCCACCCAATCTCAGCTAAGCTTCTGAGGATCCCTTCCTTCCGAACAGGATTCCTTTATGTTTATCCCACGCATTTTTGAATTCCGTTACCGTTTTCATCTCCACCACCTCCCGCAGGAGGGCATTCCAAGCATCCACCACTCTCTCCGTGAAGACATTTTTCTTGAGTCTGCCCCCCTTCTGTCATATCAAATCAAACCGTTTGATGGTCACTGCTGCCCAGGTGAGCACCCACTCGGACATTTGACACACTATCCCCATTTGTGAGCACCAGATCCAGCATCGCTCCCTCCCTCGTGGGTTCTGTCACCATTTGTCTGAGCAGAGCACTTTGAAAAGCATCCACAATCTCTCTACTTCTTTCCAATTTTGCAGACAGAACCTTCCAATCTACATCCGGCAGATTGAAATATCCCAGCAACAGCAACAGATATGGATGCTAAGACTCGCAGAGCCTGCAGGCATATGTGTGAAAATGCAGACAGTACATTGGCGGGAAAGGAAACCAGGGCAAAAAACTGATTTAACACCTGTATACATTAGCAACTACCCTGAAAATGAAAAGACCTGTCTGGATTTCCTGTCTACCCTGCTTGAAAAAATTCTTCCAAGTACTCAACTGAACTGTTAATTTCGTAGTCTCTGCTACCATCTAGTGGCAGATAGAGGCATATGCATCTTCCATTCAGATGCAATGGTCATCCATGCTGCATATATACAACTAAGAAAACCCTTACGCCTGTCACTGTCTACTTTCATTAACAATGCTACATGTTGAGATCTTACCTGTCCTACCTTGTGAAGCACCATCCTCTTCATCATCCAGTGTGAGATCAATGACACCAGCTGAGTCACCACCAGCAGCCTTTGTACTCTGAAATATTAAAAAAAAAAAAAAAAAACCTTAACCATTTGACAAAAGCAACTTCAAGGAGCACAACAAAAAACAGACACTAATTTTTAAAGAAATATCAAGAGTGGGAGTGACCAGTAGCAAGAATCATGTGCTGCGAGTTAGATGACCCTATGAAAGTCTGATTTTAATCTAAGACCTCTTCGGATTCATTGGAAATGATCTCCCTGATTACTTGTCATCAGTATAAATCTTCCAGGAAAACAAGGAATGTAAATACCAATACTGTAATATAAACAACATTGTACCTCTTAAACACTCCATTTACTTTAGGCCAACATGTGTCATGATGGACTAGTGACATAAGCAAACCAAAAAGTGGGATTTCTATTCCAATATTTCAGGTCTCACTAATGAGATGTATAATATTCATAAAACCAGGATAAAATATCGGTTAAACTTACAGTGGTGGAAATAAGTATTTGATCCCTTGCTGATTTTGTAAGTTTGCCCACTGACAAAGACATGAGCAGCCCATAATTGAAGGGTAGGTTATTGGTAACAGTGAGAGATAGCACATCACAAATTAAATCCGGAAAATCACATTGTGGAAAGTATATGAATTTATTTGCATTCTGCAGAGGGAAATAAGTATTTAATCCCTCTGGCAAACAAGACCTAATACTTGGTGGCAAAACCCTTGTTGGCAAGCACAGCGGTCAGACGTCTTCTGTAGTTGATGATGAGGTTTGCACACATGTCAGGAGGAATTTTGGTCCACTCCTCTTTGCAGATCATCTCTAAATCATTAAGAGTTCTGGGCTGTCGCTTGGCAACTCGCAGCTTCAGCTCCCTCCATAAGTTTTCAATGGGATTAAGGTCTGGTGACTGGCTAGGCCACTCCATGACCCTAATGTGCTTCTTCCTGAGCCCACTCCTTTGTTGCCTTGGCTGTATGTTTTGGGTCATTGTCGTGCTGGAAGACCCAGCCACGACCCATTTTTAAGGCCCTGGCGGAGGGAAGGAGGTTGTCACTCAGAATTGTACGGTACATGGCCCCATCCATTCTCCCATTGATGCGGTGAAGTAGTCCTGTGCCCTTAGCAGAGAAACACCCCCAAAACATAACATTTCCACCTCCATGCTTGACAGTGGGGACGGTGTTCTTTGGGTCATAGGCAGCATTTCTCTTCCTCCAAACACGGCGAGTTGAGTTCATGCCAAAGAGCTCAATTTTTGTCTCATCTGACCACAGCACCTTCTCCCAATCACTCTCGGCATCATCCAGGTGTTCACTGGCAAACTTCAGACGGGCCGTCACATGTGCCTTCCGGAGCAGGGGGACCTTGCGGGCACTGCAGGATTGCAATCCGTTATGTCGTAATGTGTTACCAATGGTTTTCGTGGTGACAGTGGTCCCAGCTGCCTTGAGATCATTGACAAGTTCCCCCCTTGTAGTTGTAGGCTGATTTCTAACCTTCCTCATGATCAAGAATACCCCACGAGGTGAGATTTTGCGTGGAGCCCCAGATCTTTGTCGATTGACAGTCATTTTGTACTTCTTCCATTTTCTTACTATGGCACCAACAGTTGTCTCCTTCTCGCCCAGCGTCTTACTGATGGTTTTGTAGCCCATTCCAGCCTTGTGCAGGTGTATGATCTTGTCCCTGACATCCTTAGACAGCTCCTTGCTCTTGGCCATTTTGTAGAGGTTAGAGTCTGACTGATTCACTGAGTCTGTGGACAGGTGTCTTTCATACAGGTGACCATTGCCGACAGCTGTCTGTCATGCAGGTAACGAGTTGATTTGGAGCATCTACCTGGTCTGTAGGGGCCAGATCTCTTACTGGTTGGTGGGGGATCAAATACTTATTTCCCTCTGCAGAATGCAAATAAATTCATATACTTTCCACAATGTGATTTTCCGGATTTAATTTGTGATGTGCTATCTCTCACTGTTACCAATAACCTACCCTTCAATTATGGGCTGCTCATGTCTTTGTCAGTGGGCAAACTTACAAAATCAGCAAGGGATCAAATACTTATTTCCACCACTGTAATTGCCCCACTACCATCCACAAATACAAAGAAAAACAAACTTTCTCCAAAAAATAGATGCTTTGTATAATTTTTTATCATACACTTAAATGTATTACAGCAATGAAAACTTTATAAAAATTGATGATATTAATAAAAATTGAAAAACAAAAGTATATCAACTTGGGGTACAGGGCTACAATATAGTGAAGATATCTGTAGCAGGTATTCTCAGAGAACAGCAGGCCATTCATTATCACATGTGATGTCATTCACATTGCCTGGTGTGGAGCACTTTAGTAGCGTATATACTTTTAAGAGCACACGCTAGCATCCCTATTGCACATGAGCAACTGCATTCCTGCCCGTCACAAGAGTACAGTACAAAAGCATTCAAAAGAACTCCAAGGGGAGGTGGAAAGGTCTGTGAGAATAAATGGCCTCCTGTCCTCAGAGAATACCTAGTAACAAGCAACTATCTTCGTTTTCTCTGAGGACAAGCAGGCCATATCCTTCTCACATATGGGAATCCCTAGCAACCAGGCTCAATGAAAACAACAGTAGGACAACTGGAACTTGCAACGGTGATTTCAAAATAGTAATCAATGTGTAAGAGTGCAGCCTGGAACAGAAAACGGGCCTAGGAGGATGGAGTTCGATTCCAGACCCCAAACAAATTCTGAAGAACTGTCTGTCCAAACCAACCATCGTGCTGGGTATTCTACTCAAGGTAATAGTGAGATGTGAATGTGTGGACTGAAGATCACGTTGCAGCCTTGCAAATTTCTTCTATAGAGGCCTACCTTAAGTGGACTACCAACGCAGCCATAGTTCTGGCATTAAAAGTCTTAGCATGACCCTCAAGAGTCAGCCCAGCCTGGGCATAAGTGAAAGAAATGCAAACTGCCAGCCACTGTAAATTTCCCGATGATGACCTCCATCCTTTTGGGATCAAAAGAAACAAAAAGCTGGGTGGACTGTCTGTAGGGCCTAGTCTGCTCCAAGTAAAAAGCTAATGCTCGCTTGTAGTCTAAATTGTGCAGTGCACTTTCTCCAGGATGGGCATGAAGTTTCGGAAAGAATGTTGGAAGAACAATTGACTGGTTCAGATGAACTCTGACACAACCTTAGGCAAGGACTTGGTTGTGTGCAGAGAATTACTCTGTTATGATGAAATTTCATTTAAGGTGGATCTGCTATTAGGGCCTGAAGCTCACTGACCCTGTGAAATGAAGTAACAGCCACCAAAAACAAGACCTTTCAGGTCAAGTACTTAAGATGACAGGAATAAAGCGGCTCAAAAGGAGCTTTGATGAAAAGCCCTAATTGAACTAAGGTGAACCCTTACAGAGTTGGTCTTAAGACCAAACTCAGAGAGGTGCAGAAGGTATTCAAGTAGGGTCTGAGTAGGGCAAGAAATAAGATCTAGGGCCCTGCCCTCACAACAGACGGCAAACTTCCTCCACTTGAAAGAATAACACCTCTTAGTGGAATCTTTCCTGTAAGCCAACAAGACCCTGGAGACATCTTCAGGAAGATGCAAGAAAGCAAACTCCAAGCTCTCAACATCCAGGCTGTGAGGGCCAGGGACTGGATGCTGGGATGTAGAAGAGATCCTTCGTTCTTCATGGTTTGAGTCAGAAAACACTCCAATCTCCAAGGTTCTTCGAAGGATAACTCCAAAAGAGGGAACCAGGTCTGCCTGGACCAAAACAAGGGGGGGATCAGCGTCATGGACCTCCGGTCTTGCTCAAGTTTCAAGGTCTTCCCCACAAGAGGGATGGGAGGATACACATATAGAAGGCCGTTCCCCCAATGAAGAAGGCAACCGACGCTAGTCTGTTGTGTGACCTGACCCTTGAACAGTACTGAGGGACTTCGTGGTTGAATGGAGTGGCAAAGAGATCCACTGAGGGGGTGCCCCATCCCAGAAGATCACACGTCTGTCCTGAGTTACCACTCATGTGGTTGCATGACCCTGCTCAGTCTGTTGGCCAGGATGTTGGATTTGCCCACCAGGTAAGTGGCTCTGAGAACTCTCCCATTCTGGATGACCGAGTGTCACATCCCAACAGTCTCCTGACACACAGTGTATGATCCAGTACACCCCTGCTTGTGCGTGTAATACATGGCAACCTGATTGTCCATTTGATTGAGTTTTTGGTTGAACATCCGATCTCTGAAAACTTTTAGAGCGTAGCAAATTGCCCGTAACTCCAGGAGGTTGACCTGAAGTTCTGTTTCCTGCGTTGACCAAGCACCTGGGTGTGAAGCCCATCTATGTGAGCTCCCCACCCAGGTGGAACGCATCCATCATCAGCACCTGCTGGGGCTGAGCAATTTGGAATGGAAGTGCCACGGTCAAATTGGATCAAATTGACCAGAGGAGGGACTGAGTCAACTCCAGCGTAACACGGATGACATCTGTCAGGTTTCCAGAGGCTTGACACCACTGGGAAGCTAGAGTCTACTGAGCAACATGTACTGTGGAGGTCATGTGGCCTAGCAACCTCAACATCTACCGAGCTGTGACTTGCCGGCTGGCTCAAACACGAGTGGCAAACGTGCTTCTAGCAGGGCTCTAATGAATCCAATTACTGAGCTGGGAACAGATGGGACTTGAGGTAATTTAAAATGAATCCTAGTAGCTCTAACATTCAAATAGTTCTCCGCATGGACTCCTGAGCACCGTTTCCAATATGCTCTTCGCCAGTCAATCATCCAGGTAGGGAAACACATGGACTCCCAGTCTGCGTAGCAATGCTGAGACTACCGTTAGGCACTTGGTGAAAACCCTGGGAGCTTACGTGAGGCCAAACGGCAACACACAGTACAGGAAGTGACGTGTTACCATCCAAAATCTGAGATATTTCCTGTTGCCTGGAAGTATCGTGATGTGAGCGCAGGCATCCTTTAAGTCCAGAAGGCATAGCCAAGTCCAGGGAATCCTGAACTTTTTCTTTGATCAGGAATTTGTTCAAGGCCCTCAAGTCTAGGATGGCATGCATCCCCAGTGGTGTGCTGGAGCCAGCTCGCACTGGCTCACAAGAGCCGCTTGTTAAATTTTGACAGCTCTTGCGAGCCGGTTGTTGTAAGGGGCGAGCCGGCTCCATTGCACGAGGTAAGCATGGCAGGAGGGCGCCATGCTTACCTCCCCTCCCGCTCCCATCCATTTGTAGCGATGTCCTTCGCTCCCCCATCCTCCCCTGCCGCTCCCATCCATTAGTTTCAAATACCTGCCTGGAAGCGCCGCCTTATTTAAAGCCCTGCTGCCCGTCTCCAGATGCCTTTCCAGATTGCTTCTCAGGAGTTCGGTTCACGCCCTTAGTCCCACCTTCTGACGTCATTTCCGAACTCCTGAGAAGCAAGCAGGAAAGGCAGCTGGAGACGGGCAGCAGGGCTTTAAATAAGGCGGCGCTTCCAGGCAGGTATTTGAAACTAACGGATGGGAGCGGCAGGGGAGGATGGGGGGGGGGGGGGGGGGGCGAAGGACATCGCTACACATGGATGGGAGCGGGAGGGCAGGGGAGGGAGGAGAACTGCTGGGCATGGATGGGCAGAGGAGGGCAGGGGAGAGAATTGCTGGGCATGGATGGGCAGAGGGAGGCAGGGGAGAAAATTGCTGGGCATGGATGGGCAGGGGAGAGAATTGCTGGGCATGGACGGACAGAGGGGGGCAGGGGAGAGAATTACTGGGCATGGATGGGCAGAGGGGGGGCAGGGGAGAAAATTGCTGGGCATGGATGGGCAGGGGAGAGAATTGCTGGGCATGGATGGACAGAGTGGGGCAGGGGAGAGAATTGCTGGGCATGGATGGGCAGGGGAGAGAATTGCTGGGCATGGACGGACAGAGGGGGGCAGGGGAGAGAATTACTGGGCATGGATGGGCAGAGGGGAGCAGGGGAGAAAATTGCTGGGCATGGATGGGCAGGGGAGAGAATTGCTGGGCATGGATGGACAGAGGGGGGCAGGGGAGAGAATTGCTGGGCATGGATGGACAGAGGGGGGCAGGGGAGAGAATTGCTGGGCATGGATGGGCAGGAGGCAGGGGAGAGAACTGCTGGGCATGGATGGGCAGAGGGAGGCAGGGGAGAGAATTGCTGGGCATGGATGGGCAGAGGGGGGCAGGGGAGAGAATTGCTGGGCATGGACGGGCAGAGGGGAGAACTGCTGGGCATGGATGGGCAGAGGGGGCAGGGGAGAGAATTGCTGGGCATGGATGGGCAGGGGAGAGAATTGCTGGGCATGGACAGGCAGAGGGGGGCAGGGGAGAGAATTGCTGGGCATAGACGGGCAGAGGGGGGCAGGGAAAAGAACTGCTGGGCATGGATGGGCAGAGGGAGGCAGGGGAGAGAATTGCTGGGCATGGATGGGCAGGGGAGAGAATTGCTGGGCATGGACGGGCAGAGGGGCAGGGGAGAGAACTGCTGGGCATGGATGGGCAGAGGGGGGCAGGGGAGAGAATTGCTGGGCATGGATGGGCAGAGGGGGGCAGGGGAGAGAATTACTGGGCATGGATGGGCAGGGGAGAGAATTGCTGGGCATGGATGGGCAGAGGGGGGCAGGGGAGAGAATTGCTGGGCATGGATGGGCAGAGGAGAGAATTGCTGGGCATGGATGGGCAGAGGGGGCAGGGGAGAGAAGAGAATTGCTGGGTATGGATGGATAGAGAGGGGCAGGGGAGAGAGGAGAGTTTCAGGACATGGATGCAGGGGAGAGCAAGAGAAATTCTGGACATGGATGGAGGGGAAGGAAGGGAGAGAGAAGAAATGCTGGACATGGAGGGAAGATAGAGGAAGGAGATTAGATGAGGGAAAAGGAAGTGAGGAGAGAAACTGCACATGGATGGAGAAAATAGGTAGAAGCTGGATCCACTGTACAGTCAAGTATGCGGAGGACCAGAAATGAAGAAGAAATGAGGAAAGAAAAGAAATAAATGGAAAGGAAGCCCTGGAAACGGAGTCAAGGGAACAGATAGAGAGCAGCAGAATCAGATACTGGACCAGCATGATCAGAGAAACAAAGTCACCAGACAACAAAGGTAGGAAAAAAATTATTTTATTTTCATTATAGTGTTTGGAATATGTCCACTTTGAGAATCAGGTGCTGAACGTTAAAAGTTTATGTTTATTTACTTATTTATGGCATTTTATCCCATATTAAACATGAATTAGATTGGAACCTGGGATCATTTAATTTTTTTTTCCTGGAGAGAGTAATGTGTTGGCCGCCCCCCCCCCCCCCCCCGGGTATAACCAGGTCTGCAAAATTTTTTTTTTGGGGGGGGGGGGGGGTGCCGAGGTGGACCGGGGAGAGAGCCTGTTGTTAAAAATTTACCAGCACACCACTGTGCATCCCCCTTGTTTTCTTCGGAACAAGGAAGTACCTGGAAAAAAAAATCCCTGCTCAACCTTGTGGGCCTTTAGAAGGGCAGAGAGTTCCTCTGCATTTACCTCTCTGTGCTCAAAGCTGAAAGAACATGCTCTCAGGGGGCAATTTGGTGGTCTTTGACACTAATGAAGGGTGTAGCCAAGATAGACGATTTGAAGAATCCATCAGTCATAGGTTACAAAGGGCCACCTTTCTTGGAAAAAACTCCCTACTCCCCCGACCGGTAAGTCATCCGGAATGGTCACTGGTACAGTGGCTCTGCTCTGTTTGAGCCAGTCAAAAGCTTGACCCTGTTTTGACGAGAGCTGACTACGCTTTAAGCACATGTTGAAGAAAATGAACGTGCCGGGGTTACCCTTGCTGAGGCTGGAAAGAAGGAGCATACCTACACCTCAGAGTAGTAGGGAGCACTCTGTCTTGTCTGAAAACCTCCTAGAGGAGGAAGGTGCAGAATGCATCTGGCTTGAGAGAATATCAATGGTTATCAGTATGCTTTTTTCAAAAAAGATTATCCACCCGGCACGTGGCATCCGCAAATCGTTGCTGGACTACAGGGTCCAAGTAAGAGACATGCAGCCATGAGGGTCTCTTCATTGCTATATTCTGAGCAGAGATCCTGGATGCCACATCAGTTATTGTAAGTGCCCCTAGTCAAAAACTTACAACACGCCTTCTGCTGCTTGGTCAGCTGGCAAAGAGATTCAGCTTGCTCCGGTGGGTGAGAGTCCGCCAAATCAAACATTCTGCGCACTAAGTTCCGCAAGTAAAGGCTTGTGTAGAGCTGGTATAATTGTACACAGCAGCTGAGCATAGAGATCTGATTCTTCTGCCCAAAAAATGTCCAAGGTTCGAGTTTCTCTGCCTGGAAGTGCCAAAGCAAAGTCTCTAGAACTCCTGGCACTTTTAAGCGCGGATTCCACCACCAAGGAACAATGAGGCAACTGTGGCCTATCAAACCCAGGGGAACTCTGGATCTCATAAATGGTGTCTACCCTTCTTGGGAAGGGCAGGGACCAACAGAAGTTCTTCACCTGAACATCTTGCAGGATCTTGTGAAACAGGACCGTCACAGCCTGTATAGAAGGATAGTCGTAGTCTAGGACCTCAAACATTTTAGCCCTGGGCTAGTACTCCAACCAAATTGGAATAGCAGCCACCATTTTCCTAACAAAAGCGGGGAAGGAAAGTGGAGACTTTCTCCTTTCCTCTGGAGGGGAGGCATCAGATGCTATACCATAGGACTCCTTCTCCGAGAAGTACCTAGGGTCCTCATCAGTGTCAGACAAAAGCTCCTCATGGGAGGGCTGAGACCGAGCCTGCCTTGAAAGAGGAACCATGCCCTTGTCTGGAAGGGCGTCGAGGTGTAGGCACCACCATCGACCAGAGAAGCTTCCTCCATCAAAGGTGAGAGGATGGCCAGCACGGGTGGCTGCTGGCACCGGCATCAGGCGCCTAGTCCTGGCTGCATGAAGACCCCCGCATCAGTACCGCCTCAGTGGAAGGGGTGCGGTCCTCCCGGTGCTGATGCTTCTTGGGGACTGGAATCCTCGATGCCCCAGTGCTCCGGGCACCATGCTTCGAGGGGGAATCAATGCTTGTGCTTCTTGGCCTTCATCCAATGCCAAGCATCGACACTCCTCGGTGCCAATTAGGATGAGATTGAATTCCCACCTGTCTACAGTGTCAGGTTCGATACTGAACAGTCCTGGGGACCTGAATAGTGGCCGACGCTGAGGCAGTTGGAGACCTGTTCGATGCACACCCACTCCTAGTGTCAGACATGGGTCTCGCAGCCATGGGGACCGATGCACCTGATGCCAACGATTTGGATCAGGATGCAAAAATTCTCTTTGAGCCTCTCTGGACAGCCCGGTTCCTTTCTGCATATTGTAAGGAGGTTGGAGGGTCTAAGCAGGTTAGGAGGAGGTATGGGGTCAGACAGTGAATGATACATACCTGTAGCAGGTGTTCTCCGAGGACAGCAGGCTGATTGTTCTCACGACTGGGTGACGTCCGCGGCAGCCCCCACCAACCGGAAGAAGCTTCGCGGGCGGTCCGCACGCAGGGCACGCCCACCGCGCATGCGCGGCCGTCTTCCCGCCCGTGCGTAACCGTTCCCGCCAGTTGAATGACAAGCAAGAAACAACATGAAAACGCAACTCCAAAGGGGAGGAGGGAGGGTAGGTGAGAACAATCAGCCTGCTGTCCTCGGAGAACACCTGCTACAGGTATGTATCATTCACTTTCTCCGAGGACAAGCAGGCTGCTTGTTCTCACGACTGGGGTATCCCTAGCTCTCAGGCTCACTCAAAACAAGAACCCAGGTCAATTGAACCTCGCAACGGCGAGGGTATAACAGAAATTGACCTACGAAGAACAACTAACTGAGAGTGCAGCCTGACCAGAATAAATTCGGGTCCTGGAGGGTGGAGTTGGATTTACACCCCAAACAGATTCTGCAGCACCGACTGCCCGAACCGACTGTCGCGTCGGGTATCCTGCTGGAGGCAGTAATGTGATGTGAATGTGTGGACAGATGACCACGTCGCAGCCTTGCAGATCTCTTCAATAGTGGCTGACTTCAAGTGGGCCACTGACGCTGCCATGGCTCTAACACTATGAGCCGTGACATGACCCTCAAGAGCCAGCCCAGCCTGGGCGTAAGTGAAGGAAATGCAATCTGCTAGCCAATTGGAGATGGTGCGTTTCCCCACAGCGACCCCTAGCCTGTTAGGGTCGAAAGAAACAAACAATTGGGCGGACTGTCTGTGGGGCTGTGTCCGCTCCAAGTAGAAGGCCAATGCTCTCTTGCAGTCCAATGTGTGCAACTGACGTTCAGCAGGGCGGGTATGCGGCCTGGGGAAGAATGTTGGCAAGACAATTGACTGGTTAAGATGGAACTCCGACACCACCTTCGGCAGGAACTTTGGGTGGGTGCGGAGCACTACTCTGTTGTGATGAAATTTGGTATATGGAGCATGAGCCACTAGGGCTTGAAGCTCACTAACCCTACGAGCTGAAGTAACTGCCACCAAGAAAATGACCTTCCAGGTCAAGTACTTCAGATGGCAGGTATTCAGTGGCTCAAAAGGAGGTCTCATCAGCTGGGTGAGGACGACGTTGAGATCCCATGACACAGCAGGAGGCTTGATAGGGGGCTTTGACAAAAGCAAGCCTCTCATGAATCGAACGACTAAAGGCTCTCCAGAGATGGCTTTACCTTCCACACGATAATGGTAAGCACTAATCGCACTAAGGTGATTCCTTACTGAGTTGGTCTTGAGGCCAGACTCTGATAAGTGCAGAAGGTATTCAAGCAGGTTCTGTGCAGGGCAAGAACGAGGTTCTAGGGCCTTGCTCTCACACCAAACGACAAACCTCCTACACTTGAAAAAGTAACTCTTCTTAGTGGAATCCTTCCTAGAGGCAAGCAAGACACGGGAGACACCCTCAGACAGACCCAACGCAGTGAAGTCTACGCCCTCAACATCCAGGCCGTGAGAGCCAGGGACTGAAGGTTGGGGTGCAGCAACGCTCCGTCGTTCTGCGAGATGAGAGTCGGAAAACACTCCAATCTCCACGGTTCTTCTGAGGACAACTCCAGAAGAAGAGGGAACCAGATCTGACGGGGCCAAAAGGGCGCTATCAGAATCATGGTGCCGTGGTCTTGCTTGAGCTTCAGTAAGGTCTTCCCCACCAAAGGTATGGGAGGATAAGCATACAGGAGGCCGGTCCCCCAATGGAGGAGAAAGGCATCCGACGCCAGTCTGCCGTGGGCCTGTAGTCTGGAACAGTACAGAGGCAGCTTGTGGTTCGTCTGAGAGGCGAAAAGGTCCACCGAGGGGGTGCCCCACTCTCGGAAGATCTTGCGTACCACTCTGGAATGAAGCGACCACTCGTGCGGTTGCATGACTCTGCTCAGTCTGTCGGCCAGACTGTTGTTTACACCCGCCAGGTATGTGGCTTGGAGGAGCATGCCGAACTGGCAAGCCCACCGCCACATGCCGACGGCTTCCTGACACAAGGGGCGAGATCCGGTGCCCCCCTGCTTGTTGGTGTAATACATTGCAACCTGATTGTCTGTCCGAATTTGAATAATTTGGTAGGACAGCCGGTCTCTGAAAGCCTTCAGTGCGTTCCAGATCGCTCGGAGCGCCAGGAGGTTGATCTGCAGATCCTTTTCCTGGAGGGACCACAGACCCTGGGTGTGAAGCCCATCGACATGAGCTCCCCACCCCAGGCGAGATGCATCCGTCGTCAGCATTTTCGTGGGCTGCGGAATTTGGAATGGACGTCCCAGGGTCAAATTGGTCCGGATGGTCCACCAGAGCAGTGAAGTGCGGCAACTGGTGGAGAGGCGGATGACATCTTCTAGATTCCTGGTGGCTTGAACCCACTGGGAAGCTAGGGTCCATTGAGCAGATCTCATGTGAAGATGAGCCATGGGAGTCACATGGACTGTGGAGGCCATATGACCCAGAAGTCTCAACATCTGCCGAGCTGTGACCTGCTGAGACGCTCTGGTCTGCGAAGCCAGGGACAAGAGGTTGTTGGCCCTCGCTTCGGGAAGGAAGACCTGAGCCGTCTGGGTATTCAGCAGAGCTCCTATGAATTCCAGAGACTGGGTTGGCTGGAGATGGGACTTTGGGTAATTTATCACAAACCCCAGCAGCTCCAGGAGTTGAGTAGTGCACTGCATGGACCGGAGGGCTCCTGCCTCCGAGGTGTTCTTGACCAGCCAATCGTTGAGATATGGGAACACGTGCACTCCCAGCTTGCGTAGATACGCCGCCACCACCACGAGGCACTTTGTAAACACTCGTGGGGCAGAGGCGAGCCCAAAGGGCAGCACACAATACTGAAAGTGCCGTGCGCCCAGGCGGAATCTGAGATACTGTCTGTGAGCTGGCAGTATCGGGATGTGAGTGTATGCATCCTTTAAATCCAGGGAACATAGCCAATCGTTTTTCTGAATCATTGGCAGAAGGGTGCCCAAGGAAAGCATCCTGAACTTTTCTTTGACCAGGAATTTGTTCAGGCCTCTCAGGTCTAGGATGGGACGCATCCCCCCTGTTTTCTTTTCCACAAGGAAGTACCTGGAATAGAATCCCTGCCCTTCCTGCCCGGGTGGTACGGGCTCGACCGCATTGCCGCTGAGAAGGGCGGAGAGTTCCTCTGCAAGTACCTGCTTGTGATGGGAGCTGAAGGATTGAGCTCCCGGAGGACAATTTGGTGGCAGGCAGGCCAAATTCAGGGCGTATCCGCACCGCACTATTTGGAGAACCCACTGGTCGGAGGTTATGAGAGGCCACCTTTGGTGAAAAAATTTTAACCTCCCTCCGACCGGCAGATCGTCCGGTACGGACACTTTGATGGCGGCTATGTTCCCGTGGATCCAGTCAAAAGCCCGTCCCCGGCTTTTGCTGTGGAGGCGCAGGGGGCTGCTTAGGCGCACGCTGTTGACGAGAACGAGCGCGCTGGGGCTGTCCCTGTGCCTGGCGAGGCCTTCGGGCCGGCTGGGTGTACCTATGCCTTGCAAAGGAATAGGGTGCAGCCTGCCGGGCCCGGGAAAAACGTCCACCTGCTGAGGTGGATGCTGAAGGCGCCCGGTGGGAGAGCTTGTCGAGGGCGGTTTCCCGCTGATGCAGTTGGTCCACCAGCTGCTCGACCTTCTCACCAAAAATATTATCCCCCCGGCAAGGGACGTCGGCCAGTCTCTGCTGGGTGCGGTTGTCCAGGTCAGAGGCACGCAGCCATGAGAGCCTGCGCATCACTATACCTTGGGCCGCAGCACGAGATGCCACGTCACAGGTGTCATAGATACCCCTGGACAGGAACTTTCTGCACGCCTTCAGCTGCCTGACCACCTCCTGATAAGGCCTGGACTGCTCCGGCGGGAGCTTATCGACCAGGTCCGCCAGTTGCTTCACATTGTTCCGCATGTGGATGCTCGTATAGAGCTGGTATGACTGGATGCGGGTCACGAGCATGGAGGATTGGTAGGCCTTCCTCCCAAACGAGTCCAGAGTGCGAGACTCCCGCCCCGGGGGCGTCGAGGCAGTATCCCTCGAACTCCGTGCCCTCTTGAGAGCACAATCCACGACCGCCGAGTCATGGGGCAATTGTGGCCGCATTAACTCTGGGTCCGAGTGGATCCTGTACTGGGACTCTGCTTTCTTGGGGATGGTGGGATTAGATAATGGTCGCATCCAGTTCCGAAGCAGTGTCTCCTTGAGGACATTGTGCAGCGGTACCGTGGTGGACTCTCTAGGTGGTGATGGATAGTCGAGGACCTCGAGCATCTCAGCCCTCGGCTCATCCACAGAGACCACGGGAAAGGGAATGCAAATAGACATATCCCGCACAAAGGAGGCAAAAGAGAGACTCTCAGGGGGCGAGAGCTTTCTCTCTGGTGAAGGCGTGGGGTCCTAGGGGAGACCCGCAGACTCCTCTGAGGAGAAATATCTGGGGTCCTCCTCTTCCCCCCACGAGGCCTCTTCCTCGGTATCGGACATGAGCTCATGTAGCTGAGTCCGGAACCGGGCCCGGCTCGACGTCGAGGCACCAAGGCCTCGGTGTCGTCGAGCGGTGGACTTCCGCGCCGGCGGGGACGAAGCTCCCTCCATCGACGGGGACTCCACCTGTGTGGCGGTCGAGACCGGCGCCGCAAGCGGCGGCGGCGTCGACGACCTCGGCACCGGGCTAGAGCTCGCCGGCGCCACAGTCATCGGCGCCGAGGGCGCAAGCACCCCCGGCGCCGGCACAGCCTGGCGCATCAGCCCTTCCAGGATCCCCGGAAGGATGGCTCGGAGGCACTCGTCCAGGCCCGCTGTCGGGAAAGACGTGGGGGCCGGTAGAGGCATCGGTGCCGGAAGCTGCTCGGGTCCAGGAGACTGCACCGAAGTGCTGGGACCCTGACGTGGCGGTACCTCCACCACCGAGGGGGACCTCTCCTCTCGACGCGGACGCTTCGGCGTCGACTCCTCTCCGGTACCGAGAGCCGGATGCGTCGAGGGCGACCGGTGACGGTGCTTCTTTGCCTTCTTACGGTGCCCGTCACCGGTGCCGGGTGGTATGGAGGAGGAGGAGGTCGATCCCCCTCGGTCCCGAGGAACCGGGTCAGACAGGGTTCGGTCCCGAGGGCCACGGGCTGAAGGAGTGACCGGGGCCGACTGCCCACGCGGTCTCTCACCTCTACCCTCACCGGAGGACCGGCGGGCCGACGGGACCTGTTCTCCTGGGGTCGATGCCATCGATGCCGATTTTTCGGGCATCGATACCGGTACCGAAGGACCGGGCGTCGATACCGATGCCGTCGAAGTCGACGTCGAGGGGCCGGCGCAAGTTCCAAAAAGACGATCCCGCAGAACTTGCCTCGCAACCTGAGTCCGTTTCCGGAGACCGAGACACAGGGAACACGACTTGATATTGTGCACCGGCCCGAGGCACTGGAGGCACCAAGCGTGGGTCTCGGACTGCGAGATCGGCCGGCCGCACCGACCACACTTCTTAAATCCACTCGGGACCTTCGAGGACATCGACGGAAAAATCGCGTCGGCGAAGTTAAAGTCGTCGATGGTGGCGGAAATCACACCTCGAAAAAATAAATCGATCGCGCGGCCACAAGGCGACGCCCTCGCTAGAAACGAGGGAAAAAGGAGCGCGTGCTCTTTTTTTTTTTAAGAAAAGAAACTGGGGCACGCGGTAACCAAAAACCTAAACGAAACTGAACAAAATTGCGTAAACGCGACGGTCTTTCCGGGGCTGCGAAGGGAGAGCGGCGACGGCACGACTCTCCTCAGGCGCGGAAAAGAAAAGACTGGCGGGAACGGTCACGCACGGGCGGGAAGACGGCCGCGCATGCGCGGTGGGCGTGCCCTGTGTGCGGACCGCCCGCGAAGCTTCTTCCGGTTGGTGGGGGCTGCCGCGGACGTCACCCAGTCGTGAGAACAAGCAGCCTGCTTGTCCTCGGAGAATACATTCCCCTCCCCACAAGACCCTGAGAGAAGGAATTGGGGTGGTAGGTTCCAAAACCCGTTAGGGACACCACGTGGAAGGGAGGGAGGTAAGGACTGGAAAGAGCAGCTGCTATGGAAGACAAGAGCCAGAAGGGGGAGCTGAGGGAGCCGCGATGACAAAGCTCAATTCCCTTGGGTCAGAAATCAGTACAAGATTCCTCCCACCTGGGAGGAAGGGGAAGGCTCTAACCAACAAACTAGCAGAGAAGCAGAGTTAATGGAGTGCTTGGAGGAAGGAGAGTCAGGAGGGCTCAGCTCATCACGTTTGGAGGAACCAATTGACATGGACTGTAATTGTACTCTGGGGCAGGGTTGCAGGGATTGAATGCAGTGGGTGGTCACAGGAGTCAAGTAGCTGTGTTGTGGGAGGTGTACTGCCATCCTGTAACCCTCAAGAGGAAAGACTTTTAAAATTGAAACCCAGGAGGTTGGAACTGGGAGAACTTGGATTTAAATGGAGAGTTTTTCTTTTGCTATGTTTTGGAACTGCATGGGACATTAACCCTTTGAATTGAGTTTTGTGGAGGAGGAATAAACTGGTTTGAACTAAAAGCTGTGTTGTCTGGAAGGCTTTGTTTTGGACTGCTGAAGGGAGCCTACCACCCCCTAGAGGGATTGCTACAGGGGACGATTATTACAGTGGCACCCCAGATGATATATCATCTTTGCGGTTTATCATTGATCTTTTATCTTTTATTTTAAACCTATATGTATGTATTTATTAAGTTTTATGATGTATTGTATGTTTTGTTTTTTAGACCCCTGAGGAAGGCCTCTTTGGCCGAAACACGGACCGTGTAGGGTCTTGTGCAATAAATTTGGCTTTTCATATTTTTGAGTCTGGTTCTTTTGAACTCTTCCGTTCTTTTGTTTTTTCTGTTGTTTTTTACGGGAGAATTGGACTCTCTTTGTTGTTTGTGGGAGGTGTACTGCCATCCTGTAACCCTCAAGAGGAAAGACTTTCAAAATTGAAACCCAGGAGGTTGGAACTGGGAGAACTTGGATTTAAATGGAGAGTTTTTCTTTTGCTATGTTTTGGAACTGCATGGGACATTAACCCTTTGAATTGAATTTTGTGGAGGAGGAGGAATAAACTGGTTTGAACTAAAAGCTGTGTTGTCTGGAAGGCTTTGATTTGGACTGCTGAATGGAGCCTACCACCCCCCCCCCTCCCCCCCCCAAGACGGATTGCTACAGGGGACGATTATTACAATATGCAGGCAAAGAATACAGCTGGCAGGGTTATGTTCTGGCCCCAAACACTGGAGACACCAAGAATGTGTGTCCTTGCTAGGGATGGTCCGACTGCACTCAGCACAGCACTTGAAGCTACTGGGAACTTTCGATGACATGGAAGGAAAAACAGCCGTGGCCAAATCAAACAACTCAATGGTGACCTCAAAAAGGGGCAAGTACCAGAAAAAAAAAAAAAAAAAGATAGGGAAAAACTCCTGACCAAAGTTCATGCCTAAGAGGGCCTAAAGAGCATGAAAAAACAAGGAAACTTAAAAGTGAGTGTGTGTGTGTGTGTGGGGTGGGGGGGAACCTGACAAACAATAAAGGCAGACAAAATACACCGAATGGAAAACAAAATAAGAGAGAAAAATATTGCAGAGAAGGCATTGAAAAAGCTGAAACGTGTTTCCATCACCAGACACTGTGAGGAGCTGCGGACAGTGCATTCTCTCCTCACAGCAGATGAGAAGAGACTGCTGGTCCTGTGCTCTGACAGCAGGCAGGAAGGAAGCACTCGCGCGTGCTCTTAAAGGCATATACACTATTAAAGTTCTCCACACTGAGCGATGTGGCTGACATCACCTACATGTGAGAGGGATATTATCTGCTTGTCCTCAGAAAATATATTATACATTATTCATACAAACTTAGTCTCTCTGTAGTTTAGCTTTTGGAATACCAACGAAAATTTTAAATAAAGTTTAATTACAGATAGTACAATATAAAAACTACGGTTGAACCAAATAATTGAATTCAATTCTATTTGGCCCCGAATACAATATTTGTATGCGGCCGAATAGTGATTATAATCGAATACAAATAATCTGGGGCTCTACTGTGCTAAATCCTACTGAAATAAACACTTGCTCTCCGATTTCACATTGCTTCTTTTATTATTTGTTATGTTAAGCAAATAATCACCATTACTAGTATTCGATATTCGTATTTGGCCGAATAGTAAAATGCATTATTCGGTACAGCTCTAATAAAAACCATCACAAGCAACATATTACATCAGCCACACTTCAACAAAATTAAACACTTACTGTCTGACAAGAAGGCTCCATCCACAGCAAATAAATAACTGCACACTAAGTTTTCCCAAAACCACCATTTAAACCCAGCAGACTATTTGGAAAGAAATCACCTTCTATCTTAACTTCTTATGAATAGTTATTTGGAAACCTACCATCTCACCAAAGAAATGCCTATAAATTTTAATATGTACAAAGAACTAGGACTTCCATCTTGTCTTGAACTTAGGTAAAACATTAAATTGTTAGCCAGAGCTTCCCAAACTGTAGGTCAGGATCCTAAATGGGGTCACAAAACCTGTGTTTGGGTTCACAAACTGAGAAGGCTCCCCATAGATGCATCACTATTCTACACCTCCAGGGGATCACAACCACAAAAAGTTGGACAACCACTGATGTAAGCCCTATGGGGACAGGGGAATACCTAGTGTACCCGAGTATAACTCACTGAGCTACTATCAAAGCAGCTATGGGATAAATCCAAACTCAATATATAAATAAAATATACAGACTATTTTAATTCTCAATTTTGTATTTTCTGTATATTGAATTACCATTATATATATGTACTTGCGTATTTTATATTTTACAGACTCCTGCTGCAGGTCAGTTGGCCGGAACACAGGTCTGTGTTAAGTCACACCTTGTTCTGATTAAAGTATTAACAGCACCATTATTGACTCTGCATTCTTTCATTGCCATCTTCGCTGTGTTTGACACCAACTCCAAAACCATCACATCAAAGGTACTGGGAGAATGCTCTCAGGACCAGTCTCTGAAAAGATGCGATGTTGATGCATTCCAGTCTCTGCTTGGCAACCAGCAATGCCAATGAAGATGACATCTATAGACACTTGATGTCAAGGGTGATCGAGAGACAACTGTAAATGTCTATGCATCCTCAGAGTCTGTTGCTGCTCTGGGACCCAAGGTGACTAATGCTGATGTAGATGGACTTGACTTGTCTACCCAAAAATCCTTTTGTGCTGTTTCTCAGCCACAAATCCCCCTCCTTGACATCTGTGAACACAGTATACAATGAGCGCGCTCACGGTCAGGCCCCAAGCATTGCAGGCACCAACTGTGTATCTGTGACAGACATGGTGCTGTTTGGACTTTTTTCATCAGGAAAAACAGCCATAGTGAAGTTAGACAACTCAGTGATGAAAAAGAAACCTGAATGGGAGCTGAAGACCTAAAAGACCTATACTGAACTGACATAAAAATTAAAGCGAATTTGAAAAATGCCAGAAAAAACAAACTAGGAGAACTATCAGGTAGCGTACCATCATGACAGTGACAGGAGCTCACACAACTTATACACCAAATATTTGGCAAAACATGAGACAGGTATGGTCCTATGTGACAGTGGCAGGCTGGAAATGGCATATGTGTGTGGCTGAAATGGCTCAAAATTTCTATATATCAGTACTGGAGTAAACTTTTCATGCCAGGCTCCATCAGATGATGTTCACCCATGTGGTGAGGATTTCAGTATCCTGCTTATTCTCGGAAAACACCAAATACTAAAGCTACTAATTGGGTTTCTGCCAGGCACTTGTGACTTGGCTTGGACACTGCTGGACGCAGGATACTGGGCTAGATAGACAATTGATCTGACCCAGTATGGCCATTCTTATGTTCTTATGATTGGGTGGGAGTAGTGCATGTTTCATTGGGGGGAAAGAAGAATGGGAGCTGCTATTCTTTAGGTGAAGATGCTCAATGTCAAAGTACTATCAGCAATTAGTGAAGGAGTAGCCTAATGGTTAGTGCAGCAATCTAAGAACCTGGATAACCAGGTTTGATTCCCTCCGCAGCTCCCTGTGACTTTGGGTAAGTCACTTAACTATCCATTGACCCAGGTACAAAGTTTGATTTAAAAATATCCAAAATGATGAATCAAATTATATTTTATTATATATTATATTTGTGTTTGGCTTAGAGATGTAATAATTAGTATATATAAACTGAGTTTTGATATTGTGTGTTGATTTTTTTATGCATTATTTTATTGTATTTGTTTGTTTTGTGAACAACTTTGGGTTGGATTATATATTAAAAAAGGGATCCTGGGAAGTGTTTCATTATTGTTAAACAGTTTAAGGGAGTCAATATGTACTGAATTCACATTATCTTACTTTTTTTTTTTTTTTTAAATACCATACAGAAACAATATGCTCTGTTCAGATCTCCCAATATTAATGGCAAGGGACTTTGATACAGTTAATAACCCCAATGTAAATAGATCAGTGAATACACAGCAGGTACCAACAGAGTCAGAAATCTTTTCTCAGCACTGTATAGAGCAGGGCTGCCAAAAGGGGTAGGCAGGGAAGGGGGTAAAATTCCCTGGGCCTAGGCCTCTAAGGGGGATCCGGCACCGAGGTCTCTCTTCTGACAGGACCCAAGTGATCGCGTCCCAACAGGGGAAGGAGAGAGAAAACTCCAGCACTGGGCCCCCCTTGGAGGCTGGGGAGGACCCGGAGCTTCCTCCAGTGCTGCTCTTCTGCCCATTGCTGAGCGGCTGCCTTTCCTCTCACGTGCATGCTTGGTTTTGGAAACCGAGCATGCCCCGAGGAAAAGCAGCTTCAGGGGCAGGCAGTCAGCGCTGGAGGAAGTTGTCTGCTGCTGGCGGGGCCTCGGGATCCCCGCCAGCCAAGGTATTTCAATCTTGTTGCAGCAACAATCTGGGGAGGGGGGGGGGGGGGTCTGGCGGCAGCAGCCCTGCCCTAATTCAGTCTCTTGGCAGCCCTGATGAGGAGGTTTAGGTTTGGTGGATCCCTGGTAAGTTTTAAACCCAGGGGAATGTGACTACACTCATCTCTCACGTACATAGTTCTCAGCCCTAAATAAACTACATTTTTGAATCAAATTGTCCTTTTTCTAGGTTAGAAAAAACAAGAACCACTGGGCCAACAGAAATCAGGGAACATTCAATGACACAGAGTTAGGGGAGGTGTGAAGGGCTGCAGGAAGTTTATGCTGGAAGTTTCCTGCTTATTTATATTCAGATTTGTTTAGATGCACTTACAAAAGAAATAGGCTGACTAATGCAGAAGACCCTATCCTATTTAGCATGTGGGGAAAACAGTAAATAGAAAAAGAAATTAAAGTCTTTGTAAGTAAACACAATAAAGAGATAGCCAAGGCAATACTCAAATATGAAGGGCAATTGTGGAAGGATACAAAAGGCACATCTACTAATTCAATACAAGGACCAGAAGGCACGAAATGAAGCTAAACAGTAAATTTAAAAGAAATCAGACAAAATATTTATTCACTCAGGGGTCCTTTTACTAAGGTGTGCTAATGGATTTAGAACACGCTAACAATTGGCATGTGCTATATACTAAAATGCCCATTATATTCATATGAGAGTCTTATCATTTAGTGCACACTAATGATTAGCGTGCCTTAATAAAAGGACCCCTCAATGTGTAATTAAACTCTGGAATTCGATGCCAAAGAATGTTGCAAAAGTAGTTAGTTTAACAGGGTTTAAAAATATTTAGACAAGTTCCTGAAAGAAAAGTCCACAAACCATTATTAAGATGGACTTGGGAAAATCCACTGGTTATTCCTGGAATAAGCAGCATAAAATCCACAAGGAAACAGACCCCTTTCCCCTGGAATGGTAGTCTCTATGAATATTGCTAGAATTTATCATCTCCCTTAGGCAGATTAACTGTTCCCTACTAATTTAAGTACCAAAAATAGAGTGCAGGACTGCTTGTGGAGCAGCTCACTGCACTTAATTCAGAACCCAAATGGCTTGATTAAAAGAGAAGATCCCACAGGCTTGGTAGGTCCCCTCACCAAGGTAGGGTCCAGAAAGAAAAATATTGCAATGGTCAAGAACCCCAGCGCGTAGGGATTAACGAAAGAAAGCTCTATTCTCCATTAGAGTGAGGCTACAGAAGGGACACCAGGATTCAACTCTAAAATATTAGAGGCTGAGCAGACTGCAAATCTTGACTGAGCAATATCCAGAGGAGCTTGGATCCTTCGCTTGCTATGGCACCGGGTAATCTAAAGTTGGAAGCAGAAAGAACACCCTCACTCTGTGAGCTCCCACAACAGGTTTAAATAAAAAGGAAAGTCCTCCCAAATTCTGAGGCGAATAAAATCCTGCTCCCAGGTATTCCTATCAGACTATGAGAGACCCCTTTCTACTGACAGGACCTTTCTTTAAAAATCAGCAACATAGGCAAGCAGCCGGTCTGCTCTGGTAAAGAGTTAGAAATTGGGCTTGCTGCAGGCGGTCACCCAAGATGACTGCTTGTACCCAGAAACTGTGGGTTTGCAAGATACCACTAAATGTTACTTTTTGTTTTTCCCCAAAAGGTAGGTGGTAGTCAGGTCCTGGATTGTTTTGCAGTCAGCACTCATATAGAGGCTCCAGGGACAACAAAGTTACTCACCAGTAACAGGTGTTCTTCAAGAGCAGCAGGATGAGTATTCTTACTCCTGGGTGAAGTCATACGATAGAACTTGCATGGGAAGTGCTTCTTAGCAATTGTGATAGAAGTGTCTAGAAGCATCTCACTGCACATGCACATGCTTCAGGACCTGGTCAGTCTATCATATACAATAAACGGAATTCAATTCCAAGGGGAGGTGGTGCGTGAGTAAGAATATTCATCCTACTGCCCTCAGAGAACATCTGCTACAGGTGTGCAACTATTTTCTCCAAGGACAAGCAGGATGAAAATATTCTTACATCTGGGAATCCCTAGCTACCAGGCTCCCCTTTACAAAAACAGGAAAACATAGCTAAGCCTGCAACAGGCAATGCCATGCAACAATGTTTCCCAAGTTAGTCCTGGAGTACCCCCCTTGCTAGTCAGGTTTTCAGGATATCCACAATAAAGATGCATGTAAGAAATTTGAATATAATGGAAGCTGTGTATGCAAATCAAGTTTACATATGCACCGTGGATATCTTGAAAGTCTGACTTACAAGGGGGTACTCCAGGACCGACCTGGGAAATATACTACTGCACATGAAATAACTCACTCACTCTCTTTTTTTTTTTTTTTTTAAATAAAGGCAACCTGGAATAGAACGAAAATGGGCCTAGGTAGGTAGAGTTGGATTCTAGACATTAAAGGGATCCATCTTGAAGTTCTGTTCCAATCTGTAGAGATATGACTGTGTGGAACAAAGTCTATGTCACAGCTCTGCAAACTTCATCTGTGGAGGCCGATCTCAAGTGGGTTACTAACATCATGGTTTTGACACTGTCAGCTGTGCAATGACCCTCTAGAGCAGAAGTAATCAACCATGGGGGGGGGGGGGGGGGGGGGAACAAAATTCCCAGGGCCCAGCCTCCAAGTGGGGCCCGGCGCTGCCGCTGTGTTCACAAGGCTTCCAGTGGCAGGCAGAAGGCTGCATTGGTCTCGTGGCGTCTCTTCTGTATGCCAGCTGGGTCCCACTGCGCTAACTCGTTTTCTCTGCCACCACATGTCCTTCTTTCTTCCTGCCTGTCCGGCCTCCTCCTGTGCAAAGAACTTCCTATTTCCACCATGGAAGGGGAAGTGGCAGGAAGAGGATTTGTGGCGGCAAAGAGTTAACATGTTACCGCGATAACCCGGGTCCTGTGGCCGGCAGCATACATAAGCACAAGCACAGTAGCAGGAGAGAATGAGAAGACGCTCAGGATTAAGGAAAAGAGGGGGCTGGGATGAGAATGCCATATTAAACACGCACGTTCCTGAAGAAGCCACACAGGTGAAACAGCAGCCCCGTCGGACTTTAAGCAAAGTGCTGTTGATTTTTTCTGGCGCTGATGTATAGAGTCTAATTATAACTTAAGAAGTAGACAGACGTTTTGAGAGACATTTTGAAAGACGATTGAGTTAAATACGTTAAAAAGCAATAAAGCAAATACAAGGAGTTTTTCCCAATGATAGAAACTTAACAACGGCATAAAAGTCTTGCCATTGTAAACTTAGGATTTGGGCAAATACAATAGGGTTCTGAGGGTTTTCTCCTTGCAAAAGTGAAACATCACGATAGTCTTGATAAGCTTATGATTGACTAGTGTTCAAAAGTGCTTGTATAGATTTACCTGATTATTACACTAGTTACCTCTTGTCATGGTTGTGGCCATGCCCTTATGTTCAGACCTACTGTTTCTCTGTATCTAGCTCTGTGACCTCTCCAGTCTGCCTTTTTTCCTATTGTTGTTCTTCCTGTAAACCAAGCCTTGCTTTGGTCTCCCTGCTTCTGCTTCATTTCCTGTTGTTCTTCCTGTTAGCCAAGCCTTGCTTTGGTGTCCTTGAAGCCATGCCTCGCTTTGGTGTCCCTGCTTCTGCTTCATTTCCTACTTGTGACATCATCAGCCTACTCCTTTATAAGGACACAGGGAGCTTTCCTACGTTGCCTTTGCAAGAGGTCTCTTAATCTTCTGTTCCTGTTTAGATCATTTCCCTGCTTGGCTTTGTTCCTGAGAATCTTGCTTATGAAGGTCTGTTCTGTGTTTCTTTGAGTCTTGTGTTTCAATGCTTTGCTTTGTTTCTGTGTGTTTGCTTTTGTACCTTGATCCTGAAAGCCTGGCTCTACAGCCATACCCTGCCCTTGGTGTCTGTATCTGTTTGACTCTACCCTTGGCTCCTGCTTTTAGTCTAGCCCTGCTTTTGACTCTTGCTATAGTTAAGCTCTGTGTGTAAGCCAATCTCTGTTTCTGTTTTCCCTGTTCTGTTTCCTGTGTGTGTAGTTTTTGTCTGTTAATTCTGAGAGTCTGTAGAAGCCAGCATCTCCCCTGATTACTTCACCGTTATACACCTGTGCCTGCTGCCTCTCAGTCTGCCTGGCCTTTCCCTTTCTAGCTGTGAGTGCTGGTAAGCACATTGCTTCTTTGTTTGTCTTCCCTTAGTCTGCTATGTTTGCTTCCTGGCTCTTGAGCTCTGTTTCTGCCAAGTTCTGTTCCTACTACTACTTATCATTTCTATAGCGCTACTAGACGTACGCTGTTATGTGTTTGAGCTAGTTCTGTCCCTGTTCCCTGCTAAGCCGAGCCCATTCCAGTATCCTGTCCAGCTGAGCCGAGCCCGTTCCAGTATCCTGTTCCAGCCGAGCCCGTTCGAGAATCCTGAATCCTGTTCCAGCTGAGCCCGTTCGAGAATCCTGAATCCTGTTCCAGCCCAGCCCGTTCGAGAATCCTGAATCCTGTTCTAGCCCAGGCTGTTCGAGAATCCTGAATCCTGTTCCAGCCCAGCCCATTCGAGAACCTGAATCCTGTTCCAACCAAGCCTGTTCGAGAATCCTGAAACCTGTTTGAGAATCCTGAATTCTGTCCCTGCGTCTTGCCTGTCTAGTTGTGCTTTGTCTTGTTTCTTTCAGTCTAGTCCTGTCCGGATCCAGTCCTTGCCTTGTCCTGCCCTTTTCTGGACCCCGTTTTAATCTACTTCTGTGTTTTGCCTTGTCTTGCATTTCCATTTCTGGGTCCCAGTCCTAGTTATAATCCAGTTCAGAGTCTTGCCTTGTCCTGTCTGGGTTCCAGTTCTGGCCCTTTGTCTTCTTTTCCTTGCCTCGTCTGGATCCGGTTCTTGTGTTGTCCAATGTGTTTAGTTACCTCTGTCCTGCCTTGTTGAGTCTGTTAGTTTATCCTAGTCCAGTCTGTTGTAATTCCTGCCTGTGCCAGCCCCAGTAATTTGTCTGCCAAAGCTCCGGCTTTGGTCCAAGGGCTCACCATTCCTGACAGTTGTGACACCTCTGCACAATTTTGCACAGTGTTAATAATTTGGTTCTCCAATCAATCTCTGAATGTCTTTAATGTGTTCCAGATCACTCTTTCTTCCAGAAGATTTATCTGGTAGAACTTTCTCTGAAACAGATCACAGACCCTGGGTGTTAAGCCAATCTACATTAGCTCCCCATCCCAAATTGTATACATATTTTAGAATTTTCTGAATCTGAGGAACTTGGAAAAGTACACCTGGTCAGATCGTCCTGAATTAGTCACCATGACAGGGACTCCCTTTGTGAAACTGTGTGAGGCGACATCCTGAAGGTTACCTCTGGCCTGCAACCACTGGGAAGAGAGGACTGAGATGTGCCATGGCAGTTACATGGACTGTGGAAGTCATGTGGGCCAACATTCTCAACATCTGCCAAGATGATGCTTGCTGACACTGGTTCAGCTCCACAACTACAGAAGTCAGAGACTCTATCGATTGTTGACAACGAAATGTGCACAATTGACTCCAACTTCAAAATAAATTTTCATTTGACAGCATTTTTTTTTCAAGTTCTGTGTTCAGCCTTCAAATAAATATATTTTGTGGTCCATTAGCACTAATTTTGTACATAAAGAAATATCCTGTTTCTGTAATTAATCAAATTTCTCATAGATTTACTATACATAGTAGGACTCAGTAAGGATCAGACAGTAGAAAAACAGAGAAGTTGGAGTCAAAGATTTGGTGCACCAACTCCACAGCCCAATCAAGAAAAGACTAGACATCTGCAGGATACAAGGAGAGCTCCTATGGATACAACCTGTACATCTGGACTGGTCTAGGACACACAGCGAGTTGTAATTATATATTGCCTTTTTTTTTTTAAATACATACTCCAACCCAAAGTAGTTCACAAAACATAAGAATACAATAAATAAAGCATCAAAATACATCAACACACAATATAGCACAATTCATATATACAAATACATCTCAACAAAGCACATAACACATTTTGATTCACCATTTTGACTTTTTTAAAACAATTTCTTTATATATCATATACATCATTGTACTTATACAGATTGAATCTTATTTCTCAGAATGATATTATGGGCCAATTTTATCGCTGGGCACCTATGAGAAAAGTCCATAAAGGTGCCTATAAAGGAAATACAGGGCCCTAGAAAGTAGACTCATAATGACCACCAGTAGGGCACTGCTGCTCCAGCAATAAATGCACGAGTATACACATGTATTTAATAAAAACACACAAAGTAAAGCGTCATAGATTTGATATACCACCTTCCTGTGGTACAACCAAAGCTGGCATATATTATATGCAGTTACTTTCTATATCCTTAGTGGGCTTACAATCTAACCCGCTGTTTACAAAGCCACGCTGAAATGCCAACACAGCCTATTCAAAGTGAATGGGCTGTGTCAGCATGATCGCACCGGTGGCCGCTAGTGTGGCTTTGTAAACAGGCGGTTAAAGTCTGTATCTGGGGCAATGGAAGGCTGTAATTTACCTTGGGTCACTAAGAACTACTGTCATGTCTGTGGCCGTGACCACCCTCAGCCTTACCTTGTTTCTGGGGACCAGCCTCTGTGCTGGCTTCTGTCTGTCTCTGTTAGTTTTGTCTCTGGCTCTGTGTGCTGATTACTTCACTAGACCTCACCTTTGTGGGCTATGCCTCTCCGGGGAGCCAGCATCTAAGATGGCTGCCGCCTACTCTGTGCCAGCTTCCAAGATGGCTCCTGCTTGTCTTTCCTGTGTGTTCACTTCCTATGTGTACCCAGCCTTCCCTTGGTGTGAGTGTGTTTCCTGCTCCTATCCTGCGCAGGTGACATCATCAGTAAGGGCCTTCATAAGGAAGTGCTGTGCTAGCATTCAGGGCCTTTACATGGTGTTATGCCTTTAGGCCAGGTCAGGTTAGTTAGTGTTCTGCTGCACTACTGCTTAGCCTTTCTCTGGGTTCTGGCCCAGCTTCTCTTTGTGTCTGTGGGCTCTGCCCTTCTGTTTGTGTCTGTGGACTGCTAGGCCTTCCGTGGGGGGCTCTGCCCTGCTACTCTGTGTCTGTGGACTGCTTGTTCTTCTTAGGGTTACCATATGGCTCCAGAAAAAGGAGGACGGATTGAGCCAGCCGGGTTTTACTTCCAGTGCTTTCAATGGAAGTAATTGAGCCAGCCGGGTTTTACTTCCATTACTTTCAATGAAAAGCAATGGAAGTAAAACCCGGCTGGCTCAATCCGTCCTCCTTTTTCTGGAGCCATATGGTAACCCTAGTTCTTCTACTCCCTTGCTCTGTGTTTGGCTCTGAAGCCTTCAGTCACTCTCCCTCGGTTTGTGGTGGGAGTCTGTAGCTTCAGCCTGACTCTGCTAGTTCCTGGTGTATTCTATCGTCTGCTGCCTGTCTCTATTGCCTGAACCCCGATATTCTCTGCTTGCTGCCTTCCTCTGACTATTGCCTGAACCCCGATACTCTCTGCTTGCTGCCTGACTCTATTGCCTGAACCCCGATATACTCTTCTGCCTGCTGCCAGCCCTAGACTCCGTTAGTTCCTGGTTCTCCTTCAGTTTGCCTGACGAGTTTGACTCCTGCTTGTTCCTGAGTTTCCTCGCTTGCTGCCAGCCCTGACCTCTGCCGGTTCCTGTCGAACCCTGCTTCTGCCTAGCTAGGGCGTTTACCCTAGGGGTTATCCTGAACCCTGCCTCTGCCTAGCTAGGGCGTTTACCCTGAGTGCCTATCCTGAACCCTGCTTGTATATCCTGAGGGTATATCCTGAACCTTGCTTGTATATCCTGAGTGCTCATCCTGAATCCTGTCTCTGTCTAGCTAGCGTGTATTTCCTGGGTGCTTATCCTGTAACCTGCCTCTACCTAGCTACTGGGTTTACCCTGTGAGTATTCCCGGTACCCCGTTCTGCCTAGCTTGCTGTGTGCCCTTGTCCTTGCTCCTGTTGCGCTTCTGTTCGTCTTGTCTCCCTGGTCTGTCTTGTGTTCCTTGCTAGGGGCAGCGCAGCAGCTTTCAGTCTGAGTCTAGTAGTCTAGCTTCCTCGTGTTCCCTGACCCAGGGTGGATCCTCTAGATCTCCAGTACCGGCCTCCTCCTGCAAGTCCTGTCGGCCCCCGCACGCTGGAGCTCAACTCCATGGGAACGGGGCCAAGTGCAGGTGAAACTGTTCCTGTTCTGCCGGTTCCAGTTGGCTGCCTCAGTCCCGACTCCAGTCCAGAGGTCCAGCCCTGTCCTTCTGTGTATCCAGTTCCAGGGTGGTCTTGCATGCCGCTGCCGTTCCTCGGCAGTGGTCCAAGGGCTCACGTATTCTGGTTCTGCCTCAAGGACCTGACAGAATGCAAAGGCCCTCGAGAACCCGACAACAGCAAAGGGAATCAAATTCGGTCCCCCAGGTTCTCAGATCACTACATTAACCATTAGGACAGTGGTTCCCAAACCTGGTCCCAGAGGCACCCTAGCCAGACAGGTTTTCAGGACAGCCACAATGAATATTCACAAAATAGATTTGCATGCACTGCCACCACTGCATGCAAATCTATCTCATAAATATTCACTGTAGATATACTGAAAACCTGACTGGGAACCACTGCATTAGGCTACTTCATCCCAGAGAATGTCTGCATGCAGACTGCCTCAAGGTGGATGTAGTATATCTTTTTTTTTTTTTAAGTCTGTGTACTATGTATAAGGTGACTTGTGGGAACAAGACCTTTGCATTTCTGGAACCAGGATCCTGAAAACTGTGGCAGCGTTTTCCTGGTAAAAGTGTGTCTCTAACACCATTATTTTTCTGCTTAACCTGCTCCTAAATCCCCCCTCCCCCAAGCAACATCCCCACATCTTAGGTATTGTCGTATCTTTTTAATATTGTATACCAATTGAATCTGTTATGTAAGGTGCTAAATCAAGTCGGCCAAATACATAAATTAAATAAGTCAATCAAAATGGTAATTCAACAGTACCAACAGTAGCTCAAAAGACAATGCTTTGTATTACTTGCCTGGGTCCACTTACTGTACACTCACAAAAGATGGGAAAATTAGGGTCTTACCTTGGTAATTTTCTCTCCTTTAGTCACAGCAGATGAATCCATTAACTGATGGGTTGTATCTGCCTACCAGCAGGTGGAGATAGAGAACACTGAAAAACCATAGTGCCCTCTTGGACAGCTACCTCCATCTGCCTTCAGAATTTGAAACTTCCAAAGCATAGTGAATCCTCAAAGTAGAATAACATGAACTTTCTTCACAGCGAACTAACATCCCAAAACAGGAACCATAACCATACAAAGGAGGGACAATCTCAACCTCCTGTGATAGAACAGTATATAGAAATCTTGAAAACTGTTTTGCAACTCCTCCCAACGAGGGAACATATCTGCATGAGAGAACTGAACAAAAAACAGAGTCAGACAGGGAGGGATCATGGATTAATCTGCTGTGACTAAAGGAAAGAAAATTACCAAGGTAAGAACCTAATTTTCCCTTCCTTGTCATCAGCAGCAGATGAATCCATTAACTGATGGGATGTACAAAAGCACTCCCTAATTAGGGCGGGAACAGGTAACTCCGCGAGCAAGCACCTGCGCTCCAAAATGTGCGTCCCGCTGCGCTGCAACATCCAGCCTGTAATGTTGGACAAAAGAGAGCTTAGAAGCCCAAGTAGCCGCACTACAGATCTCTTGAAGAGAGAGTGCCCCTGTTTCAGCCCACGAGGGGGAAATCGCTCTCGTGGAGTGCACCTTGCACGTGTCAGGCGGAGACCGCCCTGACAGCAAATACGCAGAAAAAATGACTTCCTTGAGCCAACGGGCTATAGTGGCCTTAGACGCTTGAGACCCTCTTCGAGGACCTGATGATAACACAAAAAGTTGATCAGAAGTCCTGAAAGCATTAGACATCTTCAGATATTGCAACAGAGCCCTGCAGACATCCAAAAGATGCAACTGCCCAAAAGATTCCGGAAACTCCTCTCTAGAAAAGGAGGGCAGATAAATGGGCTGGTTCAGGTGAAACGATGAAACCACTTTAGACAGGAAGGAAGGCACAGTATGTACCGTTACTCTGGACTCTGAGAATTGCAGAAAAGGGTCTCGACAGGACAGCGCCTGGAGTTCAGACACACGTCTCGCCGAGGTCATGGCCACCAAAAAGACTGTCTTTAGAGTCACATCCTTCTCTGAAGCTCGCCTCAGCGGCTCGAAGGGCGAACACTGGAGAGCCTTCAACACCAGCCCCAGGGTCCAAGCCGGACACGGCAGCCGCACTGGTGGGCGGAGCCAGAGCGCCCCTCTTAGAAATCGGGCAACGTCCGGATGAGCGGCAAGGGAACAGCCAGAGACCTTCCCTCGAAAGCATGCCAATGCTGCCACTTGCACTCGCAGGGAATTGTAGGCCAAGCCTATTTGTAATCCAACCTGCAAAAAGTCCAGTATCGGCGAGACTGTAGCCCACATGGGTATGATCGCCTTTGAAACACACCACACCTCAAACTGGCGCCAGATCCGAGCATAAGCAACTGAGGTGGACTGCTTGCGGGCCTGCAAGAGAGTGGAGATGACTTTGTTAGAATAGCCCTTGTCTCTCAATTGTGCCCTCTCAAGAACCATGCCGTAAGACCAAAGCGGCAGGGATCCTCCATGGTCACCGGTCCCTGCATCAACAGGTTCAGCACCAGAGGCAAAGGAAGAGGGGCCTCCACCAGCATCCGCCGGAGGTCTGCGTACCACGGACGCCTGGGCCAATCCGGGGCAATGAGAATCACCACTCCTCGATGTAGCTAAATTTGCAGAAGGACTCGCCCAATCAAGGGCCAAGGAGGGAACACATACAGGAGGGCCCGAGGGCCAGGGTTCAGCCATAGCAGCCAACCCCACCGAACAAGGATCTCTCCGTCTGCTGAAAAAGCACGGGACTTTGGCATTGGCGCTTGACGCCATAAGATCCGCTACGGGCGTACCCCATTTGGCACAGAGCTGAAGAAACACTTCGTCTGCCAGTTCCCACTCCACAGGGTCGATTTGATGCCTGCTTAGAAAATTGGCTTGCACGTTGCTCTGACCTGCTACATGCGCCGCAGAAAGAAGCTGCAGGTGTAGCTCGGCCCAGAGGCAAATCTGAGCGGCCTCTGCGGCCAGTGCTCTGCACTGGGTGCCGCCCTGGCGATTTATGTAGGCCACCGCTGTCGTGTTGTCTGACAGAACTCTGACAGCCAGCCCATCCAGAGTCTTGTGAAAGGCCAGAAGAGCCTGGAATATTGCTTTCAGTTCCAAGCGATTGATGGGACCACCCCGTTTCCACGGGTGTCCACAGACCCTGGGCATAGCTTCCCAAGCAATGTGCTCCCCAGCTGACCAGGCTGGCATTGGTTATCACCAGGCACCAAGAGGGAAGCGCCAGCGGCATTCCTCGCCACAGCATGCTGTCGGAGAGCCACCACTCCATACTGAGTCGGGCTGCAGGGAGCCACGTTAGTCTGCGCTGATAATCCTGGGACATTGGAGACCATCGTTGAGGCAGGGCAATCTGCAGAGGTCTCAAGTGCGTTCTCGCCCATGGCACTACCTCCAAAGTGGCCGTCATCGACCCCAGAAGCTGGGCAAAGTCCCAAGCTCATGGGCGAGGCATCAACAGGAGCAGATGGACCTGATTCTGAAGCTTGCACTGCCTTTGGTCGGGCAGAAAGACAAACCCCGAGGTCGTATCGAACCGGACCCCCAAATATTCGAGAGACTGAGAGGGGGTCAGGTGACTTTTGGGTATACTGATGACTGAGCCTAGAGACTGCAGTACTGTGACCACTCTGGCTGTGGCCAGACGACTTTCGTCTGCCGAATTCGCTCCGATGAGCCAGTCATCGAGGTATGGGTAGATCCTGACACCCTCTCGTTTGAGAAAGGCAGCTACTACCACCATTACCTTGGGAAAGGTGTGGGGAGCTGTGGCAAGGCCAAAAGGCAAGGCCCGAAACTGAAAATGTTTTCCCAACACCGCAAACCGGAGAAACCGTTGATGCAGGGGCCAAATAGGAATGTGCAAGTAAGCTTCTTTTAGGTCCAGAGACGTGAGAAACTCTCCTGGCTGTACCGCCGCAATGACAGAGCGCAGGGACTCAATGCGAAAATGCCGCACTCTTAGTGCCTCGTTGACTGACCTTAAGTCGAGGATCGGTCGGAAAGACCCACCTTTTCGAGGCACCACAAAGTAAATGGAGTAGCGACCGCAGCCGCGTTCGGCACAGAGATCACCGCTCAGAGGTGCAACAAGACTTGTAAGGTCTCCTCTACCGCCGCCCGTTTGACGGCAGTATCGCATCGGGACTCCAAAAACACATCTCTCACCGGGGCACTGAATTACAATTGGTAACCTTCTCTGATCAGGTCCAGGACCCACTGATCTGAGGTAATCTTGATCCATTCCTCGAGAAAGAGGGAAAAGCGTCCCTCCTACTGCAGGAATCGAGGAATGGACTGGCGCCCCGTCATTGAGGGGGCCGCCCCTGAACTCCAGGCCTTGATCCGGCTGCTGCGGAACGCTTGTCCGAGCTAAAGGAGTTCCTCTGCTGAAAGCGGGCACGTTGCGAAAACCCAGCAGAGCGCCCCGGGTGATACCTGCGAGCTTCACGGAAGCGAGGTCTGGAAGAGGAGGGCCACACAGAACCCTTGGAAGAAGGCCTCGGCCTATCCTCGGGAAACCGCTTGGGCTTAGGGTCCCCCAGGTCTTTAACAATTTTCTCCAGCTCCTCTCCAAATAACAGGAGGCCCTGAAAGGGTAGCCTCACCAGCCTGTGCTTAGAGGCCATGTCAGCCGCCCAATGCCGTAGCCATAGAAGGCGGCGGGCAGCAACCGCCACAGATATCCGTTTAGCCGAAGCTCTGGCCAGATCATAAAGGGCATCAGCCAAAAACGAAAGGGCCGACTCCATCCGCGGGGCAACCTCAGCGAGGGACTCCGCACCATCCGCGGGCTGCTCCACTGCCTGTTGTAACCAGGAGAGACAGGCCTAGGCAGCATAGGAACTGCAAATAGGTGCCCTTAAGGCGAGGCCCGATATTTCAAAGAACCGTTTCAGAGCGGATTCAAGCTGCCGGTCCTGCATGTCTTTCAGGGCAACCCCTCCCTCTACAGGGAGGGTGGTCTTTTTAGTCACCGCCGTGACCAAAGTGTCCACTTTAGGCATCCCCAAAGGGGCCAAGTGCTCCTCACTTAGAGGGTAAAACTGACCCATAGCCCTGGCCACTTTCAAAAGCCAATCGGGTTCAGACCATTGAGCTAAAATAAGCTCTTGGATGGAGTCATGCATAGGAAAGGCTTTTTAGTACTTGCCATCCTAGGATTACCAGAGGAGGCCTCGCCCTTGGCAGGATCATCAATCGAGAGGATCCTGCAGGGCATCAGAAATGAGCGCTGGCAGCTCGTCGCGGTGGAAAATCCGAACCACATTGGGATCATCCAGATCCGGTGGCAAACCGGCACCTTCCTCTGGCTCATCAGACCATGAGGCCCTGCCAGAACCCTCAGAATCCCCACAGCCCGACCACCGGGGGGGAGGGGAGGAGAGGGAAGTGCATCACTCTCCGATGGGGAATTTACCTGTCTATGTTTAGCGTCCTTCCAACGCTCGGGGGAAGTAGCCAACCCCGGGCCATCAACACCTAGGGGGAAACCAGGTAGCAGCGCAGTGTCAGACACCTGTGGCAGAGCTCTTTTCAGCATGTAGGCTTTATGCATTAAAAGCACAAACTCAGGGGAGAAAAACTCACCCTGACCCTCCGCCTCCGAATTAAGAGTAACGGGAATAGGAGCTCCTCTGGTAGCCTCTGACCGAGGCGTCCCCCTGCACTCAGACTCCTCCGTGAGGGTCCAGATATGCAGCGCTTCCAAAATGGTGCCGCTGCCAGCTCCATTGAGCAGGAAGAATCATCACTCGCTATGCTCGTACCAGCTCTAGTGTCTAAAGAGTACGTCTTACAGAGCCCCGCTGCTGATCTGCGTTTACCACAATGGAAGCAGCGTTTAACTCCTTCAGCAGCCATTGCCCAACTGGATGGAATTATATAAGTAAAATGGCGGCTTTGCACCAAAACTTACCCCGTTCGGAACGGCGTCTGCGGGACCTCCCCGGAGGAGCTAGGCACCACTCTTACCTCAAAAGACCGAGTCAAACGAGCTCTGGTCAAGCTGCACGCTGAAAATAGCCTCAGAATAATTACGCAGAATCAATGCATACTCCTTTTTTTTTTTTTTTTTTTAACGCTGTGAGGAAAGTTGGAGGCAGGCAGCAACCGAGGTACTCCGGTAGGCAGGGGGATGGGTAAGGCAGGGAAAGGGCGAACCTATATGCCTTCGAAGTGGGCACCATCAGCCACAACACCCCAGCTTCAACTGGCAAAGTACAGGAGCCACCCCAGGCAGAATTTTTTCCAGGAGCTGATCAAGCTACGTCCACACCTGCTGGGAGATAGAGAAATACTGAAGGCAGATGGAGCAAGCTGTCCAAGAGAGCACTATGGTTTTTCAGTGTTCTCTATCTCCACCTGCTAGTAGGCGGATACAACCCATCAAGGAATATTAGATTGCAAAAATCCAGGTTTTTAATTAAAGTTGCTTATGGTGCATATATTAAAGTGCTGTACCACTGTTACAATCCATGGTAAATTGATGTAACACTCAAAAAAAAATTCTAGACTGCATTATTCTAAGATGCAACATGTTAGCTGTTAAAGTGACAATACAATGGTATGTCTGCCTTGACATGATATCAACACCTAAGTATCTGCAAATTACTGAACATCAAATAACTTATACAGCTGAAGTCTAAACAAACATTCTATCATACTGCATACTCATATATTCAGCATTGGTATTTATGCATTTTGACAAACTAAAAATGTTTAATAAAAACAATATTCTTCTCTTAAGACTTCAAGTATGTAGTTGAGCACAATTTTCTAATTGGCTATAAAATTATCTGGTTATATTAACCTCAATGCCAGGCCACCGCATGTTGGTGATGATATAACCAACACATATGACTAGGGGATGTGTCTATTTTAGCATAGCAGAAAGACAAATCATGTCAAATACACAATGCCTCATAAAACAAGTGCAGAAAGCATGAGGAACATAGCTCACAGAATTCTTTCCAATCCCATGTATCTGTAACCTAAATAGGAGAGGGTGGGGTGCTTTGAATGGAGTAATATAATGAAGATACATACCTGTAGCAGGTATTCTCCGTATCTTCATTTTCTCCAAGGACAAGCAAGCTGAATATTCTCACTGATGGGGTTTCCTTAGCCCCCAGGCCTACTCAAAACAATGAACACTGGTCAATTGGGCCCCGTAACGGCCTAGGAGGGTGGAGTTGGATTCTAAACCCCGAACAGATTCTGCAGCACCAACTGCAGAAACTGACTGTCGCGTCGGGTATCCTGTTGAAGGCAGTAGTGAGATGTGAATGTGTGGACTGATAACCACGTTGCAGCCTTGCAAATCTCTTCAATAGAAGCTGACTTCAAATGAGCCACTGACGCAGCCATGGCTGTGACATTATGAGCTGTGACATGGCCCTCCAGAGTCAGCACAGCTTGGGCATAAGTGAAGGAAATGCAATCTGCTAGCCAATTAAAGATAGTGCGTTTTCCGATGGCAACTCCCCTTCTGTTGGGATTAAAAGAAACAAACAGCTGGGCGGACTGTCTATAGGGCTTTGTCTGCTCCAAGTAAAATGTGAATGCTCTCTTACAGTCCAAGGTGTGCAACTTGTCTTCACCAGGGCGGGTATGTGGACGGGGAAAAAATGTTGGCAAGACAATTAACTGGTTCAGATAGAACTTCGACACCACCTTTGGCAAGAACTTAGGGTGAGTGCGGAAAACTACTCTGTTTTGATGAAACTTGATATGAGGTGCATGCACTACCAGGGCTTGGAGCTCACTGACTCTACGAGCTGAAGTAACAGCCACCAAGAAAATGACCTTCCAAGTCAAGTACTTCAGATGGCAGGAATTCAGTGGCTCAAAAGGAGCTTTCATCAGCTGGGTGAGTACAACGTTGAGATCCCATGACACTGGTGGAGGTTTGACAGGGGGCTTTGATAAAAGCAAACCTCTCATGAAGCGAACAACTAAAGGCTGTCCAGAGATAGGCTTACCCTCTACACACCGATGATAAGCACTAATTGGACTGAGGTGAACCCTTATGGAGTTGGTCTTGAGACCAAACTCTGACAAGTGTAGAAGGTATTCAAGCAGGGTCTGTGTAGGACAAGAGACAGGATCTAGGGCCTTGCTATCATACCAGACGGCAAACCTCCTCCATTTAAAAGAGTAACACTTTTTTGTAGAATCTTTCCTGGAAGCAAGCAAGACTCGGGAGACACCCTCTGAAAGACCCAAGGAGGCAACCTCTAACCTCTGTGAGAGCCAGAGACTGGAGGTTGGGATGCAGAGCGACCCCTCGTTCTGGGTGATGAGGGTTGGAAAACACTCCAATCTCCGTGGTTCTTCGGAGGACAACTCCAGAAGAAGAGGGAAGCAGATCTGACGGGGCCAAAAGGGCGCAATCAGAATCATGGTTCCATGGTCTTGCTGTAGTTTCAGCAAAGTCTTCCCCACCAGAGGTATGGGAGGATACGCATACAGAAGGCCTGTCCCCCAATGAAGGAGAAAAGCATCCAACGCTAGTTTGTCGTGGGCCTGAAGTCTGGAACAGAACTGAGGGACTTTGTGATTGATCTGAATGGCAAAAATCTTTCGAGGGGGTGCCCCACTCTTGGAAGATCTTGAGGACAACATTCGTGTTCAGAGACCACTCGTGAGATTGCATGATCCTGCTCAACCTGTCGGACAGACTGTTTTTACGCCTGCCAGATACATGGCCTGGAGAAGCATGCCATGATGGTGCACCCAAAGCCACATCCTGACGGCTTCCAGACACAGAAGGCGAGATCCGGTGCCCCCCTGCTTGTTGGTGTAATACATAGCAACCCGATTGTGTGTCTGAATTAGTTGAACAGCCGATCTCTGAAAGCCTTGAGAGCGTTCCAGATCGCTCGTAATTCCAGGAGGTTGATCTGAAGATCTTTTTCCTGAAAGGACCAAGCTCCTTGAGTGTGAAGTCCATCTACATGAGCTCCCCACCCCAGCAGGGATGCATTCATCGTCAGCACTTTTTGTGGCTGAGGAATTTGGAATGGACGTCCCAAGGTTAAATTGGATTGAATGGTCCACCACTGAAGGGATCTGCAAAACTCGGTGGAGAGATGGATCCCATCCTCTAGATCCCCTGTGGCCTGACACCACTGAGAAGCTAGGGTTCACTGAGCTGATCTCATATGTAGACGTGCCATGGGAGTTACATGAACTGTGGAGGCCATGTGTCCCAAGAGTCTCAACATCTGCCGAGCTGTGATCTGTTGAGATGCTCGAGCCATGGACACGAGGGCCATGGGATTGTCTGCCCTTGCCTGGGGAAGATAAGCTTGAGACGTCCGTGTGTCTGAGCTCCAATGAACTCCAATTTCTGTACCGGAACAAGGGGGGAACTTGGGATAATTGATTACAAACCCCAGTAGCTCCAGTAGTCAAATAATCATCTGCATGGACTCTACAGCCCCTGCCTTCGAGGTGCTCTTCACCAGCCAATCGTTGAGATAAGGGAACACATGCACTCCCAGTCTGCGTAGCGATGCTGCGACAACTGCCACACTTTGTGAAGACCCTGGGCGCAGATGCGAGGCCAAAGGGTAGTACACAGTACTGAAAGTGCCGAGTTCCCAATCCTGTGAGCTGGAAGTATCGAGATGTGAGTATAGGCATCCTTTCAGTCCAGAGAGCATAGCCAATCATTTTCCTGAATCATGGGAAGAAGGGTGCCTAGGGAAACCATTCTGAACTTTTCTCGGACTAGCAATTTGTTCAGGGCCCTTAGATCTAGGATGGGACACATCCCCCCTGTTTTCTTTTGCACAAGGAAGTACCTGGAATAGAATCCCAGCCCTTCTTCCCCTGGTGGAACAGGTTCAACCGCATTGGCCTTCAGAAGGGCGGAGAGTTCCTCTGAAAGTACCTGCTTGTGCTGGGAGCTGAAGGACTGAGCTCCCGGTGGGCAATTTGGAGGCTTGGATACCAGATTAAGAGTGTATCCTAACCGGACTATTTGAAGAACCCACCTGTCGGAGGTTATAAGAGGCCACCTTTAGTGAAAAAATATCAACCTCCCCCCCCGACGAGTAAGACGTCCAGCACGGACACTTTTTCTGAGGCTATGCTGCACTGGAGCCAGTCAAAAGCCCGTCCCTTGCTTTTGCTGGGGAGCCCTAGGGGCCTTAGGCACACGGCGTTGACAAGAACACGCATGCTGGGACTGAGCCTGAACCGGCTGCCAAGAAGCAGTAATATACCTACGCCTATTATAGGAATAGGGAACTCTCCTCCTCCCTCCAAAAAACCTCCTAGATGAGGAGGTGGGAGCAGAAGATGCCCGACGGGAGACAGAATCCATAGCATCATGGTCTGATCGACCATGTCCTCTACTTTCTCTTCAAAAAGATTATCCCCTCAGCAAGGAACATCCGCCATTCGCTGCTGGGTCTTATGATCCAGGTCAGAGACACGCAGCCATGACAGTCTGCGCACCACTATACCCTGAGCAGCTGCAGCTACTTGGGATGCTACATCAAATGTGTCGTAAGTCCCCCTGGCCAGGAATTTGCGGCACACTTTCTGCTGCCTGACCACTTGGTGAAAAGGTTCAGTGAGTTCCGGAGGAAGTGCTTCAACCAAACTAGACAGTTGCCTCACCGAGTTCCAAAAGTGGATGCTCGTGTAGAGCTGGTAAGTTTGGATCTTGGCGGCGAGCATAGCGACCTGATTGGATTCTTTTGGGAGAAGAACCTAAGTCCTAGACTAGGGGGCGCCGAGGCATAGTCTCTAGTACTCTTGGTTCTTCTGAGACCAGAGTTCACCTCCATGGAATCGTGAGGAAGTTGGGCCTTCACAATTACAGGCTCTCCATGGACTCTGTACTGGGACTCGGATTTTTTGGAGACCACTGGGTTAGAAAGAGGGCATGACCAATTACGCATAAGTACTTCCCTGAGAGTATTATGCAAGGGGGCCGTCGCAACCTCAGCAGGCGGAGAAGGATAATCCAAGACCTCGAGCATCTCAGCACTGGGCTCATCCACAACCTCCATAGGGAAAGGAATGTCCTTAGCCATTTCCCGAATAAAAGATGAGAAAGAGAGACTCTCAGGCAGAGACATTCTACTCTCAATTGGCGGAAAGTATCTGGGGTCTTCCTCCTCTTTCCACGAGCGATCCTCATCGGTATCGGACAAAAGCTCCCTAAGAGCAGCCCGAACCCGAGCCTGTCTCAACATCGAGAATTGACAACTTTGTGGGGGGTGTCGAGAAGTCGACCCTTGCCTGGACTCCGACGAAGCTTCCTCCACCGACATCGAGGGGGAATCGACCAGGGAGGCAGCTGATGCCGCAAGCGGCACCAAAGACGGGGACCTCACCACAGGGCGATGGCCCAGATGCTGCCTCCGCAGTCGGTACAGAAGGCGCAAGCACCCCTGACACCGAGGCAGAGTGGTGAAGCAACCCTTCTAGAAGCTCCGGAAGAAGGGCCCTGGTGCACTCGTCGAGAGCTTCCATCGGAAAAGGCTGGGGGGCTGGTGCAGGAGTTGGTTTGCAGAATCTGAGGGGGGGCTTGAGAGCCGGTACCAGGCTGCCAGATGACCGACGCATCGGCACCTCCTGTATGGAGGGTGAGCGATCCTCCCAGCGCCGATTCCCTCGGCTCCCCGGAGCTTTCGGTACCATGAATAGAAGGAGAACGATGACGGTGCTTCTTAACCTTCGCTCGATACCCGTCATCGAGACTCCTCAGTACCGAAGCGGAGGACGTGGGATCCTCACGCCTCCTCGGGGCCGGGACGGGGGGGCCAGCATAGCACTAGATCTCGAGAGAGGTGGAGACCCACTCAATGCCTCGCTGTTCCCAACGCGATGCGGTCGTTCAGCAGCCATTACATGAGCTCTCGATGTCGCTGCTTCCCTCAACGTTGATGTCTCTGACATCAGTACCGAAGTCGATGCCAACGTCGAAGGACCGGACTTGATCAGAAAAAAGTTTCTTACGTTGAGCCTCCCGAGCCACTTGGGTCCGTTTCTTAATCAAAAGACACAGCTTACAGGCAGCTGGCAGATGGTCGGGCCCAGGGCACTGGAGACAACACGCGTGGGGGTCGGTACCCGAGATGGTCCGGTTGCAGCGAGTACAACGCTTGAAGCCGCTGGGAATCCTCGATGACATGGACGGGAAAACAGCAGCTGTGAAATTAAATGACTCGAACATGCGACGGAAAAAATAAGAAATCTTAAAAAGGTGAAGAAAATCTAAAAAGTAAAGGAAAAAGGGGCTTTTTTTTATATTGAAGAGAAAATAAAAATCAGCTGAAAGAAGTAAAGGGGGGGGGGGGGGGGGGGGGGGGGGGAAGCGGTAAACACGTACCCGGGTCTCCTGAGCAAAGAAAACACCGCCTAACACAAGACATGATTCTCCGATCGCGGATCAAAATAACTGAAGAGGACACACTCGCGTCGCAGGTGGGAAGCCGTTTGGCGCATGTGCGGTGCACTCGGCCCGCGCGACTGAGCGTTCCAGAGACTTCTAGATTTTCCAAAGTTGTCGCGGACGATGACCCATCAGTGAGAATATTCAGCCTGCTTGTCCTCGGAGAACTAAATATACTGTTGGCTTGGAAAGAATTATCAAATAAAAATGTGATAATATACTTAACTGCTAGATATCACTGTCAATAGATTTCAAAGTATGGATTTTGCTGTTGCCCTGATAGAGTGCTCATTCCAACATGAACATTTTCCCATTCTAACTACACCATATATTTTTGTCCCCTTACACAGATTTCTAGCCCTACGTGCTTGTTGTTTAACTTGGTCAGCAGGTGGAACTGTGTATAGTTCATTGTTATAAAAAGAAATTAGGGTTTATAAGTTTCCTGTTCCTCAAACGGATATGGGTCTAATTACAAAATTATCCATCACCTCATTCATCTCTTTGTGAACTCAAACAAACACACACTACAGAGTTTGTGATTTTTAGTAATGCAGGCATCAATGTGAAGAATCCAAAGTGCATACAGCCAAAAAGATGGCATGAATGGCCTGCCACAGAATCATGGTGAAATGGAGAGCTCTGTTCCTATGGATTATAATTGCATACTTTCAGAACCAAGTAGTGAAGGGATTCTACCTGTGTGATGCTCTCAGCTGCCCTCTTACTTGCTGATGAATCAGTTGTTGGTGTTCTGTTCTGCGTCTCTGTAAGAGAGGAAAATGTTTTTAAATTTAATGTGTAAAGTCCCACACAGTGGTTGAATGAAGCTTGGAGAAGAAAAAATAACATCTATACAATATGATCAGACTGAGGCACCTTTGCAGTAGTAGGTTGTAAGTGAAGTTACTCACCTGTAGCAGATGTTCTCCGAAGACAGCAGGACATATATTCTTACATATGGGGTGATGTCATCCGACGGAGCCTCGGTGCAGATGCTATCCCGTGTTCTTGTATCTTTACAAAGCCTTTGACATCATCACACCGTGCATGGGTGAGTGCCTTCCTGCCCAATGTGAGTGAGCTGGTCCAGCAGAACAATATCAAAGATAACAGAATTCAACTCCTAGGGAAGGTGGGAATGGATGCAAGAATACATGTCCTGCTGTCTTCGGAGAACATCTGCTACAGGTGTTCACCTTCTCTGAGGACAAGCACGACATTGTATCTCACATATAGGAATCCCTAACTACAAGGCTCACTAAAAACAACAAACCAAGGACAATAGCGACAAGGCTAACCAGAACCAATCACTCTTAACTATACAGTATTGTTGAGAGGATGCAGTCTGGAACAGAATAAAAAAGGCCTAGAAGGGTGGCGTTGGACTCTAAACACTAACTGCAGAAATGTCTGACTGAACTGTCGTGTTAGTTTTTTTTTTTTTTTCAAGACAATAACGAGATGTGAATGTGTGGACTAAAGACCACACTTCAGCTTTGCAAATCTCTTCATTGGAGGCTGACCTCAGTGGGCTACTGACACAGCCATGGCCCTAACATTGTGAGCCATGACAGGACCCTCCAGAATCAGTCCAGCCTGGGTGCAAGTGAAAGAGATGCATTTTGCTAGACAACTGGATAAAGCGTGCTTACCAATGGTTGCCTCCATCCTGTTTGGATCAAAAGAAAAAGTTGGGTGGACTGTCTATGGGGTTTAGTCTGTTTCAGATTGAAGGCCAAGGCTCGCTTGAAGTCTATGATGTACAGTGCACTTTCGCCAGGATGAGCATGAGGCTCTGGGAAAAATGTTGGAAGGACAACTGACTGGTTAAAATAGAACTTGGGATGCAAGCAGAAAACTACTCTGTTATGATGAAACTTTTTGTAAGGTGGATCAGCTACTAGCGCCTGCAGCTCACTGACACTAGGAGCAGAAGTGGCCACCATCAAAAATAAGACCTTCCAGGTCAGGTACTGCCGATGACAGGAATCAAGTGGTTCAAAAGAACCTTTCATGAACTGGGCGAGGACAATGAAGTCCTATGCCAGAATTGGAGGTCTGATAGGGGGCTTAGTCAACAGCAAAACTTTCATGAACTGAACTAGAGGCTGTACAGAGAAGGGCTTACTTCCTACCCAGTGGCAGTGGTGCTTCCCCACCCAAAATCTGAGATACTTTCTGCAACTCAGAAGTATCTATATGTGCATATGATCAATCTTTTAAGTCCAGAGATAATAGCTAATTGTTTGCCTGAATGATGGGAAGAAGGGTGCCCAGGGAAAGCATCCTGAACTTTTCTTTGACAAGGTTATTTGTTTAGGGCCCTTAGTTCTAGGATAGGACAAAATCCTCTCCTATTTTTGGGCACTAGGAAGTACTCAGAGTAGAATCCTTTCCCTACTTCCCCTGGCGGAACAAGTTCAAGCATGTGGGCCTTCAGAAGGGAATAGAACTCTTCTGCAAGCACTGTCCAAAGCTGAGAGATGTAAAAACAACCTTGGTGGGGTGGCCTAGTGGTTAGAATATCGGTCTTGACATCCAAAGATGCCCAGTTCAAATCCCATTGCTGCTCCTTGTGATCCTGGGCAAGTCACTTAACCCTCCATGGCCTCAGGTACAAATTTAGATTGTGAGCCCTCCAGGGACAAGGAAATACCCCGTGTACCTGAATGTAACACACCTTGAGGTACTACTGAAAAAGATGCAAATAAAAAAAAAAAGAAATAAATGTTGAGGAATTTGGCACCAATTGAGGGTGTAACCCCTCCCCCCCCCCCCCCCCCCCCCCCCCCCGGACTATCAGTTCACCTCTGATGGAAAAAAATTGAGCCTCCCTCCTTCCCTCCCACTGGTGCGTCATCCAGGACAGTCACTTTTACTATAGCTATGCTCTCTTGGAGACAGTCAAAAGCTTATCCCCTTGATTCGACTGGGGAGCTGGATAGCACTTCTAGGGTTTCTGTGCCGAAGTTTAGTGGGCCCCTTGGGACTACTGAAAAGGCCAAGCTGGAGGAAGTGTGCCCACACATTTGAGAGTAGTAGGGCCTCCTCTGGGTTTCTGCCCAAATACCTCCAAAAAGCGGAGGCCGCAGAAAGAGTGGGTCGAGAAAGTATTTTCATGGCGTCGGTTCTCTTCTTAATGAGATCAGTAACCTCCTCCATCTTGCCTCCAAAAAGACTGTCTCTTTGGCATGGCATCTTTTCCTGAACAGCTGGTTCTAGGTCTGACACACACAACCAGGTGAGTCTGTGCATACCAATACCCAATGTGGAAAATCTGGATTCCACACTGAAAGCATCATAGGTTGTCCAGGCCCAGTTATTTCAGTACTCCTTCTGCTTGGCTACTATCTTGCGTATTTCTGCAGCCTTATTTGCCACAAGAGAGTCTGCAAACTCTGATACACTGCGCACTAAGTCCAGCAAATAAATGATCATGTAGAGCTGGTAAGTCTCAATGCAGAACACAAACAGAAGCTAGGTAAACCTTTCTCCCGAAAGATTCCAAGGTTCTAGCATTTTGCACCAGGGGCACTGAGGCATGGGTTCTAGAACTCTGGGCTCTTTTGGGAGCGGATTCGACCATCATATAGAGTGGTGGAGCAGCTGAAGCTTCTTGAATCCAGGAGCATTTTGGACTCTGTACATAGAGTCTTGCTTTCTTAGGAACTGGCTGCTCAGAGAGAGAGAGGTCTCCCAATTCTTCATCTGCTGCAGGATGTCATGCACAGGCACTGTCACAGCCTTCTTAGGGGGATTCAAGGATGTCCAAAAAAGCAGCCCTGGACGCATCCCTGGTTTCCAAATCAAATGGAATGGCCCTAGCCCACAAAGGAGAGTTCCTCTGGAGAGGACTTTCTGTTCTCTAGAAATGGGGAGGGGTCTGTAGGTACATCTACTACTACTACTGTTTAACATTTCTAAAGTGCTATCAGGGTTGTGCAGCGCTGTACAATTAACAAAGAAGGACAGTCCCTGCTCAAAGGAGCTTACAATCTAAGGAAGACTTCCTTTGAGACCATCTCTGATTCTACCTCAGACACCCAGGAATAGTCAGAATCAGACTCAGCAGAATACTCTTCCTGAGAAGGCTGAGTGTGTGTCTGCCTTGGGTGAAAAGACTGGTGTCTAGACTTGGGGGGGGGGGGGGGGGGGGGGGGCCATGAGCACTGAGGGGCAGGTCCTGACCTGGACACTGAGGGAGCTTCCGCTCACTGATGGGCTACAGAGGAACACCGGTTCTAAGGCTAATGTCGACCCCCTTCTAGGTGCCGGTGTTGACCTCAGACAACAGACAAGGCATAGGCCTTCAGGATCAGCTGGGGTGGCACCATGGCTGAAATCAACGCCGTTGAGGCCTTGACATTGTGCTGAGCCAAGATCAACTCCTTCTGCAGCATGGACTGGAACCATTCTTTGGAGGCAGGCAATGGTAAAGGCAGGGCAGGGGATGGTTTGATGACACGTTGCATAGACTCGGCATTAGGAGACTAGTGCATCAGCATCAACTCCACAGAGGGACAGTGGCTCTCGTGGCACAGACGTTTCTCGGGTATTGAGGGTACCAGTGACCCAGGCCTCCTGGGATCATGCTTCGAAGAGACCGATGTCAGTGCTTCTTTGTTTTTGATCGATGCACGAAACTGGGGTCCCTCAGTGCTGACAAGGACAATATTTTTTATTATGTTATTTGTAGTCCGTTTAGGTGTATGCTGATTCAAAATTTTTAAAATGAATCTAGTTGTGTCCTCAGTGTTGGGTCTGATGCAGACCAGTCCGACAGGGCCCTACCAGTGCCAGATGTTGTGGTAAGGGGAGATCTCATCGATGCTGGTGTATTCCCAGTGTCTGAAGCACTCCTCCAGGCATAGGGACAGATACCTCCAGTGCCAATGGATCAGTCTTAGAAGAGCCAAAAAGTTTCTCATGCAGGGTCTCTATTTTTTTCTAAGTACGTTTCTACATGTTTAAACAGCAAACACAGGACAGGCCTCGTGGTCAGGGCCTAGGCATGACAGATACCAGTTATGGGGGTTAGAGCACTATTTATAACCACTGGGAGTTTTGTGTGACATCAAGAGAAAATTAGCTGATGCAAAATCAATCAGATCAATTATGATAAAAAAATAAAATAAAATGATCTCTTCAGAGAAAGCTACCCTGGCCAGTACATGGGCCTAAGGAGCTGCCCAAAAAAAAAAAAAAAAATCAAGGAAACAAACTTCCCTAAAAAGCTAATAAATTAGAGGAGTAAAGAAAAAGACAATAAAAACAATGATGAAAAACCCCATAACGGCGCTGTTAAAAAAAGATAAATAAAACACTGTAGAGAGCTCATTGTATGTAACTTCTCTGTCCTGCGGAAAAGCAAAGACTACTGGTCCCATGTGTGGTGCAATACTGCCAAAGGCTTCTTAAAGATACAAAACTCTGGGTAGCATCTGCACCAGGACTCCGTTGGATGACATCACCCCATATGCGAGATAAAATGTTCTGCTTGTCCTCGAGAAAGTCATTTAACCTTGCCTCCCTAACACGTGCTGCTACAGTGATTCTTGTTTGCTAATGAAAGAAAGCTCTTCAGGTCCCCCATTCCAGTTATTCAGAACTTTCTAATTACTGTCAAGTGTTCTGACAAGTTTATATATCAAACGTTTCACAACTAAAAAAAACCTAGCCTTTCACTCAATGCTATAAGGCACACCAATATTTTGGCAAGAAAAATCTAGGAATACAGTATTTCAATGAATGACCTAATCAGAATCAGTTTCTCCTGATGTATTTAAATACTCCATACATATTTTACTACCCCTTCCAATCTCTCTCTCTTTCTCTCCCCAAATCTGCCTCTTATCTTCCTCACCAGCAACCTGTCCCTTTGCCATAATCATCTCTTCCATCCTCCCCTCCTTGCCCTCAAAATCTCATCATGCTCATTTTCTAACATCTTAATGGGGCTAGCAAGATATATTCATTTTGAATATTTGCTGTAACCAGAAGTTGATCTCAAGTATAAGTTGAGTACAGTTTTAGACCTAAAAATGGACACAAATGCTGTGACACACGTGTAAGTCGAGGCTCACCTCCAGCCCTCCCTCCTTCACCTGGGCCAGTAACTCTCTCCCCCTCCCTTCGACCTCCGGGGTCCAAAATTGTTCCCCTTGTCTCCTTCCACCAGCCTGCTCAGCATTTCAGTCCTCTCCTCTTCAAATACAGCCGTGACAGTGCAGCGATCCTCCCACGTTGCCTACGTCTCCTCTGGAGCACTCTCTCCAATCTGAATTCAGTCAGAGAGGGCAAGGATTGCTGTACTGCTACAGCTCTACAGAAGATCCGTTTGAGAAAGTCCGTCACGAGAGGCAGCTGCAAAAAAATTTTAAATGATGGTAAAGGAGACAATGTTCTGTTGTGGATTACAAACTGGTTAATGGACAGAAACAGAAGGTAGGGTTAAATGGCCATTTCTCTCAGTGGAGGAAGGTAAATAGTGGAATATCCCAGGGATCTATATTGGAACTGGTGTTATTTAACACATTTATGTATGATCTAGAAACAGGAACAATGAATGAGGTGATTAAATTTGCAGGTGACACAAAACTATTCAAATTTGTTAAAATGCATGTGGACTGTGAGAAATTGTAGGAAAACCATAGGAAATTGGAAGACTGGGCATCCAAATGGCAAATTAAATTTAATGTGGACAAGAGCAAAGTGATGTACACTGGGAAAAATAATCCAAATCACAGTAACCTGAAAAGATATAGGTGTCATTGTGGACAATATGCTTAAATCTTCCATCCAATGAGTGGCGGCCGCCAATAAAGCAAACAGAATGCTAGGAATTAATAGGAAAGGGATAAAAAATAAGAGAAAACACTATAATGCCTCTGTATAACTCCATGGTGCAACCTCATCTTGATTATTATGTGCAATTCTGGATGCTGTATCTCAAAAAAAAAAAAAAAAAAAGCTATAGCAGGATTAGAAAAGGTTCAAAGAAGGGTGACTAAAATGATTAAGGGGATGGAACTCCTCTCATATGGAAAAGTTATGTTTTACCTGATAACTTTCTTTCCTTTAGTCCTAACAGACCACTCCAGACAAATACACTGTCCCCCTCTACCAGAAGATGGAGACAGAGGAAGAAAATAGTTCTTGTGATTTGCCCCTTAAGGGAGTATGCAACATAGAATGTTCAATTTCAAATAGCCAAGCAATAGTGCTCAAAATCTGCCTGATGACCACTACTGAAACTTCGAGACCAAGTGACTCAATCAGGTCATAACCTTACCAGCTAATGAGGCATATACTCTACTGACATGCAGATAGTTCACTTAGTTAGGAGACATGTGACATACAATAGTTTAGGAAAAACTTAAAAGTAGAATTAGTGATATCTGAAAAATATAGCTTGTAAGAAAAATATAATTAATCAACCAAGGAGGGATTCTGGAATGGTTTGACAGGACTAAAGGAAAAAGTTATCAGATAAGAAATAATTTTTCCTTACATAACATCCTATGAGACCAGTCCAGAAAAATGGGATGCAGCAAAGCAGTGTCCTCAACATACTATTACTACTACTTATCATTTCTATAGCGCTACTAGACGTACGCAGCGCTGTACACTTGAACATGAAGAGACAGTCCCTGCTCGACAGAGCTTACAATCTAACATAGGGCAGGACTAAAAGATCTAAACACTCAAAAAAAAAAAAAAAAAAAAAAAAGAAAGAAAGAATGAATTTTGCAAATAAACTCATCATTAATCTCCCCAGTCTAATAAATCGACAGAGCGATACATAAACTGGAATAGTCTTAGAGGTCCTTTCCAGTGGTACCTAGTAGAGAGGACCAAGAGAATCAGACGGGCTCTGGAAAGACAAAAGGTATGGAAAAGAAAAAGGATGTGAGTCCCATGATAAGAAAGACCGTGGAAGAGATTCGCAGACCAAGAAAAAGTATTTGAAGGCAACAGCCTAAAACTAAGGCACATCTACGAAAGGAATATTGCAACTACAATGGAAGTTCTGGAGGGGATGAATATCCAGAGATGGAAATATAGGAAGAAAGCTATCGGGGGTTGAAAAAACACTGCTGCTTCCCTATCTACATCTATGACAACCAAGAAAAATTAAGAAGCACCCTTCGTTGAGAGTAAAGAAGAGAGCCCAATGAGAATAGCTACTGACTGACCTGGAATCAGACATGAAAACCCAAATATTATAAAAGCAAGAAGGGCCATAAGGGCCCAGAGATGTTTCAGACAGGACAACCCATGATGGGACCCTATTAATCTGAGAATAAAACCACAGTATTAAAGACTTCCTGCAGTTTATTTATTTGTATATTTGATACACCATAAACTAGATCCTTGACAGGCAACTAAGTGGTTTACAATAGGTTCATAAAAGAGAACTGACAATGCTGATGTGTGAAAAGGGGGTGGGAAGGCAGGGGAGAGGGTAAAAGAGAGAAAGGAAGGGGGATGAGGGGACAGAACAAAAAGAAGGGCCCACAAAGGAGAAAGTAGGAACTTCAAGGGGAGGCAGCGCCAAATGTATCAGTGAAATAAATGATTTCAAGAGTTTTTTTTTAACGTTTGTGAGGCATAGGTGATCTGAGAGCAGAAGGAAGAGAATTCCAAAGTTTAGGTTCTAAGTAACAGAAGGCAGAATCGTGCGAAAGTGAAAGATGCAAAGCTGAGGGTGATGGTATGTAAAGAAGATTGTCTGATGAAGAGCCAAGGGTGCGAGTGGGAATCAAACATATAAACGGTGAGTGACCGACTCACTCGCAAATGCGGAGTAGAGACTTCCCTCTCTGTCCCGCCCCCGCGTCAATACGTGATGACGAGGGCGGGACAGAGAGGGAAACTGCACCGCCGAGGTTGATACCGCACCCGCCCACCCGAGGTCACCGCTCCCGTTCCCCCCCCCCCCCCCCCACCCGGCCCGGGACCTCTCTCCGCTACTAAACTTACACATCCATTCGCCGGAACGCAGCATGCACATCAGCTGAGCTGCCATCGGCCTTCCTTCCCTGCCTGTGTCCCGCCCTCGCTGACGTTACGTCACAGGAGGGCGGGACACAGACAGAGAAGGAAGGGCTGACGGCAGCTCAGCTGATGTGCGTGCTGCGTTCCGGCGAATGGATGTGTAAGTTTAGTAGCGGAGAGAGAGAGGGCCCGGGCCGGGTGGAGGGATGGCGGCGACTCCGGGGGGGGGGGGGGGGGGGGGGGGGGGGAACGGTAGCGGTGGCGACCTCGCGGGGCTCAACTGCTAGTATATGGGATAAGCAACTTGTTCAGATATAAAAGATGCATGTGGGAAACAACCTTTAAAGACGAGCATTAAGAGCATGAAACAGATACGAGCAGATACAGGTAGTCAGTGTTCAAGGCACAGCAGGGGGCTGATGTGATCAAAGCAGTGTGCACAGTGGATTAATTTAATGGCTGTAGATTGAATTAGTTAGAGGCGTCTGAGAGAGGAAAAGGGAGGAGAATTACAATAGTCGATATGGGTCACTACCAGAGCAAGGACCAGAGCGAGGATTGATTGGGATGAAAGAAATAGACAAATTGAGACAATACGGTGGAGAGTGAAGAAAGATGACTGAACTACCGAATCGATGGGAAAATTAGGTTCTTACCTTGGAAATTTTCTTTCCTTTAGTCACAGCAGATGAATCCATTACGAATGGGTTGTGTCCACCTACCAGCAGGGGGAGATAGAGAACACTGAAAACCATAGTGCCTCTAGGACGGCTAGCTCCATCTGTCTCAGTATTTTGAAGCTTCCAAAGCAGTGTTAAACCGCAAAGTAGCATAACGTGAACTTTCCTCACAGCGAACGAACGCCCCAGAACAGAAGCAATAACACAAAAGAGGGACGAACTCAATCTCCTGTAGTAGAACAGAAATCCTGAAGACTGTTTTCCAACTTCTCCCAATGAGGGAACATGTCTGCAGGAAAAACTGAACAAAAAACAGAGTCAATCAGGGAGGGATCATGGATTCATCTGCTGTGACTAAAGGAAAGAAAATTACCAAGGCAAGAACCTAATTTTCCCTTCCTTGTCATCAGCAGCAGATGAGTCCATTACGAATGGGATGTATCAAAGCAATCCCTAGATAGGGCGGGAACAAGCCACACCACGCGCAAGCACTTGTGCTCCAAAACGCGCGTCCCTCGTGGCAGCCACATCCAGCCTGTAATGACGGGCAAAAGAGCGCTTAGAAGCCCAAGTAGCTGCACTACATATCTCTTGAAGAGAGAGTGCTCCCGTCTCAGCCCAAGAGGAGGAAATCGCTCTTGTGGAATGTGCCTTAAAGGCGTCAGGAGGAGGACAGCCAGATAGCAGATATGCAGAAAAAATGGCTTCCTTAAGCCAACGGGCTCTAGTGGCTTTAGACGCTGGAGACCCTCTGCGAGGACCTGACAACAATACAAAAAGGTGATCAGAGATCCTGAAAGTATTTGACATCTGCAGATAATGCAACAGAGCCCTGCGCACATCCAGAAGATTCCGGAAACTCCTCCCTAGTAAAGGAGGGCAGAAAAATAGGCTGGTTTAGGGAAACGCTCTCAGTTCCAAGCGATTGATGGACCACCCCGTTTCCTCGGGTGTCCATAGACCCTGGGCATAGCTTCCCTGGCAATGTGCTCCCCATCCCTTCAGGCTGGCATCCGTTATCACCAGACACCAATCGGGAAGTGCTAGCGGCATTCCCCACCGCAGCATGCTGAGAGCCACCACTCCATACTGAGTCGGGCTGCAGGGAGCCACATGAGTCTGCGTTGATAATCCTGGGACATTGGAGACCATCGTTGAAGTAGGGCAATCTGCAGAGGTCTCATGTGCGCTCTCGCCCATGGCACCACTTCCAAGGTGGCCATCATCGACCCCCAACAGCTGGACAAAGTCCCAAGCTCGCGGGCGAGAGGGGGTCAGGTGACTTTTGGGTATACTGACGACCCAGCCCAGAGACTGCAGTACTGAGACCACTCTGGCTGTTATGTGACGACTCTCTTCTGCAGAGTCTGCTCTGATGAGCCAGTCGTCGAGGTACGGGTGAACCCGGATACCCTCTCGCCTGAGAAAGGCAGCTACCACCACCATTACCTTGGAAAAGGTTCAGGGAGCTGTGGCGAGGCCAAAAGGCAAGGCCCGAAACTGGAAATGTTTTCCGAACACCGCAAACCTCAGGGGAATCCACTTCTGACATCAGCCCTGGGCCATCATCAGTCGGAGGGGGACCAGGTAGCAAAGCAGTGTCAGACACCTGCGGCAGAGCTCTTTTCAGCATGAAGGCTTTATGTAAAATAAGCACAAACTCGGGGGAGAAAAACTCACCCTGACCTCCCGTCTCCGAATTAGGAGCCACGGGGAACGGAGCTCCTCTGATAGCCTCGGCCCGAGATGCCCCTCTGCTCTCAGACTCCTCCGTAACCGCGGGGGTCGAGCCATGCGGCGCTTCCAAGATGGCGCCCGCTGCCTGCTCCGAATGGGGGGAAGAATAATCGCTTGCCATGCTCGTACTGGCTCTACCGTCTAAACAGCACGTTTTACAGAGCCCCACTGCTCATCTGCGCTTGCCACAACGGGAACAGCGCTTAACTCCCTCAGCAGCCATCGTCAAAAAATGGCGGAATAAAATTCAAAATGGTGCCTTCAAGCCAAAATCACCCCGATCGGAACTCTGTCCGTGGGTCCTCCCTGGAGGAGCTGAGTACCGCTCTTACTTCAAAGGACCGAGTCCATGAGCTGCGGTCACACTGCACAGTCAGGAAAAGCCTCAGAAATAGCAGCGCTGTCAAAGCGCGATTTTTTTTTTTTACGCTGTGAGGAAAGTTGGAGGCAAACAGCTACAGAGGTACTCCGGAGGCAGAAGAGGTTGGGAAAGGCAGGGAAAGGGCGAACCTATATGCCTGCATCCACACAGGGGGAAGGGTAAGGCAGGGAAAGGGCGAACCTATTTGCCTTTAAAGTGGGCTCCACTTAGCCACAACACCCCTGCTACAACTCGCAAAAGCACAGGAGCCACCCCAGGCAGAATCTTCAAGGAGCTGAACAAGCTGCGTCCAACCCTGCTGGGAGATAGAGAAATACTGAGAGGCAGATTAAGAGAGCAGAAAGACAAGAATAGAGCGCTGCACAGGAACAGGTTAGCAGTAATCTCCTCCAGGTCCATGGAACTCCTGTGGGGATGGATGCAGGTTCTACGGGGTTCCACTGGAAGTGTAGTGCCAGGCCAGCCTACCTATCCTTTCCTTGTGCCATGACAATTATAATAGCACTAAAAAAATTAGTGGATATGGTTGATAGCATTGAAATCCCTGAGAGGAGAAGATATGAACATGGGCAACTGTTGAGTTATTTTACCACGTCAGGTTATTCTAGAACAGGGGACAGGCCGGGATGGCGGAGATTACTTGCAGGGACAAGCAAGGATGGAGGAGATTCCAGTGACAGTGGGTGGGGATGGGTGAAATTTATGTCCTCGTGCAATTCTCTAGACAAGAGCTTAGGCTAGCAAGGGGGGAAAAATCAGAAACCCTATGGAGAATTTTAATGCCCTCCATACAACGAAAAGGCAAGCAACCCTGATCCTGAATAATAGTGAGAAGTGGTGAAAGAAAATTGTTAAACAGAGTGGGAGAGAGAATAGAGCCCTGTGGCACTCCAGATTAGACAGAAAAGGAACTTGACAGAGCACTACTGTGTGAAAGTTGGAAAGTACACTCGGTGAGATAGTTGGAGAACCATAAAAGAAATGTGCCCGAGACACCAATAGTTCAAAGACGACAGATGAGAAGGGTGTGGTCAACAAGATCAAATGCTGAAGAGAGATCAAGAGAGACAAAGATTGAAAAGTGATGATCAATGGCGACAAGGATGGTGTTGTGTAAGGTTCGAAGAGTTTCAGTACTGTGACGTGTGCGGAAGCCTGATAGGGGTAAAGGATGTTGGAGCATTCAATGAAAGAGTCAAGCTGCTTTTAAGGACAAGTTTGTCTAAAAACTTGTTGTATAACAGCAGTGGCTAATGCCAGTGCTATCAAGTTAGCTTTGCAAAATAGCTAGACTGTAGTATCACACAAAGTAGGTGGGCTTGTATAGCCTAAGCCATATGAGCAACCGGCAAAACTGTACTAAATAGTTGTGGAGAGAGGATGAGGCACCTAGAGGGGCATAATTGAAAAGGACGCCCAAGTTTTCCTGGGGACGTCCTCGCAGGACGGCTCCAGCAAGGGGTGGAGAAACCCGTATTATTGAAACAAGATGGGCGTCCATCTTTCGTTTCGATAATACGGTCGGGGACTCCCAAATCAGCAAATTTAGGTCGACCTTAGAGATGGTCATCCCTAGGACTTGGTCGTTTCTGATTTTCAGCGATAACAGAAACCGAAGACGCTCATCTCAGAAATGACCAAATCCAAGCCATTTGGTCATGGAATGATTTAGCATTCGTAGTGCACTAGTCCCCCTGACATGCCAGGACACCAACCGGGCACCCTAGGGGCACTGCAGTGGACTTCACAAATTGCTCCCAGGTACATAGCTCCCTTACCTTCAGCCAGATGCACTAACTAAACGGAAAAAGCCCTTCCCTTACTGATCCCTTAGCGATTCGGAAAGCAGCAGGCATGCATGAAGGAAATCGCATGCAAATGAGCTGCTCGCTGTTAGCACACAATTTCCTTCCTAAGGAGAGGAAGCCAGTACAGAGCAGTCAAGTATTATGCATGGCTGCTCTGCGCATGTCAAAGACGGCTTCATACATGCAGACAAGCTGCGTGTATAATAGCCATCTACAACCTTCAATAAATTGCCGTCTACAACCTTAGAAAAACACAAGTCCAGGTGAAAACGTCAAAGTGCTCATCAGGGACGTTTTTTTTTTTTTTTAAAAAGAGTATGGGTGAAGGACGTCCTTCGCTATGCCTCCCGTCCCTGCGACGGCAGTTGAGGACGTCCAAAATGTGGATGTTTCTGTGAGAAGGACGTCCATGCCTTTGCTATGCCTCTGACATCCCCTTTATTTATTTGGATTTTGGATCACAAGTAGCAGCAGTGGGATTTGAACCGGCCACCTCTGGATTGCAAGACCAGTGCTCTAACCACTAGGCCACTCCTCCACTCCACTGAAATTTGGCCATCCCTGTGTGTGTGTGTGTGTGGGGGGGGGGGGGGGGGGGGAACAGTTCAGGATGTCCAAAATGTTTGAAAGAAGGATGTCCACGCCTTCGCTATGCCTCCGCTGACACACACATCCCAGGGACCTGCATACTGCTGCGATGGACCCGAGTATGACATTTCAGGCAGGCAAAAAAAGTTTTTAAAGTTGTTTTCTTCAGGGTGGGAGGAGATTAGTGACCACTGGGGGAGTCAGGGAAAGTCATCCCCAATTCCCTCCGGTGGTCATCTGGTCAGTTTGGGCACCTTTTTGAGGCTTGGTCGTAAGAAAAAATGGACCAAGTAAAGTCGGCCAAGTGCTCATGAGGGACGCCCTTCTTTTTTTCCATTATTGTTCGAGGACGCCCATTTGTTAGGCACGCGCCAGTCCCGCCTTCGCTATGCCTCCGACACACCCCCAGGAACTTTGGTTATCCCCGCGACGAGCAGCAATTAGGGACGCCCAAAATCGGCTTTCGATGATGCCGATTTGGGCGACCCTGGGAGAAGGACGCCCATCTACCGATTTGTGTCGAAAGATGGGCACCCTTCTCTTTCGAAAATAAGCCTGCTAGTCAACCACCAAAACCAGCAAAGGCAATTTACTGAAACAGCCATGCACCATAAGTAAATGCATCAAGAGATGTTATATATGTAGCCGCAGTAGCTAGAGCTATAGACATGGCTACCAAAACTGGAGACATCCAGACCATTGCTGGAGCAGGAACTGGAGGCGGTGGCTGGTGTAACTGTTGGTACTACAGAGGCAGCAGCTGGTGCAAGAGATGGCAACTGCTGCTGCAGCTGGTGCCATAGAGGTGGCACCTGTGGCTGGTGCCACAGAGGCAGCTAAGGTAACTGGCGACAACACACAGGTGGCTGCTGCCTCTGAAGCCATATCTGCGGATGCTGTATGCAATATAACATGCACTTGCCATAGCTGAAGTATGGATGCCAACTCTGATGCCCTACTTATGGTTACCACAGCCAGTTGCTGTGTGGGATGCCACATAAATGTTCATCCAATATATCACAGACAGCTGGTACATCTGATGTCACACATGCAGGTTTGTAAATGTGCCATACACTCAGCTTCCATAATTGGGCCATACAGAGTCGTTGGAATTGTGCAATACAGGCAGCTGGTGCACATACCGGGTGACAGAGTAGCCTTGCTGCACAGCTGGCTACTAGAACAGCGCTATATAACTGATTTGGAACGCTAGGACAGGCTGCTAAAGGTAAAGAAGACATTTGGCTGATTGTGCAACCATATAAGATTGATGGTAGTTGCATCTATGAACTACCAACACTGTGCAATCCAGGTGGTTATTGCAGGCACAGATAATAGATGGCTGCGTAATCTGAGTAGTACCGGCAGTTGTTGAAACTATGGAACAAGACACTTATTGCAGGTAAGCAAACAGTGACTACTGCAACTACACAACAGAAATAGCAGAAATAGTAAGTTACATCAGAGGAGGGCGGGACACAGTGAGGGAAGGCCCACCCGAGGCAATCTGCTGTTTTCACACAGAAGGCGCAGATTTTGATATTTTTTTTTCTTTTAAATGAAGGTGGTCAGATGGCAGACAGAAGGGAGCTGAGGGTAGGTAGGTGGAGACTGGGGATTGCGGCGCGGGTGGCCTGGGAGCAGGAGAGGGAGGCGACAGCAGCAGCGATTGGGGGGAGGTGGGAGCGATCTTTGGGGGAGGGGGGCTGGTGGCGCCCTTGCCCCCAGTCCGGCTCAGTCTCTTGGCGGCCCTGATTCCCTCAGGTCATCTGGTTCGTCTAGAGAAAGATTATTCCAGGATTTCTATAGCTGGTCTTATTATGTAGAATGATCTTCCGCTATACATTAGACAAATATCACTACTTTCTTGAATTCAGAAACCAGTTAACATGTATCTGTTGCAGAAGGCATTCTGTTGAAGAACCTCTGTTTGGTATTTGATACTAAGTTTGTTTTTCATATTTTATGATGGGTTGGATGTATTATGTGTCTTTTATTTCTTTTTCTTCATTTATATTTTATTATTATGAGTATTTAATTATAAGCATGGGTTATAACTTTGACAAATGAATAATAAATTAATACATACATACAGGTGGTTGCTGCTATAGGGGACCAATCCAGAAGAATACTGCAATTGTGTAACAGGTGAAAAAGTCAAGCCAAATATAAGACAGAGCTTAATAAAATAACATCTATAAAAAGCAGAAAGTCAAAACAAGAGGTAAAATAAACTTAGAAGAATTTTGGTCCAATATCCCATTAGACACACTCCTCACATCTTCACAGTAATGACTTTAACCACACCTGGGACAACCTATGTATAACTTTGCTTAATGGCATAGCACCAATGAAAACAAAATTCAACTTCCCCTCCCCCCCACAAGAAAATCTCACCCTGATTCTCAGAGGACATCCTTAACGCAAAAAGAAACTGCAGACACATAGAAAGATTATGGTCAAAATCAAAACCCAAAATGAACTGGGAAAATTGGAGAGAATCATTAAGAGAGTACAAAAGTAAAATCAAAAAAGCCAAAACATCTCGCTATGCCAAATATATTTGCTAATTCTCTCTAAATACTAGGAAACTCTATGCCCCAGTTACTACTACTACTACTACTACTATTCAGCATTTCTATAGCGCTACAAGGCATACACAGCGCTGCACAAACACAGAAGAAAGACAGTCCCTGCTCAAAGAGCTTACAATCTAATAGACAAAAAAAAATAAAGTAAGCAAATCAAATCAATTAATGTGAACGGGAAGGAAGAGAGGAGGGTAGGTGGAGGCGAGTGGTTACAAGTCAAAAGCAATCTTAAAGAGGTGGGCTTTCAGTCTAGATTTAAAGGTGGCCAAGGATGGGGCAAGACGTAGGGGCTCAGGAAGTTTATTCCAGGCGTAGGGTGCAGCGAGACAGAAGGCGCGAAGTCTGGAGTTGGCAGTAGTGGAGAAGGGAACAGATAAGAAGGATTTATCCATGGAGCGGAGTGCACGAGAAGGGGTATAGGGAAGGACGAGTGTGGAGAGATACTGGGGAGCAGCAGAGTGAGTACATTTATAGGTTAATAGAAGAAGTTTGAACAGGATGCGAAAACGGATAGGGAGCCAGTGAAGGGTCTTGAGGAGAGGGGTAGTATGAGTAAAGCGACCCTGGCGGAAGACGAGACGGGCAGCAGAGTTTTGAACCGACTGGAGAGGGGAGAGGTGACTAAGTGGGAGGCCAGCAAGAAGCAGATTGCAGTAGTCTAAACGAGAGGTGACAAGGGTGTGGATGAGGGTTTTGGTAGAGTGCTCGGAAAGAAAGGGGCGGATTTTACGGATGTTGTAAAGAAAGAAACGACAGGTCTTGGCAATCTGCTGGATATGAGCAGAGAAGGAGAGAGAAGAGTCAAAGATGACCCCAAGGTTTCGAGCTGAGGAGACAGGGAGAATGAGAGAGCCATCAACAGAAATAGAAAACGGGGGGAGCGGGGAGGTGGGTTTGGGGGGGAAAATGAGAAGCTCGGTTTTGGTCATATTTAATTTCAGGTGGCGTTGAGACATCCAGACAGCAATGTCAGACAAGCACGCTGAAACTTTGGTTTGGATGCAAGGTGAGCTATCAGGGGTAGAAAGGTAGATTTAGGAGTCATCAGCATAGAGATGGTAGGAAAAGCCATGGGATGAGATTAATGAACCAAGGGAAGAAGTGTAGATAGAAAAGAGGAGGGGCCCTAGAACAGAACCCTGAGGTACGCCGACAGGCAGAGGGATAGAAGTAGAAGAGGATCCACCAGAGTGAACACTAAAGGTGCGGAGGGAGAGGTAGGAAGAGAACCAGGAAAGGACAGAGCCCTGGAATCCAAGTGAGGATAGGGTATCGAGAAGTATGCTGTGATCGACAGTGTCAAAAGCAGCGGAAAGATCAAGAAGAATGAGGATGAAATATTGACCTCTGGATTTAGCCAGTAATAGGTCATTGGAGACTTTAGTAAGCGCAGTTTCGGTTGAGTGGAGGGGGCAAAAACCAGATTGTAGTGGATCAAGAATAGCATGTGAGGAGAGAAAATCAAGGCAGCGGCGGTGAACAGCACGCTCAAGTAATTTGGAGAGAAAAGGAAGGAGGGAGATGGGTCGGTAATTAGAGGGACAAGTAGGGTCGAGTGAAGGCTTCTTAAGGAGA